>NC_047591.1:19197278-19531028 GCF_011004845.1 Esox lucius
TCAGGCTCCTCTCCGGTCGTGACTTCATGCCCTCTGGTTGGACGTGGAGTCTGATTGTGTACCTCTTATATGACAGGTCGTACAACGGGCCAGTCAGCCAGGGGGGAAGAGGGGGCATAAACCAATTAAAGGCACCTGGTCTTGGTGACCCCAGCCTGAACCGTGGACCTCGTCATCCTCTCGTCCTCCTCCGGTCGACCGGCTTTAATGACCCGCGACAAAACGGCCCCCTTTCCCCCGCGACAGTGCAATGTGGGCTCGGGTCAGAAGTGATTTAACCTAGGGATTAGGGAGACATTTGGGCCACAGGCCGGTCGCCGTTTGATGTGTACGTGACCTCGTCTGACCCCATCCGGGGACAAAGCAAATTACCACATGTCTGTCTTTACTGCTGATATTAGCCCTTAATATTAGGCCGCTACTTTTACTGCTCTTGCATTGCTATGTTGATTAAGTAGGTGACTCCAGCGCTTAAAGCTGTGGCCGCGGCAAAGTATTCAGCATCAGGCCAGGGGGATTAGCATTCCTGTGTAAAGCCAGGAGGTACTTGATAATTACAAACCAAAAAGGTACATTACCACACTGATCATTACTGGAGAACCCGGGTAAGTTCAGTGTTGTTGATTTCAGTTCAGGTCAACAGTCGGTCCCATTAATCAACTTAAGGTTGCATCAGACACAGCCATATCTCAGTCCCATCAGGTCGTAACTGATGCTGTCATTACAGGCGATTATGCAAAGACTAAGACAAGCACGCAACCAGACCCAGCCTAACCTGATTGCGGAAGGCTACAGGGCGTGGACAGCCATCATAACGTCTCCACACAAACGTGTTTCAGCGCTGTAATTACGGTTTTCGCTCCACCTGAAGAACTGAGGAAGGTATAATAGCTTACAGTCAAGAACATGTTCAATTGGCAGGCGAATGCTGTACGCATGTACTCCAGGCCACACACTGCTTCCCAAGCCACCCAGCCTACTATAGCCTGTGCCATCACCCCAGGGCTGCCGTGTAGAGACCAGCCACCAGGCAGTCACCGAACCTACCGCGAACACCAACAGTATCTGGGCAGTGGCTTTTTGCTGACCTGTATTCCTAAAGTTTGGACAAAAGTCAAGACAACAGCAGGGTTTAAAGGGCAGAGTGGGATTCATTCGATTGGATTCATCCATACATGCCAAACCATTGAGAAACAACAGTTCTCCCGACATAGCCCCCCCATTTTAGTTTACCAAATGTATTTGGACAGATTAACATTATGTACAATAAAGCAGTCATGCTAAGTACATGATCTGTTGCAAACAGCGCCTTCCGAGTCTATGATTCACATGTCTTCCCAGGTGATGCTCGGACAGGACTGGACGGCAGCCATCTTCAGTCCCTGCTGGCCATCAGTATTGTACTGATGTAAAAGGCGTGTAGAAATTGGATTCAGATTCCACTCAAATCGGCTTTATAAAGCCCTTTTCGAAACATCAGAAGTTGTGCTTTTACACATACCCTGTCAGAAACCGCAAAGGACGAGCAGCAACAAGATTTGACGCGGTCACTAAGGAAATAAAAAAACCAAGTAACTAAAGAACTTCCTACGTTTTGGCCCAGAAACCACCTTGGTAGCTGTGGCAGTGTGTCTGGGCGCACGTTCCTGCTTCATAGTGAGGGCAGTCCGATGAGTTTGGAGGCACTGGGTTGCCTGTACACGCCATCCTTCTGCTGCCATAAGCAGTCACATCAATGAAGAGACCCTTCTAGCCACAACGCAACTCCGCCGAAAATCAAGAACGACGTGGTATAATTTGGGTCACGGCCTTGGTTTTGTGACTTTCTCCATCACTTTTTCTAAAAAGACCACTGACAAAACCTGACGGTGCGCGCCATCAGCCCTGGCACAGTTTAAACAGACCTCAGAAACACATTATATATGCAAAACACATTACAAACAGGCTGCTCTGGGGCCGTGGGCAGACCTTAGGCAGCCTGGCCTACCTCCCAGCACTGTCCAAATTAAAACACTTTAATCTTGACAAGGAACATTAATCCCACATAGGAGTTTGGGGGAACAAAGCAGCTCCGCTCTGCCTCAGCGTTCGTTGCCTATGTGGCGGAAAGGGGCTGGTGTAACCGAGCACGTCACGTAACCACACATTTTTAATCCATTTATGACAGAGTAAACTGGCGCAGATATACCGTTATTGGCCAATTGTGTTATACGAGCATTGGCCAATTTTTTTTATTTATTTTTACTGCAGTCTCGCTAGTTATAAGTTCTCCAGTGGGGGGTTAAATTTCATGGGAGAGACCTCAATTGTATACTACATGTGTCCTCTATCCTTTCCTACAGAGAGTCCACATGCTTGGACATTGAGATGACAAGGAGGATGAAGAACACGCAGGGTATGTAATTGACATCGCCTCTCAGTTCGGACCACGACTGAATTCAAATGAACTCATAACTCCATGTTCTGACGACAGAATTATTTTTAGACAAACGTTCAAAGTAGGGCTGCTGCAGCCACCAATCAGCAGCGTCGATTAGTTGGCAATGGAAATCGTATGGAATACGTTGATCTGTGGGACGCAGCAAAACTATTTCAAATTAAATATGGAAAGAACCGCAGGCTTATGCACTTCCTTTTGAAGACTTGTGGTAAAAAAGTGACAGAGCCCTGACGACAAAGGTTGAAGAAGGCTTTACAGGAGGGCTTAGATGGACGGCTTTTCAGAGAGTTGGAGCTTGTTTGGCTTCATGGCATGAGTTTTGTTCTGAAGGGACACATCGTTGACATCTTTGACACATGACTAAGATGCACATTAACGGAACATACGCGCCCCTGGAGATGAAGTAGCACCTGATATCTAGAAGCAGGGGCATCAGCAGGAGGATTTTGCAGACCTAGCCCGGGACGATTTTGGGTTAGGCCCAAGTGTTTTGTGTGTGGCTATTTACCCAGCTGGGGTGCTGCTAAGAAAAGCACAGGACAAAAGCCAACAAACACCCCCTTTTTCGCAGGACACCGTTCGTATTAAATTGTTCATGGCTAAGAGACATCAATGAAGCATTCCAGAGCACCCGACGGCTAGAAGACGTTTGTTACTACTTCCCATAATTGATCAATTAGCAAAATAGATTTTATTTGCACCCCTATAGCAAATGTAACCTACTTATGAGAGATTTGACAAATGGACAAATGTATTGCATTTTTAAGGTTAAATGACAGCAATAAAAAGAAATATCACAAACAAATGGGCCACGGTACAGATATCAAACATCTGTCCAACTGACTGGTTCTGGCACCAGACTTACAGACATGACATGGGTTTCGGGGAGGACAAAATCTGGCGGTCATCGTGAACACTAAGCGCAATACTGCCATCTGCTGGTCGGTAATTGACAGAACAGATGCCGTATGTGTGACCTAGTTCACATGGACCAAAGGTCACCACAAACAGTGGGAGACGAGACAAATCAGATTTTTGGCTCAGGGAAAACTTAAATAGAGCAGTCTCAGAATCGGGGTTACATTTAAGTTTAGGTGTTATGGGTTAAGCATAAAGGAAAAGACTTCCAGGTCAGCAAACACGAATATTTGAGATTCCAGTACCCAGTGGGAAAGAAAGGTGTGTGTGTGAGTGATACAAAGACAAGGGCCTACCTGAACTCCATCTGACGTGCTGTGTGGGGGTCCTCTCTAGGAGGTCCTCTGGAAGGGAAGGAGAATGGTTCCTCTGGCTGCAAGAAACAATGACGACTTAACTACTACTACTACATACAGGGCATCAGCAGTCCTAAACACACTAACCACCCATCTCCTGGAGTGAAAGACAAATCACAATACTGTGGAATAGAGAGGATCCCATACCAACTTGTGTTTTACACATGGCATGCAGTTGGGCATTTGAACACCAGATGGCATTAGATTGCTGTGATCCAATCATACAGCAAACATCCTTAGCTTTGATACCAAGTAGACCACTTGGATTCTGGTGTACCCATTCTTTGCCTTTTCAGTGCAATACACTGTTGTAACTCTAAGCTGATTGTATTTTTCCTTGAAATCTCTGCTTTTGGTAGATTTTCTTGATTTCAAGACGAAGCAATGGAAACTAATTGTGGCTATGAAGGAGGCCATCAAAACGTGAGAAGTAATCCAAATTAATGGAAACTATCAATATAAAAAAAATTCTATACAATTTTCAAAGGAAACAGGGTTATATGAATGACTACAATTTAGTTAACGTTTTATCGCAGACAATGAAATGCTAGGCCGATGAATGGACTGGTCATCCCACTGAGCCTGGGTCCTCTCTAGGTTTCTTCCTAAAATTCGGCCTTCTTAGGGAGTTTTTCCTAGCCACTGAAATCCAACACTACTGTGCTCCTTTGGGTTTAAGGCCAGGTGTCTCTGTAAAGCACTTTATGACAACTCCTGTTGTAAAAAGGGCTTTATAAATACATGTAATTGATTGATTGATGAATGCTTGATTAGCCTACCACATGGTAAATGCATTTAATTTGGATCACAGCACAATGTTACAGAAAATGCCAATATAAAATTACCCAGCCAAGCCTTATACATTATTTTCAGTCATCTTATGTTGAGAACTAATACCCCACAACACAATTATTTTCAATTAAGCTTCTTTAATACAAGAAACTCATAAGTTCAGTAAAATGTGCCATTTAGACCCAATTACTTCAGCCCTGTATGAAAGTAGGTTTAATATTGGGAGTTATTTGTCATGTCATTCAATAAGTAAATAATCTCCATTCAAACATTTTAAAAGTATTTCTATACTCACTGCAAAATGAGCCTAACAAAAATGAAGGCCAAGAACAGCCCTATTTTGAACAGGCAAGCAGTCCAAAATCATTAACGGATCACAAATCAAAAGCAAAAAAGAAACACCATTATTTCACAACGTGGATTTGTGATGTAAAGTATTTCGTACAGAATGTGTTTCAAATAGTCAGCTAATATTTCCATTGCAATGCAGGCTTATTTAACTGAGATCTGCTGGATTCACAGTGTATTGCTGGCACACAGTGAGATCAGCCGCTCTTAACTTATTGGCCAATCTTTGGCACATCAGGGCCTTTATGAACTGGATTTATTTATTCATTCATTTTAAATGACACACCCTTTTCTTGTTGCACTACTGGTATTACGGACTACAGCCCAAACCTTGTGGGGGTGTGTGCATGTGTAGGAGGTCATTCTGTCACAACAAGCCACTTACTCTCCGAGAAGGTGGACCACTTCTGCGCTCATTGGGAAAGTGAAGGCTGTCGCCATGGTAGCCTCTTTGATCTTCGCCATGGTAACTCCGAGGGCCACCGTTTGGATAAAAGCGAGGGCTATCATATTCAAACCCTCTGCTGTACTCCTCTGGCCTTCCGAAGCCAGCTGGCCGCCTCTCTACAGGCCCCGCTCCAGCTCCTCTGGGAAATGGGGCCTTCAGTGAATTACAATTTTGATGAGTAAGTTAGGTTTGTCTCTAATTACATTTGGATTACAATATTTTCCAAAAAAAACAGCATGTAATAGTGATAGTCAGTGAATCAAAGAAACAGTTTGAGAAAGGACACTAGGAAAATCAGTGAAATGTTACAAAGCTAGTTAATATAATATTAAATATAGAACAATTTCATCCACTGAAACACTCACCGGTCTGTCCTGGAGAAAGCGTTCCTCATACACATCCCTTATGTTTCGGTCTCTCCTGTAAGCCACTGCAAAAACGACAACAGGGAGTAACTACATGGAAAGGTTCTAACTAGAACCCACACGTTTTCCCCCCCAAACAGTTCCCACACAGACACAGCCAAATAACACTTTTGCGAGTTAAGGTGTTAATGAATCAACCTCCACGCGAAAGGTGATGGTTTAGGATGCATTATAAAATAAAACCATACACAAATACGTAGTTTTTCTTACTCGTCTTGTCTGTCCAACTCTATGCAGCAGTCGGGTGGATACAGTGACACTCAAAACTAAGGAAAATAGAAAATGTGATTTAACGTGACAACACCAGCACTAGCAGCGCAACAGTTACAATAGACATTCTATCAAGCCAAGGACTATCCCATACCCTGTACTGTATAAGTGAAGAAATAATGCTAGCTAGCTTCTCTGGTACATGCCGTTACGCGTGACTTGGTAATCCTAAGGAACGCACAATAACGTTCTGAACTTGATCTGGCAGGTAGCTATCAGTATTTCTCAAGCATCTTCAACTGCTTGATTATATTCAAAACGCGAAGTTGGCTAATAAGCCACACAGCTTAAGCGGTCTTTGACTGTTTATGGTAGCTAGCTAGTATGCTAAAGTTAACGCGTTAGCTAGTTAGCTATGGCTACATGCCGAAGGTAGTCCACAGTCCATAATGCGTTCGCGTTAGTTTGATCAACTCAAAAATGTAATTTGGAGAAAACAAATGATTACTAACCCAAACGTAGATAAGCGAAAATAATTTTCGATTAAAAAACAACAACAACGAAACATTTTAAACGATAAGAACACAACCTCACCATTGCTTATTTTTCACCTTCTTCCGCTTGGCGCATGAAATAGCTAGACAGCTCAAATTGATTGGATGGTTAAGTCAGTCACGTGAAACGTAATCTCTCTGCGACGACAAACAGGGCTATATTCATTCCGCTGAACAGTTTTAGTTATGAGATGATTATAAAACAGTATCTATTGGACAAATGCAAGCAAGTCCCTCCCGAATCCGTCAAACAACGAAGTTTGCGAAGCACCAATCAGAAATCTGTTTCACGAAACGTTTCGCAGTTAGGCCTAGGAAAACTTGTTTGGCTGAATGAATACACCCCAGTTTAGATTCGCTTTTGGTAGCTACGTAGCTAGAAAACATACAGAGGTTGCTAAAATAACTAATGAGAAGCAAAATACCTCTTTTGTGCTCACATTACTTAACTGTCACCAATGTTGTCTCTAGGTAAGTATTTGGTTTCGATTCCTCGCAAGGGTATTCCAAGGAATAACATACATTACACCTTTGAATCGAGCAAAAATTAGCATCATAGCTAGCTAATAAAGCAGGTTGAATACATTACGTACCAGTCTGATGATTAATCCCCATTAATCTTCTTTCCAGTGTAATTCTCTCTCTGAAAGTGAAGGCAACATGAGTGGTGGTTTGGCACCCAGTAGAAGCACAGTCTACGTGTCCAATCTGCCATTCTCTCTTACCAACAGTGATCTACACAAGGTAATGTTAACCTTAGTGCTGCTCAATCATGCTGGAGATCCACCATCCTGTAGAGTTTCTCGACAACCCCAGTTGTGACTAACCTGACTAATATGTTCATCCAGGTCATTATTAGAATCAGGTGTGCAAAATTTGATAACAGGGTTGAGCAGACTTGGTCTACCTGAGTTGTACAGTGATGTGATATAGCTAAGTCGCAGCGCCAGTGAGGGCTTTCACCATTTAAGTAGTCAGCTTGGTCGAATTTCCAAGGATCACATAATTCCATCCGGGTCTTGTCATTTTTTATTTATTTATTTAAATTACGGTTGGCAAGCAACCCTGCCATTCGCACCATAAGTAAAAAGAGTGGCTCTGGATCGAACTAAGGGATCCAGATCTTCCTGATGTTTCTGTGCATGGCAGGCCACACAGCTTTCATGATTATGCCCCCTTTTATTGCGGACATTGAAAACAGTTGTGTTGATCGTACTATTCCTTACATCTGAACCGAATATAATAGCCTAATATAAACTTAATCTAGTCAAAACCCAAAATGTTCTTCTGTGTTCCACTACGCAAATAAGCTATGCTGCAGTTCTGCTCTAAAAATGTATTTACTGTAATTAATTCAGAATAATCAACTTGCAGGCTTTGATCTAACTTTAGTAAACAAACAAAATTCACTGGAGTTGCATTCATGTGTTGAGTAGAGCAGAGACAATGTATAGAGACTATGCATATTGTAAACACATGGGCAGAAAATTCTGCCATGTCCGGATTGCTTGGTCCAATGGACTAAAGATCCAGAGAAAGCCAGATTGATACATTTTGTTAAAATTAATAATCTCAACTAGTCAATGTGTAGAGTTTGAACGTGCATCTCAAAAACACCTCATTATTAGCTGATATCATGATGCATTAAACACCTTCAAGGCCACCAATACCAGAAGTGGCAAAGCAGTCTTAACACCATTATCTAATCAGCGTGCTCATTCAGTAAATGTATATTATCTACAGTGGATATGAAGTCTACACACCCCTCATTCTTTTACATCAGGTTTTTATGATGTAAAAGAATGAGACAAAGATAAATCATGTCAGAACTTTTTCCACCTTTAATGTGACCTATAATGTGAATAATTCAATTGAAAAACAAACATCTTTGAGTGGGAAAAATGAAAAATACAAACCTTACAATAACCTGGTTGCATAAGTGTGCACACCCTCTCATAACAGGGGATGTGGCTGTGTTCAGAATTAACCAGTCACATTCAAACTCATGTTAAATAGAAGTCATTACACATTTAAAGTGACTCCAATTAATCACAAATAAAGTTCAGCTGTTCTTGTAGGATTTTCCTGACATTTTCTTAGTTGCATCTCAGAGCAAAATCCATGTTCTACAAAGAGCTTCCAAAGCATCAGAGGGATCTCACTGTTGAAAGATATCAGTCAGGAGAAGGGTACAAAGCTATAGATATACCATGGAACACATTGAAGACCATCATCATCAAGTGAAGAAAATATGGCACAACAGAGACATTACCAAGAACTGGACATCCCCCAAGAGGCCTACTGGCTGTGTGCTACATGTGACAACAATCTCCCGTATTCTTCATATGAATGGGCTATGAGGTAGGGTGGCAAGACTGAAGCTTTTTCTTACAAAGAAAAACAAGTCACCCAAATGCACGTGGGAAAATGTGTTATGGTCTGATGAAACCAAGGTTGAACTTTTTGGGCATAATTCAAAAGGTATGTTTGGCGCAAAAACAACACTGCACATCACCCAAAGAACACCATACCCACAGTGAAGCATGGTGGTGGCAGCATCATGCTTTGGGGCTATTTTTCTTCAGCTGGAACCAGGGCCTTAGTAAGGGTGGAGGGAATTATAAACAGTTCCAAATACCAGGCAATTCTGGCACAAAACCTTCAGGCGTCCGTTAGAAAGCTGAAGAGGAAGTTCACATTTCAGCACGACAACAACCCAAAGCACACATCCACAAAAGCATGGCTTCACCAGAAGAAGATTAACATTTTGGAATGGCCCAGCCAGAGCCCAGACCTGAATCCAATTGAACATCTGTGGGGTGATCTGAAGAGGGCTGTGCACAGGAGATATCTTTGCAATCTTAGAGCGCTTTTGCAAAAAACTGTGGGCAAATATTGCCACGTCAAGATGTGCCATGCTAATAGACTCCTACCCAAAAAGACAGTGCTGTAATAAAATTAAATGGTGCTTCGAAAAAGTATTAGTTTATGGGTGCACACACTTATGCAACCAGGTTATACCTCAAAGATTTGTTTGTTTTTCAATTGAATTGTTCACGTTAAATGTCACATTAAAGGTGGAAAAAGTTCTGACATGATATATATTTCTCATTATTTTACATCACAAGAACCTGGCATTTTAACAGGGGTGTGTAGACTTTTTATATCCACTGTAGCATTGAGACCTTATGTTTACCAATGAACAAGTAACCAATGAATAATGGAAATGTGGTAGCTTTACAGTCTCTGGTTCTGGGGGCTGTTTATATGAGCAAGACACCATGAAATAGGCAGATTGAATTGTTTTTCAAATGCATTGTGTCTGTTGAAGTTTGTTGATCTTCTGATCCACAACCAAAAGTGAAGTGAAGTGCGTAGATCTGAATCACATCCAAAACATATGATTCAAGCTGAAAACCGCAGTTTGTAGCGGGCAAAATTCTGAAAGATAGTGGACTGAATTGCCAGTGGAAAGGCTCAGCAAACTCAAATTTAATTTGACTTCTGATTTTAATAATCTAGCAGACGGTTGAATCCATATAAGATTAACAGCCAGGCAAGACTGCCACCCTGCACTGATGTCTACAATAACCCTTTCCCGTCAGTTACAGTACTTTGGCCAAAGGCTGTGTTCTGGGGTGTCTACACATTTGTCCATGCAATTTCTTTTTTTTTTCTCTATATGAAAATTGTAAACTTCAGTGTATTGAATCAAATAAGCTGTGAAGAACAAACCTTTTATGTCAATTGATTTTAGTAGAAATGGGAAAATATTTAACAAAAGGGCAAGGGTGTCTGTATATTTGACCACAACTGTTCATCGTCAAACATAATGGAGAACAACACAAAGGACTAATAAAACTTCCCTTGGGGATGCCATTCCACCTCATAGCTTTATGAGCAGCCCACCCTCACTTGTATTGATCTCCCACCAAGAAAGTAATTCATCCAATTAAAAGCCTTCCCTCCAACCCCCATGACACAGTTCACTTCCTTCATGCCCCTGCCTTTCCTGAACCCACTTTGATATGGGGACATTAGGAGTCCAGTTTCCACAAAGTAGGTGAGCCTTCCAGTTGTCATCCTTGCCATTGATTTACAGACATGAGATGTCCATGTTATTGGCCTGTAGTTTGATGGATTAGTAGGATTCCTTCCATGGTTTCTCTTCCTTCCACACCTTATTGTGGAAGGCTAAATACTTTTCCCCCAATGTAGTCTCACTGAGTATTGTCATTATGATGACAAGTCATCATTCTGAGGAGGTGGTATTCCAGCTTGAGCTGTTACCCTCTTCATCTCAGCCAACGTGAAAGGAGCATTCACTGTGTCCTCCACCAACTCTCCCTCATCCTCCATATGTTCTTTGATCTATTCCCCTCACTGATCCACGACCCTTGTATGTTCTTTGATCTATTCCCCTCACTGATCCGTGAGCCCAGTATTTTCTCTAATCCTCTGAATCCCCCTGAAACATTCCCCACTCTGCTTCCCTAATTATCAATTTCATCAAACTAGTACCTCACATCTAAATTAGTACAGTACACATGAAATGGTAATGACAACTAACATCTATAGTGTCCTCCCATACCTTCCAAACTACAATGGTAGTCCTTAAGATCAGAGCAAGATCACGAGCAGATTAATTTCCAAGTACCGGGTCAATCGTGGGTCCACTGCCTTCATTAAGGCACTCAGACATTTTCTCAGAGAGAAGTTCCCCCAGAATGTGTCCATTTATATCAGTTGGAGACCGACCCCAGAACACATTGTCTGCACTTTGACAATGATGCCATAGTTTCTCGTAAGGTTCACTATTACCAGAGTCCGTCTTCCAAAAGAAATGTAATAACAGACTCCTGCTACACTCCCTGTTCCACGGGCCAATATGGGATCCCTGCTAAAAAAAAGGCAGCACGCCCTCCCCTTGCCACCCGGTCTCCATGGACTGGAGCGTGACCTTGTATTAAACCATTTAGAGCAGGTTTAAACCATGTCTTCTGGAGACATAGCTTATCAGGTTCAGCTGGTAAATCCTCTAGAAACTGTTTGATCACTTGCCCATTCCCTATCAAACGTTCCGCGTTCCACTGAAAGTTTAACCCCATAATGAAAATTAATGAATACAGGATACCTGGCATTACTGCACATTTTCCCATGTCAGTTCTATGATCTTTATATCCTTCAATGTTTTAGGCTATTAGTCAGATACACATGGTAGCAGATGTTTTTGGGGTGTAACGAAATGCTTGTCTCTCCTCCTTAAACATTGCAGTTGGTTAAAAAAAGTTACTAAAAATACTATTTTGAAAATACAAAGTCAAGCTAACTGGATATAAAATAAACAAAATGGAAAGTGACCAGTTTTTACAGTGAACAGGGAGAGGGTTGCGTGGTTGAGTCTGTGCGCAGATGATGAGTTTGTGTGTGTGTGTGTGTGTGTGAGACTGGTTCTTATTTACTAGCTACTTGCATGTGCCCCAGGCTTCCTTGTGAATTAGCCAGGCCAGAGATTTAGCAAGTAAACATGACAGTTTGGAGCAGTACGTCCGTTTCAGTTCGTTTACAAACCACAGAAGTAGTAGTAGAATACTTCAAAATGGAGATGGTCACAATGGCGCTGTCTGCAATTCCATGTCACAGATATACTACGTGTACTACTCTGACACTGCCTTACAAAGCATGATAATGCAAGTTTTCCAGTTGTTGCAGGTACGCATCTACCTCACGAACCTCACCGCTGCTATCCCTGCATTTCAGTGGCACATGTACCTTGTACCCTCTTTGCACATTTAGAATAGCTATTGTGCTAGTATTTGATTTGTTTTACTATTGTTATAAACACTACCTCCGGGACCTGAGTGCTGCTATCTCATGCTAACCTATTATATTACTCCTTTATTTGCCTCGTTTGCACATCTAGAATGCCATTTAGAAATTGCCATTTGTACCCGAACAACTGTTATCCCACTTGTAACATTAACTATACCTAATACTTGTAAACTTTCTGCCCTCTTCTATTTGCCTTAATTGCACATTTAGCATTGCCATTTGCACTGCATTTGCCTTCATTGCACATCTGCACATTCCACTTGTAATATACTTAATACTCTATTTGCACTTCTGGTTAGATGCTAACTGCATTTCATTGTACTAGTACTGTTCCAATGACAATAAAGTTGAATCTAATCTAATATTAGTTTTCTATCATTTTAGAACAGGAGTGGGCAAACTAAGGCCCGCAGGCCGAATGCGGCCCGCAAGGTTATTCCACCCGGCCCGCGGTAGGTAATAAAACAGTTTTGCGGGGAAGTAACACGTAACTCACCAGCCCATTCTTATACATCTGAATTGAAATTATTTAGATATTATAATGGACGTAATGTAAAAATGTTTTAATCGCTGCCTTTTTCTGGCTGGCAAATAACATAACAAATGTGGCCCTCCATTTATATTCAAAATCATGACATGGCCCCCGAGCCAAAAGGTTTGCCCTCCCCTGTTCTAGAATAATGTGATAGAACTTGTAAACCTACACCGCACACTCAAGTTAATGTTTCTCCTATCTTGCCATTTCAAAATATTGTGTTCTCTTTCCATCTCAGCTTTTCACCAAATACGGAAAAGTTGTGAAGTAAGTTACTTGTATCAAAGTATTAAACATGAGATGAGAACTAAGCCAAGTCATCAATTGTAACATCTTAAATTAAACATGACGTCATTGTGAGATTACTTCTTTCATTTGGTTTCAGGGTTACAATAGTCAAAGATAAAGAAACACGCAAAAGTAAAGGTGTGGCTTTTGTGCTTTTCCTGGACAAAGAGTCTGCCCAGAACTGTTCAAGAGCTCTCAACAACAAACAGGTAGGCCTGTTATTAATGTGATTTATCTGTTACATTGTGTTATTAAAAAAAAAAGTTACATGTCATGTCTGTTATTATTGTAGCTTCTTCAAAGTCTCTTTTATGGCAGTTATTTGGCAGGACGGTGAAAGCCAGCATTGCCATCGATAATGGGAGAGCAACTGAGTTTATCAGGAGGCGAAACTACACAGACAAGTCGAAATGTTATGAATGTGGGGTAAGCAAATACTCGCCAAGAAACCATCACCACTCCATGTTCTCACAATGTTGTCGACACGTTGTTGATATTCATACAGTCTCCTTTCTTCCCCACCATAGGATACAGGTCACCTAAGCTATGCATGCCCCAAAAACATGCTTGGCGAAAGAGAACCCCCTAAAAAGAAAGAAAAGAAAAAGAAAAAAAAGGTTGAAGAGCCTGAGGAAATGTAAGCATATAATCAAGGAAATGACGGCGCTCGCTTGTGTTTACAAACTGCTTGTAACCACTTGCTTGGTATTCATTTCATTTTTAACCAAGCTATTTGCACTGGACTGCTGTTTATTCTCTCTTCAAATATGACGCTACTTTCTTCATTGTAAAGTTGTAGTGTTTATTTATTTTTTACGTTTCTTTCCCCACTACTGTGTCCAGTGAAGAGGAGGAAAGTGAGGAAGAGGGAGAGGACCCAGCTCTTGATAGCTTAAGTCAAGCCATAGCTTTTCAGGTAAGCGCACATTTGTGGGGAGGGCGTTAATAAGCAACTTTATCGCTAGATATCCTCCATTCACTTGGGGTTTGTATTGAAACCATGCATGATGTATCCTATCGAGCCCTCTTCACTAACACCACCCAACGGGGCCATATATTCACAGCAAGCGCGTATCGAGGAGGAGCAGCGCAGACGACAGCAGACGGCTTTCGTGGCTGAAGAGGCCGGTCGAGCGTCCACGTCGGATGACTCCAAGAAACCCAAGATCAAAAAGAGTGCCTATTTCAGTGACGAGGAAGAGCTGAGCGACTGAGGCCGTTTCGCAGATGTAGTTTGGATTCTTGAGCCG
Organism: Esox lucius; assembly: GCF_011004845.1. Lineage (NCBI taxonomy): Eukaryota > Metazoa > Chordata > Actinopteri > Esociformes > Esocidae > Esox > Esox lucius. Next base: position 19,211,675 of record NC_047591.1, read on the forward strand.
CAGTTAATCGAACCGGGATGTTCGTTTCATGACCGGCTGCAGTAGTGTCATTAACCTGAACGTAGACGTGTTTGATGAAAGGGGTTACATTACACATCCCTTTTGGCTGGAGTCCTCAAAGGTGGCTGTTATAGTAATTTAGGGAGTTTTATACATCATTGATCCTTGGAGTACTTATTATGATGCCATAAGCACTGTACTATGTATAATTGTGAATGGAGATAAATTTTTACTTTTGTGTCTGCACCGTTTTCTTTTGAACTTGTACTATATAGTTGTTTTACAGTATTTTTCACCTATCTTACTATGTAAACAGTGGGGAAATAAAGTTATTCCTTTGAAGGTAAATACATTCCTACATCCCTTTCGGTGACTGCACAATGTAAAGTCAGTATTAAAACATCAGGGAATGACTGGAACCACCCCTAATGTGATTTTCCGCGCTTGAAAGATCAACCACACATTGCTGATAGATAGTTGTGAGGAACATTCCAGTCAGGAACATTATTTCCTGCATTTCAATATAAATCATTAAGCCCCCTATTCTCCAGCTGCTGACCAGAGATGGATGTTCAAGTTAGCATGTACTGTAGTGTGGTCCTGCTGGGCACAGCGTTTTGCTCTCATCATATTTGTGCTCTCTCCTGGAGCTATCAGTAGAGGAGCTCCAGGAGATGGAGTGTACTGACAGGGAGCCAGATGCTCAGACCGGACAGGCTGCAGCTGGCCTCGAACTTTGTGATTTATACCTGCAAGCAAGAACCCCGTCTGTTGGTTAAAGGTCATCTTTAAGAGTGACCCACTATTTTCAGCAATGGAATTGGATGAGAGGGGAAGTGGAGAAGGTCCAGCAAAGATATACATATGAAGTCAGGGATGTAGTGGTGAACCAAAAGGTGTGTGAACTATGAATTTCTCCAGATATATTTTGATACGACAAATAATTCATCAATATAATAGAAAACGTATTACATTTTTAAACAGTATATTAATTTCATTTGATGCAAGTCTTCTAAAAAGGAAGGCCAAGTGTTGGTAATTAATCTGGTTATTAATCTAAATAAAAATCTGGAATGATCAAACATTCCAACCCCCACTTCAGTGGATTAGATAAAAATATGTAGGCCTTCATTATCAGCAAAACATTTATTAACACTAGTGAACAACTAACCTCTCTCTCCACCACTGTGCTCTCTCTCTTCCCCGACTGTCTCTTTACTGTCTGTGAAGCAATGTGGCATGGTAATTATATTAACTGAATAAATACACAAGTATATTAGCTGATCTTGGGGCTTTACAAAAACGGGTAATTTTCAGTCTCTCATACGTAGCTAGCCAGTTTACTACTATTTATTTTATTTACCATTTGATACCACCTTATCCAAGACTCAATAGCCTGTTTTTTTTCGGGGAGGTGAAGACAAAGAAGTCGCAGGAGTTAATGCACGTTCTAAAAAATATATATATATCGGATGTCAGACCGATTGTTGCAACCGAGTTTGGGTAGTTCTACATCTTCGTCAGTGTATAGCGTGCACGCAGATGAGTGGAGTTTTCTGTTGGATAAATATGTGTACGCTAGCGCACTCTATGCGCAGGCAAACATAACGAGCAGAATTCGCGTGCCTGAGCAAGAGGTAGTAAGTAGGCAAACGATCATTAATTAAATGAAAATGTGAGTAAACGGCGTTTACCCCTCACTACAACCCTGATATGAAGTCTTAAGATGTTTTCGGAAATGGATACGAGGTGGAAAGATTATACTATGTTAACATTACCGGCGAATGGTAAATATGACCAATTCCCAAGAGTTTAGTTTTTGGTCGACAAAGATTAGCATCTACGTAACTATACCGTTATAAACTATACCGCCAGCAATCTCCATCACAGTAGGCCGCGAGATATGTATTTGTGCTAACATTCAACTCTTGAGTCACGTTTGTCTGATTCTTGTTCGTAGATGGCGCCAATGGCAGATAATCATACATTATTATTAGATCCTATCACTGCACAATTTCTGCTCCATTAGCATGTGTGTTTCATGGATTAGTGTTAATTTGTAGCTTATCAATTCAAAATCGAACCAGGAACGTTCAGTCCGGTCTTCAGGCTCAGGAGGAAATGGCTTCGAATGTGATTGGGCAAACCGCGTCATGTGACTATTTTCCGACTGGAGTTTCCACGACAGCTGGGAGCCGTGCGATACCTCATCGCGAATCGCATTTTAAAATATACATAGGGACAGTCTTTATTTCAACATTGGCAAACAAACTTTTGGCGGCATGGGAGATAAGAGAAGTCCAACCAGGTAATGTGTGACTCGTTGCGCTGGTGACATAGATGCTGAGAACTGCACACCATGCCACATAATTGAAACACTCCACGGGCTCGGTGTGTGTGTGTGTGTGTGTGTGTGTGTGTGTGTGTGTGTGTGTGTGTGTGTGTGTGTGTGTGTGTGTAAGTGTAAGAGTGTGTGTATGTGGTAGCCGCCACAGTGTAGCTACCATGGCGGACTGTTTGTTTTATTGCGGTGTCAAATCATAGCGCGAGCTCGTAAAACAGAACACTTTCGGAACGCTGAATGGATCATCCTCCCAGATGTTTGACAGCGCGAGCATATTATAGCCGATACATGATGCACACACAGCACCGCTAACAGGGGATGTGAAACTGATGTATTTTCTGTCCGTTTTGTTTTGTTCGAAGGCCGAAGCGTCAACCAAAGCCTTCAGAGAACGAGGGATATTGGGATTGTAGCGTTTGCACTTACAAGAACACCGCGGAGGCTTTTAAGTGCATGATGTGCGATGTGAGGAAAGGGACGTCAACACGGTAAGTGGATACGATTAATTTTGTTCGATGATAAAATGCTATTATGGCAGTGCAAATGGGTAGTCTACACGCCGATTTGTTAGCTTAGGTATCAGATTGTGTCCATTCATGTTAGTCTACTAACGATACGTGTAAACATAAGCTATCTAGATGATTTTTCCTGCTGCAGTAGGCTAGCTGCTGTACAACATGTTTTTGTCAAGGAACCACATTCTAGTATTGATTTCCAGAGAACAGATTGATACTGATAATGGAACAGTGCAACTAAGAACATTGTTTTCGTCCATATTTTGTTTTTACTCCTTTGCTTAAAGGTCTAGTGCAGTCAACAAATATTTCCCCTTTTTCGTGGTGATACGACCACACTGAAGAATATTGGATATATTTTGTGTAGGAGTTGTTTGTAAAATAAATAAAAAATCCTTGGAATTTCATCCTTTTCAGGTGGGATGAGACTTTTGGCCTACTTTGTGATGTCATAAAGTTGATCTTGTAATACGCCAATGACTGTTGATCTCGGTAAGAGGGTGGGCTTTATACATCATATCAGCCAATCAGGGATAGATAGATTGATGTAGATAGATAAACATTGATTAATTATATATTCCTTGATGATTTAAACGTGTGTTTTAAGACTGCAACCTACAGTTCATGCAGGTCAATTATAATTAAAAACCATGTTTGGATATAACTTGGGCTGTTTGTACGTAATAACATTTAAAATCTTTGTCTGCAAGATGTAGTACTTGCAAGCTGTTATTCAGTCATTATAAAGTAGCAACAAGTAAGCATGAGTAGTTTCCTACCTAAACATGCCATTCTTGTGTGAACATAGATATTCAGCGCGGCTCACATTATTCATATAAAAAAATTTTTTTGGACTGGTAGTTCAGTTCTCTCTGAAGCATCTGCTTCCTTTGACAATTTGGAGCAGTAACTTCTATGGCATCCTATGCATCAAATGTCGCATACTACTTTAAATCCCGGGTTAATGTCCTGGTTCAGTTGTGGACTAGCACTACAATAAGGACTAGGGTGCCATTTGGGACATAAGTACTCTCATGGGTTTCACCATTCTAATATGACAGACCCCCCCCCCCCCCCAAAAAAAAAAAACATGAGCTGTTTCTTACTTGTTCATCTAATCCTCCATAACTGTGAAGATTATAGGGCATAGATTGATAGGTCATGAACCAGGGCCAGTTGATATGGTCATATGAGAACATTAGTCTCAGAGATCAACATGGACTCAGACACTTTGAGGAGGCTGACAGCGTTGATGACCTCAGTGGAAAAGGGAAGGAGTGGTGGGGGCGGCGGCGGGGGGGGGGGGGGGTATTTAATCATCACTGTTCCCTTGTCATCCATCTTGTGAGTTGATATTGTGGTTCAGGGGACATCTCTCTTTCTCTCTCCTAGCCACCACCGCACCCCTCCCCCATAGCCCCCCCTGCCCCCCCCCCCCACGGTTTTATTACCAGAGGTTGAACATTATCCTTGTCGTTCATGCATAACCAATTATCCCCGTTTTAAAGAGCACTTTTCAAATGAGCCAGTTAACAGTGTGTAGACCGATTCAATTGTCTCCATTGCCTCTGTGACTGGAATGCTCTGTAGTGTGTGTGTGCGTGTGTGTACACGGGTCTGTGATTGCATATTTGTGCGGGCGGGCGTGTGTGTGTGTGTGTCTAGTTGCTGAAAAGAGGCTGCCATAGCAGCTGCCAGACTCCCATTGCAGGGTTCATTAGTATGCTAGGGCTTAATCAGTGTGCTGTCATCAGAGCCACAAAGATTTTCATCAGGACAACGGTCTTAAAGCAGCCGGGGGGGGGGGGGGGGTCACCACCATTAACCAGCTCATCCAACGCTGCACACACAGGAAGATGCGCGAGACATCTCTTATTCGCTCCTCACGCGCAGAAACACAAGAGGCAAAGAGAAAAAGGTTTGGCAAAGTGAACATATGTCTCTTATGCCAATAAAGCCTTTTTGGCATTTGACTGAATGGATCCGCCTCCAGCCAGGACTCCCATTGAGCACAGGTTGAAATAGAGAGACCACTTAACTCCTCTAAGTACATACATGGAAACCCAGGCAGTGTGGAGAAGAGGGGATCAGGAGGAGGAGACGAGAAGAGCGAGGGGACCTCAACAGGGCAGTGCACTTCTGCCCTAACAATGCCACACACTGTGTACACCGCAAGACGAGCAGAACAGAGGGAGAAATGTGTGCGAAAGAGAGGCCGCTACTTTAGCATGCTAAACACCAGCCCTCTGCCCCTCCAACCACACGGCCAGCAGAGGCAATGATGCTGGCAAGATGGCCAACAAAGGAGGTCAAGAAGGTCACGGTGGTTAACGAAGGGCCAATAGCGACATGACTCGACCTGCATCACAGGCCCCTCCACACAAACACGACACCCAGCAGGGAAGCTCGCTCTTCATCTTGTCGAAGGGGGGGGGGGGGGGGTATAAAACGCTCATGCAAACTCTATATTTGTGTCAAATTAGCTTGGAGTTTTCTCCAGGGACATGGTGACAGAATCCACAGTTTGGCTCCAGCCTAAGGTAAAGTGTAATAGCATTGTCAGATTCCATGAGTGGAAACTGCTGAACTGATGTTTGCAAAGCGACAATGCGAACCGAAATGTCGTGGGAAACACAAACTAGGTTTTAGCAGGAATATATCATAAGTATACTGCTAAACCAATTGCTGGAATTTGGTTACTCAGAACTGGGGCCATTTTTGTTACAACAGCACAGAGCACATCACTGCGCTGTTTCACGCTGAAGCTGGGTAGTTGTTGACAGGTCTTTGAAAAAAAATAGGTGTAAGTCACATTGAACTCTAACATTATGAGGACAAAATATAAGAAATATGGGATGTATCCTAAAATGCCCATCTCGCCTGAGCCGTTCAGCCATCCTTTATTGCGCTGCTCGCTAATCCAGGAAGTACGATGGACGGTACACGCTTGGCGGAGGAGGCATCTTCAGCTAACAGCTACACTGGCAAGAAACTTTCCTCCAACAAGGAGGACAATGTGGCAGAGCAGCCCAAAATCCCTCCCACAAATTTGCATTGCCCAATTTTCTCACGTCCTGGGCACAGTGCCACAACCAGAATATTTCCCCCTGTTTTTATACAGCTCACTAGTTGGTAGTCATTGTTCCTCATCAACTGTGTATGAACTCTTATATTTCTGTAGTTTTTTCAATGGTTTTGAGAAGGGAGAGCGGGAAGGAAGAAGAGAGAAAGAGACAGAGAAAGAAGAGAGAAGAGGAAGCGAGAGACACCATCCAAGAGAGGTGATGAGGTTGTGTGTACACACAGTTAAGGGGAGATGAAAATACGTTTTCTTAAGGCGAGGTTTAACAGAGCTGCTCTCTGATGCTGCTAAAAAGATTGAACCATAATTAAAAGCACACTGTGCTAGACAAGGTTGAATTATCTCCTGGACAGGAGGATAGCAACCAACGCAGATGAGGGGGAACAGAAGGAGTCATTACAAGTCGACACATCCAGTGTGAAAACAAGGCAGGGGGAGGGGCAGGTAAAGGAGAAAGATGATAGTATGTTGTGAGGGATGCTGAGTGGAGACAAGACCACAACTAACATTACAAGCTTTGTGACAAGTCCGTTCTGTTGGCTCAAGCATACTAGTTAACACTGCCCCCTGTTGTTTTCAGAGAATTAAAAAGGCACCAATAGCCAAACGAGTTGTCGAATACTTAAAGGCAAAACGCATTTGTTTAATGACTATCAGTTCATGTCCTTCCTCTGTTATTTCAGAGTAAGGGGAGACAAGAAAATACTCTCAAATTACAGTGCTCTCTTCTCTGGCTCAGACATCTAGGCTTTTGCCATCTGAAAAATTTAAATAAAACGCCATATTTTTTCCCCCAAGAGTGGTTTGACTGCGGTTTCTAACAGTTGTCTAAACATTCACCATCTGCCTTGGAGCCAAATTACAGGGTGTGTGAAGACCAATTTTATCTGACCTTCCAATACACCATGTCATCTAAGCTGATTGTGTTTTAATGCTTTCAGCCCCAAGTGGGGAAAAAACATTCTGCTTCATGTCCTATAGTGAGGATTCTACAAGTGTGATAGGATTTGGGGGTTAATCTCGTTCTCAGGCACTTGTCCAAATGCACTAAAGATCTGGTGGAACAAACCGTCAAACTTGACCTTCATTAGCCAATAAGAATGTTGTGAGAAATTCCAGCACAAAAAAAAAAAACATTGACTTAATCGGCTTAGTCCACCAACCAACCATCTCTCACAACTCCTTGCCCCATACCGTATGTCTCCAGTGTGCCCGAGCACCATCCACTGTGTTGTTTCAACAGCTGAGCATACATTGCAGCAAGGTTGACTCAGTGCAATTTGACCGGCTTAAGACAGTTTGAACCATGCTAAGTGCAAACACACCAGAATGCAAACCTTTTAGGTTTTAATATCCTGTGGATTTTTTGAAAACTATTCCCATTGAGAATACTAAACTTACACAAATGTGTAACCTTAGCCTAATCCTTAACCCATCCCAAAATGTTACTTTTACCCTGAGACAGAAATAGCTTCCCCCCTCCCCCTCACGTGTTCTGAGGAAAAGTGCCCACATGTTAGGAATGTCCTCGTTTTACTCCCCTTGCAAGTATAAAGACAACACGCACTCGACACCTTCACTCATGTCTTACCATGTCCTTGTCTACTGTAATTTTCCAGGAAACCCTCAGGAGAAAATCCTGTTTATATTACTGTTGTCAGTGGCACAGAGGCCCATTTTCAGCCTAGGACTGTTTTAGAATGCCTGCAGTGAATGTTATATTATGCTAATTGTACAGTACACCGCATTGGCCACCTTGGCCAATATGTACATGTATTCACACACGCCACAAAACTGTACAGTGTTGTGTGCCAGCGTAAGTGATGCAAAGTGGAAGCTGTCCTGGGAATTCACGCGTGTGATCGTGTGAGTCAGCCAGGGAACCGGGGCTGAAGGGCTGTTGTGCCGTGAACCATGGGAGGTAGAGAGCCATCCGTCACAAACGTACATGTACAAACATACACACACACACACATACACACACACACACACCACAAAACCACACACCTCTCCAGACGAGAGCAGCATGTTCAGGCAGTAAGAGACATTAATCATATTCCTGGATTTGGTCCCAGGAGTAACGCACACGCACCCACACACACACACACACACACACACACACACAAACCTGCTGAAAGACAGAAGGCGTTGAGTATGTAGGCTAGATGGACTGATCTGTGAGAGTACAGTAGACTCCAGCTCTTATCAACACTGCATTATTCAGCTCACACAGATCACAGGCCTGTGGAATGACAATGGCAGTCGGCTGGCCTACGCTCCAACAGATCTGGGACTAGAGATAATCTTGCGTTACCATCTAAATAGACAGATTGTTTTTGGTTACATATTTCTACAGGTTAGCACTGAACTCGGGGGGGTAGCACTTCTTGCAGTGACTTGTCTTGTTTTTGTGTTTTGCTTTAACGCGGTCTCTATGCAGAGCTTCTGTGTTCTCCGAAGTGAAGATCACGTCAGGTTTACATTATCAGGGGCCAACCGCAAACATGTCCAGACATGTTTACGTTACGTCTAGGTTACATGACCTCTAAGGAAAGCAAGGCATGAAGTGCCATTCACTGGATATTCATGCCATTTGATCCTTGTAAATGGTCCTTCAGGGGAAGAATTGTATACGATCCTTGACATAGTTAAAAGCATAATGAAAAATAATAACACGTGATTAACCAGGCTTTTATCAATAGGATATTGCAAAACAATAATTGATGTTGTGATGCTTTCCCATTTGCTCTAAATTGAATAGTATTTGGATTTCAATAACGTTGTGTCATTGTTTTCAGTACTGAAAGATATTGTTCAGAATGTTGTATTTGGCAAATATGGTTGTACAGTCCTGTTTGCGTCCCAGAATCAGATGTCTGCACCTCCCGATTTATTATCTGATGTGAGGAATCCCTCTGTTAGCCCTGGCAGTCACACTGTGGTTAGCATCAGAAAGTTACCTTCTTGTCTTACAACAACCCTGGTAGATTCTGTACCTCTTATGCTTATCATTGAATCACTACGAGTCTTTAATTGACAACAAGACTGACAGAGTGGCGATCCAGCATAGGCTACCAGCATTGATGACACAATTTCACATAATTTGCTTCAGTTCAGCTCTTTTTCTACTAGACTGCTAGAACTAGTTTCAAGGACAACTGAAGAGGAATGTTGTTCAGCAAAAACACATCCACGATTTGATAAGTGCAGCCGGCTGAGGAGTGAGGAATCACTCAGTGGCATTAGACCTGCCTGACTTGACAGATTGAGTGGCTGAGGGAAGGGAATGAGAGCAGGAGGTTGGGGGTGAGACATGAAGTCATCCAAAGAGAGATAGAGAGAGATAGAGGTCAGTTGTGCATTAAAGGACTGTTGTTTTCAGAACCACAATGACATTGCGATGAAAGGGGACCATCATGCTCTGTCAACAAAGGGGTTTCGGAGAGCTGGACTGGAGTGCAACGAGTGGCTGCAAAGCGGATCTTAAGGAAGTAGAATTATCTTGCGAAAGTTTCCTTTCCTGTTTTATTTCCAGGGGGAATACCATTTAAATATTTTGATTGTGTGCAAAGGAAATATGCGATGTCTACTCCCCCCGTAAAGAGAAATCTCAGTCCAACTCCTCTTCTGCAAATGTCACACCTGTTTTATCACAGGCAAAAGATAATTTTGTTTTCATAAATGTTTGATATAGCAAAAAAAAGAAATGGCTCTGGCTGCCGAATCTCATACAAGCTAGATAAGAGTTAAAACGTGGCTTGCTGTTTTAACTTGACCGTAGAGCTGTTTATGGAGAAGGGGAAACAACTGTCATTTAGTAATTTAGGTGAACTGTGCCTTTAAGCCAACTTTTTCCACAGTGCTTATGAGGGTTCACTCATCTGACAACCCCTGAACTGTGTAGTCACTAGAGCGTGATGAGAATATGAAATCCTGACAATATGAAAGCCACAATGTTCCTTGAGCAAAGTGGCAGTCTAGGCTTGATCCTAGACTTTGGTGGCCGACTTGGTGCTAACAAAGAGCTTGTTAGACCGCTGCACCACCAGGGAGGCAGAGTCTCATTTTGTTTTCATTTTTGCAAAGTTCAGCTGAGGGAAACCGTAAGATGCCGGACCACATTCTGTTGCTGCCGATTTAGCACATGGTCATGTTTTATTAGGAGATACGGCTGACATTGAGTGCATTTTTGTGATCTTTTATCAGCTTCATAAAAGCTAGTATTTCAATAAAATTCACATCCAAGTGAAAATCTTAACAGAAACATGACAGTTCCTTTTCACAGTTTTTCATTTCCTTAATAGAGGCCAAATTAATGTAATTTTGATCCGTGTTCTTGAACAGAAATCTGATGGTTCCTTTTCACAGCTTTTAATTTACTTAACTGGCCAAACTCTTTTCATTTTGATCAGTAGCTTTTCTCCCCATAAAGGAGATGAAAGAGCTGTGACAGGTTTGAATGTACCAGTGCATCAAAAAAAAGAAAGAAGAAGAAACTTGAAATAAGGAATATTGTCTTTGAAGGTGACAAAGTACTAAAAGCCAATAAGGAACAAAAAGACAAAACAAGAAAAAAGACAATAACCGGTATAAGACCATGGCCGGTAAACTGAATTAATACAGCCTCTTACCTAACACGGACCAGGCCTATAAAATATAGCTAGGACTCACAATCCAACTATACTGCAGCACTACTCAAACCATGATTGTTTTGTTGGTGAAACAAGAAAAGAACCATTGCTGCTTTCCTCCAGAGCTGCTCCCAAGAGCTCAACAGAGGGTGCCCTCAGGCCAGGCTCCCCCCTGGGTCCACGAGTTCCCAGGATGCCATTCCCTCAGCTTTTCCATGGGAGTATTCACCCGGTCTATTTATGACATTCTGGTGAGCAAGTCCTTCCAAATTAACTGCGTCTCTGGTAAGATACTGTATAACAGCAGTAAATTGATTTCAGGTGGTTGCGTCAACAACATTAGATTTTGTTTTCTTAAGTACTGAAATGCCATACTCAACCTTTCTGAGTAGTGTGATGTTATTGTTTTTGATTATTTCTTTTTTCGGGGGCAAGGGGTCTAATTCCCAATTCAGGGCTTGTGGTGTGGTCAAAGATGGTCAAAGGTTGAAACAAATGGTCAAAGATGTGGGACGGTCAAAGGTTGAAACATGATTTCTTCAAGCAGTTCTCGTGGTGGTCCGATTCTTGTCACACTGCAGTCTCAGCCCAGAACACGTTAGCAGGTACATGCGTGGTGAGGTAACGCATTCCACAAACTACATCCACAATTCAGTTTGCATGCTCCTGAACTTAATGCATGGAGTGGCAAGAACGAGATGCGACAAGGCAGTCCCGCCCAAATATCCACCCGTCTCCCTTGGGCAGCGCTGTGGCAATTTTCCGCCCGCATCGGCTGGACCCCTGGGCATCGTTGCTATGACGCTACTAGGATAGGAACCAATCACCCACAGTGGCACAGTTGGGTTACAAAGCATCAGTTTAGATGACTGCAACATGCAGGAGCCTAAATCTACCATCATTTCAAAATGGTTTAAAAAATATAGATTCAAAATAAAGCAAATTTGTGTTTTGTGTCCTAAGATTCCCTCAGTTTAGGTTTTGGTTGGCACTTTGTGACAACTGATGTAAAAAAGGGCTACATAAAATAAATTTGATCAAACATCTGAAAGTAATCAATGACGCTGAATGTGGTAAATCTGAGAGGACAAATATGTTTTCATAGTACTATAGCTTTTTAAGCCTCAGTCATATCTACACAAAGACAACAAAGAGAAATCCTGAATTTCTTTTCAGGATTATTTCCTTTTCAACTCATCGAAGAGATTAAATCAGAATACCATTTGAAAATATTTTGTTTTTGTTTTATTATTATTAAAACAAAACTACTTTATAATTTGACAACTTTCTTGATGTCCTAGAAGGCGCTCATGTTTCCCCACAGCTTTCTCCCCATTTAAAATGCTTCTCTGTCTGTCTGCTATTTTGTGCATTTATTTAAACCCCCCCGATGTCCTAATTTCATTGTGGCTGACTCCATTAGGTATTCTAGAATGGATGGCGTGAGTGGAATATTGACCGGGATCACATTCGAACTGCAGTTCCAGCATGAGGCAATAATGTCAAAACATACTGTAGGCTAGTCTGCCAGGACATACTGAGAAATTCCTGTTGGAATCAATGCATCAGTTACCCTCCTGTCCAGACCACCCGCCCCTGTGATGAAGCCTAAATGAAAGACCAATACTGGAGGACTCACACACACACACACACACAGGCTGTCTACAGTAAAGTGCTTTCATAATAACCTCTGATTGGGTTAACTGCTCGGCTCTCTTTACCACTCCATCTCTGTTCAACATTACAATATTAGTCATGGCAGCCGGCTCCCCTTTCACCTAGCAGCAATTACCTCTGAAAACAAATCCCTCCCATCATCCATCCCAATGTGTTTGGGGAGTTGGGACACAGATGATTTTAAAACACACACACACACACACACACACACAAAACAATAGGTTATTTTATTACTGAGAGATTCTTCTCCGGCTGTTGGAAGCAAGTCATCAGCAGTTCCACCCATGGTGCTGTGTTTGTGTGTGTGTGAGAGAGAAAAAACCTGCCTTTCTGGCTTCCAGTTATTTTAGCCATTCTTCCTGAATTGTTTCAGCTCATTGATATTCTTGGGACGTCTTGCATGAACAGCTTGCTTCAGGTCATGCCACAGCATTTTAATAGGATTGAGGTCAGAACTCTGACTTGGCCATACCAAAATGTGAATTTCCCCTGTATGAACCAGATTTGCTTGTGTGTTTATAGTCATTGTCATGCTGCAATACCCAAACACTTTTCAGCTTCAGATGTATGATTGTTTTTCCTGATTCATTTTTTAAAATGTAATTCATTGTTTTCTCAATGATTGCAAGCCGTCCAGGCCTGAGGTAGCAAAGCAGCCCCAAACCATTACGCTCCATCCTTGCTTCACGGTAGAGATGAGATGTGTTTGATATGTACTATTTTTCCTCCAAACAACCTTTTTGTGTCCTTTTTGCCAGACTGCATAAGGGGAGCCGGCCAAGAAGAGCGAATGTCTCTTACGGAGTTTGTGGGTGAATGACTGACAACCCACTGTTAAATAGCGGGGTGTTTAGAGACGCGGACTGTCATGCATGTGACTGGTGTTCAATCCTTTCCACAGAAAAAACGAATTAGGCATTGATATTTCTTCAGGATAGACTGAAGCTTCGCTGGATACAAGCTTCAGTAGCTACATCATAGTAAGCCTAAAGTAAAACTATTTATGTTTATATTGCGATGGACCGCACTGCACGGACAAACTCGATTTTGATTTACATAGCGTAGTTCGCATAGTCTAGTGGAACCAGCCATAGAGTGATTGCAGTCATTGTTTTCATTACTGTATAGCTATTAGCTAGCCATCTACAGTCATCGTTTTCTAATTTAAGGCATTGAATGTAGTGTAGAGACCCTGTTATACCCATTATTGTTTTGGATGTTAGCTAATGTAGGGAACTAGTTTCAAGATCCGTCGAGTTTTGACTAATTGGTTTAACAATGCAGACATCACATCTCTACACACGTATCACATGCAACAACACACACTGTTTAAATAGCATAATGGTTAAAGGCACAGTCTGCCACATAAGAAACCGTAGTTCGAATCCAGCCCGGGGTAACAACATTCATCCCTTCTAATCGTGGGCTGGCAGGACTAGGCTTGCCTGGTTCCTTGTATATTTTTTTTTTGGCTCATCTGTCCACAGACAATTGTTCCACTCCCAGGTGGGTAGTAGTGGCTCACCTTTCTCCATTTGTACAAAATCTGTCAGACTGCATATTGATGTAGGCTCGAGTCTTTAGAAATGTTTTTGTAGCTCCTTCTAGCCTCATGAGCATCGACAACTCTTCTACTGAAGTCTTCCGATTTCTCTTTTGACAGGGCCGTGTTCCACTTTTTATGACAGGGCACCTCTAACCCACAGCTGAATTTCACTTTGGAATAAGTCTATCCTAGAGGTTGACATAAGTTTGCAGCTGATGCTGTGTATGTTTGACCAATGTGTTCATTGATGACATTTAAAAGTGTGTGTGTCTGTGTGTGTGTATTTGTTGAATCGCACCATGTTGAGTGTGGTAACTTGTCATGCTTCCTTAGAGTTCATGTGGGTTTTCTTACAACTGTATAAGCCATGAGACCAATGTAAATTATGCATGGCCTTGATGCAGTGGCTATAAAGGTTTCTCTCTTTAACAGTTCTATGAAAGTAGCAGTTTCAAGATGTACACTGGACTGTTAGTGATCTAAACAGCGCTCTTTTCCTTTTGCATTGTGTAACAGGCTACTATCTAGCTCGTCTAGCCATTATCTTTCTATTGGGGAAGTCAAGAAAGGACTTTAGCCAAGTACCTTATTGTCATTTTCAGAGTATTGCGATTTGGATCTTAATATTGAGCCATGATTGCAGTCGGGATTGTAAGTTTCAAGCTAAGCTGATGACAGTTATTCTAACTGGTGGTGAAGAAATGTTTTTGCAAAATTATGCTGTGGATTCCGTGATACCCTGAGGGCTCATCTGTGACATGTTGCCTGGGGTGTGTGTGCGGAGGCCAAATTTGTATGTGTGCATGCTTGTGTGTTTTCATCTACTGAAGGTGGGTGTGTTTTCTTTGTAAAAGGGTACCACTGACTGATCACTACATTCGGTCCAGACAAACTCAGACACACCCACACAGGGCCGGCACACTGTGTTACACCCACTGTGGCAGAACAACAGATGGGTCTTTCAGCACGGAGGACTGGGCCTGGCTGGCATTTCACGCTGGTAATTTGCCATTCCCTAAAGCCAGCATAACGCACAGTACCGGGCACTTGACATGTACAGTGCTACTGGAAAAATTGCATTGTGCGTGTTTGTGTGAAGGATTCACACAAAGAACGAAGAAACAGAAATACATATAGCTGCTTCCACTGAGAACAGGCATCCCCTGTGGATTGAATATTGCATGGTCATTTTAGTCTTTTCCGATGGACAGTGGTCACTGGTTTTGACTTGCAGTTTGAACTTGCCTGTTCAATTATTTTTGTCTTTTTTTGTTCTGTCAAGGTGAACACTCACACAAGACCCCACTATGGCCTCTGGGATAGACTGATAAGTCTATTATTTATTTTTCTATGTTTACTGGGCTATTGTGAATAAACAATATGGTTTACTTGATGCATCTACAGTGGTTATAGTTCGTTCATGACTGCATTATAAACAGTTATTACACCATGTTTTCTGCTTGCTAAATGGTGGCCTGTCTTACTAATCCTGTGGTGTTTTCCTGCAGGAAGCCTCGTCCTGTCTCCCAGCTGGTTGCTCAGCAGGTAACGCCACAGTTCGCCTCGCCCACGCTGCTACCCAAGAAGGAAAAGAAGGACAGGACAGACAAGGAAAAAAATGAGAAAGAACCCACGGTGAAAAAGAACAACCACAAGAAAATGAGGTTAGCATTAACAGCCTGAGAATATGGAGAATAAAGCTCTTAGAGAAAAGTAGAACTGAATGTAAAAACAAAAATATTCACTATACTCTCATTGATCCTCAATTGCTGGCAAATGGCAAAATTGCCATGAAACAACCAGAAGAAACCTCTTATTGCACAATGAGTACAACTACGAAGAGTCATACATAATACTACCAGGACTGCAAAAATTATTCAGCATGTTCCTAGGCACCTCTTCAAATTTTGTGAAAGGTGATCTTTTAACAAAAGTTAAGGCTTTGTCCTTTGCTGGATAAAAATATATTCCGGCGTGACAAGCCATGTCAAAGGGTGTCCCATGACACCCTTCCACATGATTGATGTAAACAAACAGCATTAGGGTCTGTTGTGGAACAGCGTAGCGTGCTACCGCTGTCTCAACACTGGACCAGCTGGGTATTTTGTAAAAGCACTTTATGAAAACTGCTAATGTAAAAAGGGCTTTATGAATGAATTTGATTGATTGATTGACTAGCTGCTCTTGCACCGCTCTCTCGAAATGACGGCAGATACTTTACTGAGTAAGATACTGTACCTTATAGAATAATAGAGTAGTGCTTCCAAACTCCTGTCCTCCAATGCCCCAAATACACATTTTTATTTTAGCACAGCTGATTCGACTTGTCAACTGATTATCAGGCTCTCGTTGACTTGAATTGGGTATTCTTGTTCGGGGCTACCACAAAACTGTGCTGTTGGGGGTACTCGAGGGCTTGATAAAGATGAGCAAAAAAAGGAAATGAAAAAAGTCAAATAATAAGCTTGATCTTACACACAGAAATTGAACATTAAACTGAGTTTAATTTGTTTTGAGAGAAAAAAATGTAATCTAAAATCAAGTAAAAGATAACGTCACAATTATTGGCAACATTAAATTTTTGGAGGTGGGGTCTAATTGTAATTCTTGGTGACCCCAAGATTCAACCAACTTCTGTAATTCTGTAACTATTAACCATGGATATACACCACCATTCAAAAGTTTGGGGTCACTTAGAAATGTCCTTGTTTTCAATTAAAACACGTAATGAATTAATAGGAAATATAGCAAAATGAATAGGAATAATTTAAGGACAAATAATTGTAATTAAATAAGTGTGTCATTGGGCAGCAATTACAGCCTTGCTGACCGTTGGCATCCTAGTTGTCAGTTTGTTGAGGTCATCTGAAGAGATTTCACCCCATGCTTCCTGAAGAACCTCCCACTAGTTGGATTGGCTTGATGGGCACATCTTAGGTACCATTCGGTCAAGCTGCTCCCACAACAGCTCAATAGGGTTGAGATTCGGTGACTGTTCTGGCCACTCCATTAAAGACAGAATACCAGCTGACTTCCTCTTCCCTAAATAGTTCTTGCATAGATTGGAGCTGTGCTTTGGGTCATTGTCCTATTGTAGGAGGAAACTGGCTCTAATCAAGCGCCGTCCACAGGGTATGGCATAGCATTGCAAAATGGAGTGATAGCCTTCCTTCTTCAAGATCTCTTGTCCTCTACATACATCCCACTTTACCACCACCAAAGCACCCCCAGATCATCACATTGTCTCAACCCTGCTTGACAGATGCTGTCAAGCACTCCTCCAGCATCTTTTCATTTGGTCTGCATCTCACGAATGTTCTTCTTTGTGATCCAAACACTTTTTTCCAATCTTCCACTGTCCAGTGTCTGTATTCTTTTGCCCATCTGAATCTTTTCTTTTTATTGACCAGCCTGAGATAGGCTCTCTCTTTGCAATTCTGCCTAAAAGGCCAGCATCTCGGAGTCGCTTCTACACTGTTGATGTTGAGACTGGTGTTTTGCAGGTACTTCTTAATGAAGCTGCCATTTAAGGATCTGTGAGGCGTCGGTTTCTCAAACTAGACAATGAATTTGTCCTTTTGCTCAGTTGTGCACCTGGCCTCCCACTTTCTATTCTGGTTAGAGACAGTTTTGCACTGTTCTGTGAAGTGAGTAGTATGCAGCATTGTAGATGATCTTCAGTTGCTTTGCAATTTCTCACATGGAATAGCCTTCATTTCTGAGAACAAGAATAGACTGATGAGTTTCAGAAGAAAGTTCTTTGTTTCTGGTCAATTTGAGCCTGTAATCAAACCCACAATTGCTGTCTAAAGAAAATAATATGAATTGGAAGGATAGATTTCTGGGGGTGCCAATAATTGTGACCCGTTTGTTTTATATCTTGTTTAATAATCCCTTTCTTTAAAAAAAAAAAACTTTTAATGAAAGTTAGATTTCTCTCATTTTGAGTGTAAGATAAAGCAAATGAATAACGAAATGTATATATAGCCTTTTTGGCCGAGGGGGCCAGTAATTCTGAAGAACGCTGTAGCTCATTTGTTGTTTATTTCATAGACTTTTTTGCTAATCTTTATCAAGATGACTGTCATTTTGTGACTATATATCTATTTTTCTTAATGTGATGAAAAAGAAGCACAATTCAATGAACATGGGCATACACTACCTATTATCTTCAATGACCACAATGAAGTCAGTATATCTCAGAAAGGGTTTTTATAACATTTCTTATTCAGAATGTTGTACTGCCAGGTATAAATTGCTTTTCAGTTTATATTTTCCAGGAGAATCTATGCTGGCTTTTAAGATATACCGAATACATCCTAGAACAAGCTAGAAATGTGATGAATGCTCAAGCTTCTGAAGCTTTGTCACCATTATCATCTTTCACGTTTATGGACGTTATATCACTGTGTTAAGAGGGGATACCTACAATGAGAAGAGAAGCTATGTAACACCATAATGAATGTCAGCTTTTACCAGAGAAACTAATCACATTTGTGATAGCCCGAAGTATCCCACCTGATCAAGATGACATACCAGGCCTCAATTTGAAACTCACAATTTCCTTATAATTTTCCTGATTTCTGATTACCATTTCACCTTCGTTGTGGAAATGCACACATTTATACCTTCTCACAGAGTTGCCCGTTTTCTGTGTTTATAGTTATTAGTATGTAGTTGTATTGTAGTAGTAGTATGGTAGCATAAATGTATATGACTTTCACATGTTCCAGTTTGTGTGGTTTTCAATGGACGTACGCTACCCTCATATTGACGTCTCACATCAATCTGGAAAAGATCGTAACCTCCACCTTTCTTCCCTCCGTCCCTTAGGCCCAGGTTGAAAAACATTGACAGGAGCAGCGCCCAGCACTTAGAGGTCACGGTTGGAGACCTGACTGTCATCATCACAGACTTTAAAGAGAAAACCAGACCTCCGCCCTCGTCCAGTAGCATCACCCCACCCCCCTCTACCTCGACACCCCCAAGCGCTGTAGCCGTCACTGCAGAGCACCAGGGTGGGTCGAACTCCGACAACAACGTTGAGAAGGGGGTCTCGCGGTCATCTTCACCCAGAGGAGATGGCTCATTGGTCGGGGGAGAGTTCCACTAGACCGCCCCCCCGACCCGGATTGTCTGCCCTCAGCTTCTAGAACCTTGACCCCTAAACCTAGACAACATTCAAACCTTCAGCCAAACCTCAGGCTCTTTAACCACCTGACCTCCGACCCCACGCCCTCCGCCACAGTGCTCCACCCCCCCCCGTCTGGAATCCCATCTTATCCCTGGACGTGTACTTTGCTGTAGTAGCTACCAGTTCTAGCTAGAAAAACGGACAAGAAGCAGTCCAAACTGAGATCACTACTAACGCCGAGTAGTGAATAGCTTTCAGAAAAGGTACTGTTATCTGAAGTCTTGTTTCAATGGAATCTCTCTCAGAGTAACTTTAGGTCAATTTAACTGTGACTTAAAAAGAAAATAAATGTTGCATTCTGTGTTCTAAACACAAACTCATCTCACGACATTTACCCAATCGTAGCCTGTTGTACAGCACTGTTTCAGTGTAGTGGTATTATGACATCACTTCAGTGTTATTGTCAACAACTTTACGTTACCCATCATCTGTCCTATGAGATCTGTTGTGGTATGATGACATGGTTCAGAGTCCTTTAGTTTGTGTTGCATTAAGTGAGAGGGAGAAAGAAAAAAATAAAGAAAAGAGGCACCTTGAGAGGATTGTTAAATCTATGGACTTTCTTTCGGTACGTCTCTTGATATTTAGTGTCACACGTTGGGCGCTGCGGCACGGACACGTTAATAACGGTCGAGAAATGGAAACCGTGGTCACATGCCGACTGCAAATTGGCAAAGATTCCGGTGGCTCTGTGGAAATTCAACTCATCTAGACGTTTTGTGTGGGAACGCCAACAGACATTGACTTCATCCAGGTGGTCATCGGGGGAACATTGGAAATCACGATTATGGGTAACGACCGTGTGCTAATCAGGCAGCGCCCTTCCTGATCTCAATTTGATAGACTGAACTGCATTGTCATCGATTCCCTACATCTGCTGGGATGTGATGTGGTTTTTATTTAGAAAATAATGTCAGTTTTTTTTGGGGCGGGGGGGGGGGGTTGTGTTAGTTTTAACACTTGCCAGATATTATTGATCATACTGTATCGCAACACTCACTGTTACATTTCATATGATTTGAGTTGTTTTCCGCCAAGCTTCGCCGTTTTTAAATGTATGGATGACTTGGTTGATTATGGTTCCGTGTCTATGAAGATAAATAATGACATGTATTCCAAAAGGGTCAACTCAGCCTTTTTTTTTTTTTTCTCAGCCACGGCTTGACTGTCTTATATTTCCTTTGTCTGGATTCCACTGGAGGCGACCATGGATGACGATTCTATTTAGTGTTTTACAGTCAAATAGCGCCATCTAATGGATAACCACAAACCTATCCCACTGATTAAAAGGACTACAAACATTTCAGGCAGAGAGATTCAAAGATGGTTTTGAAAGTGTATTTCTCTTGTATATTTTAAATAGCCTAGTGTTCCCAGTCATCAAGAGACAGGGGAATTCCTCCTTCCTCTAATAGCTCCTAGAGAGAGAATAGTGACATGCCCACTCTAGATGGTAATTTTGTTTGCGCTGTTATGACGGCGCTTTGAAAACCATTCTATTAGAATTATATTTGTGGGACTTGAGAGTCACCATATTAAGCCCTCTGATATAAATAGAAACAGATCTAATCGGTGTACCTTCACAGGTGTCAGCGTGCTCCATTCCTTTACATACTACTTTGTTTATTTCAATCTCCATGTTGACACCATGGCAACAGCTGCTTTTCCTGGGGTCAAACATTCTAAAGGCCTCGCATGCAAAATAAATCCTCAATTTACATTCAGTGAAAATGGATGCGCTCACTACTGTAAATTGTTCAGGGTGAAACTTAAATGGTTGTTAAATGACAGGGCTATGAGATCAAAATGCTGACCTGATAAATTGGGCAGGAGAAAGACATGTAAATAAGCTGTTAACTGTGATAATGGCCCTAACCTTGTAGTGGACTGATTTACAAACAGCACCCACTGTTAGGGATTTTATATAGTATATTGGTTAAGAATCAGAAGGTCTGACGCAGATATGAACTCACCACCTCATGAAGAGATTTACACGAACAGAACCCAATGTTCTCTTAAGATCCCAAATGGTCACTAGTCTGACGCTCAAGTAAAAAAAAAACAGGTAAACGGACAGTGCTGTTCAAAAACAGAAGGCTTCAGCCCAGTTCCCCGCAAAACAGTTTGACCACAGTATGTCAAAGGGAGGTGCAGAAATAAGGAATCAAGTGCAATGATCACTTCAGTATCTGATCAGGGTATCGGTGGACTTCCAGGGCTAAGCCCTAGAGAAGTGTAAGTAAATAGACTTATGGCTGTTTTTTTACTGTACTAGCATAAATGACCAGAAGACACCTGATGTAAATGTCCAAATATTTTGTTCTACAGTGTGTAATTGAGACAATCCCAAACTTCCTCTGTGATCCATCTCTCAGTTTCCATTGACATGTAGTCTCCTCACACACTTGCATTAACCCACCCCACACACACACACACACACACACACACACACAGAATAACAGCATTAACTACTTACCGGGGACGGTACTGGCAGACATCGTGGAACTCAAACTTCCTCTTGGGACCGTTTGCTGCAGTACAGCCGATCTGATCAGTTAGCCTACTGTATATTACCTGTGAGGTGATTCCGAAAGACCAGAGGGGCAGATCAGATTGGAAGATGATTATATGGCAAAATGCATGTGGGATAAAACCTCTGATTATTGAACCAACCTGGTTGTAGTGACCACTTCTCCATGAATAATTCCATTGAGTTTATAGCTATTATCATTGGCCTCGTCACAGCAGGATTGGATAGCTTCAGTCCAGGGCCTCACATTGGTGGACATGTACAGGTTTTTCGCTGCATCCAGAGGCTGTGAACACAACCCCATTCTCTTTTTAAGGATTATACAGCAGGGCTAGAAAATCCTGTGGCTGTTGTGGAGTTGTGTTAACTAGGCACTGTACAGCGCTATGGGGTTCAATTAGAAGTTCAGTGACTGCATAAACACTCACTTTAAATGTACTGTTTTTCTACGTTGTATTTAAATGAGAAATTGTGCTGAACTTTATTTCTTAGTGATGTTTCTCATGGTGTATTGACCCATTTCTTCACGCTGCCTCCTTGCCCCAGTTCTATAAATACTTTTTTTTTTGAAAACAGTTATCCATGTAGCCAAATCTACAGCAGGAATCCAATGATCCGTATCATTTAAGGAGAGGTAGTTTGATGTCTGGATTGGGAAACTAGTTGTTTTTCGACAGAATAACTAGAACCTGATCAGATGTTTCCATATTAACTCCATTACGGGTTCAGCCTTCTTACCATCTGTAACATGTTGCTGGAAGGAGGATAAACCCTCACGTCTCAGTTCACTGTTCTTGTCCACAATCTCCTTCTGGACTTCAATGTTGCTGATGATAACATCAGCCAATGAACAGCAAGGATGCGGCAAGGAAAGGAGTCCCTCGACACAAATGGTCTGTGTGGACCCTAGAAATGGGAAAGTACAGTTACCTGGGAGAAAACTGGCACCTACACAGATTCATTAGAAATATTGTGGCAATGACACATCCCAAGTTCTCTACATTTCCACCATATAAACACAAGTCAGTACCTTCACATCCTCAACAAGTGCAAGTGGATACCACCGGTGTGATTAATACCTTTAAATACTGTGCATGCTTCAGCCCATGTGATCCTAATTGAGTGTTTGGTAACTCTGGCTAATTGAGAGATCTGATTAGCTCCCTGGGGTGCATTCAAGAGGACATTTTGATAGGCATTTTATCAGCGAACCAGTCAATGCAAACACATCCCTGGTTTACATTGAAGCGCTGACAGAACACAATCGGGCCAGTCGAAACCTAGGCTCTAAACCCTATACACTTGTAGATCCAAGACAATTGGCATGGTTAAAGCATCAATTATTACCTGTAGTGACAGTGTAGTTCCAAGATGTCCTATAATTAGTGAGCTTACATTTGTCATTATCCACAATCAAGTAGAATCACGGTCATACTTGAGCCATGAAGTTAGTTACATTAGGTACAAAATAAATTGTTTTGATGACCTTGGTCACAGTTCAAGGCACATTCTTGCTCAAACACCACTTTATAACCAGTGGCCAAAAATTACTAGGAGCAAAGCCCTTTCACATTAGCCTGGCAAAGTTACCACACTGTCCTTAAAACACTTGACATCTTGTGTAAAAATATAAATAACATAAACACTACTCCAATAATCTGATTAAATCAGCATTTTATTTGAGAAATTACATTGTGCAGTTACTGTTCAGGCTAATCCCTCAATCCAGTCACCCAGGACATCAGTTGAAAAGGAAATTTGTAAAGAGGATGGACAGCCTCAATAATATACAGCTACAGCACATTGAAGTGACATGACCATGATTCAGTTGCCAGGAGTGTATCTCCGGATCTGGTTGTGGCAGGGCAAAGCTGTATGGATTAAATAAAGACATTGCAGTCAATTGTTACTGGGAATAGCCTAAAAAAAAAACTCTACATTAAGCTCAGCCATAAAGTTTAAATTACTAATATTTGTTTAATTCAACAATGTCACACTAACTAAGGGTTAGGTTCCATTGCATATATAAGATGGAACTGTATACATAGTCCATGGTGAAGTTACTACATACCTTAACTCATAGAACATCTCCTGTGAAGAATCACTTGGCCTGATAGGGCTTTCTTCCAAAGAGGTTGCCACTTCAAAAGGAATACAAACATGAGTTGCTGTGGGACGCTTCAGGAGAACATCTACCTCAGAACCAGTGAATCAACAAAAAGCACTGGCTTGTACTAGTTCTTGCCAGAGGAAACAGAAGACCGTAATAGCACCGAGGCCTTACCGGGGACAGTAGTGACAAACGTAGTAATATTTGAACTTGCTGTTGGGGCAGTGGGCAGCACCACAGCCGATCTGATTGGAGTTGGCCCATACCAACTGAAACACAGAGAGATCGGAGACGTGACACATTCCGTTTAACATTTACACCCAAAAATACCGGCTAGCTGAACTTACTCTGATGTAGTGACCAACATAGCGGCCGATGTGTTTCGGTCTGTTGAATTTATAGCTGTACTCTTCACCCTCATTGTACCATGTTTGGATGGTTTCACTCCAGGACATGGCTTTTGAGGACACGTAAAGGTTCTCGCCACATTCAGAAGCTGTGAACACAGGACAACTCTCTACTGTAAAGGTACTACATATAGCAAGTTTTAGAGCAGCAGTAGGAGCCCTAAGATATATAAAATATAAAATATAACTATAATTGCTGTAGAGTTGAAACTGCTTTATACAGTACAGTCCACATTTTGAGCAAATCTGCAAATCTATAATCAAAATGCAGACCAGAGACCAGGACAGAAGGACAGGCATTGCAAAGAGGAACATAAAGGGATCATACTGCCAACAGTTCTTTGTTTTCTGGGGCTGTGGTCCTTGGTGCATCGGTTGGCCCATTTCTGGGCATTGGCCGCTGCCTCCCGGTTCCAGTTCTGGGGGGAGAACGTTTAAGGTTTGAAAACGTCAGTTCCAATCTGCATCATTTAGAGTATTGTAAGTAATGTTCAACCATCCATGGAAGTTCTACTCAAGAATAGACTAGACACAAAAGCATTGCTGTGTCAAATCATCATTAGAACAATATTGAAGAACAAGGCCATAAAACATCTTACAATCTGCAGCATGTTTCTGGCAGGAGGACGAACCAGACGTCTTAGATCATTGTGCTTTTTAACGATCTCTATCACAACCATATCATGGCTGGTGTCGATATCTACCAACAAACAGCAAGGAGCCAGCAGCACAAGGACTCCCACAACACAAATGAACACAGACATTGTTTGACCTGGGAAAAGAATGAGCAAATACACCCTAGAGTCAGTCAAAACTCTGCGGACATTTCCAAGTGCCTGTACATTTTCATGGTCAGTTCACATTCATGTCATTTACCTTCACCTCAAACATGCAAGTAACAAGCACCATCTGCTGTATTTATAGCACAATCTTAGGTTACAGGTGTGACAAACACTCATAATCACTAGCCAATGGGCTTTTAATTGAGTGTGGAACTCCACTAATTGAAAGTAGCTGATTGGCTGTGAAATACAATGTAGACAATGTATTAGCTAGATATACTATGTACAAATTGGATTGGATTTTAACATCTGTATTTTGGAATTTCTATCTGCAACATTTTAGAATATTTTGAAACTGTGAACTTCTTCTGGTTTATAATCCTTGGAATGCTGTTTCTTATCCTCACATCCCCTCTCCTCATCTCCTTTTTTGTGGCCTAGTTTCCATCTTGGAATTTAAAGTAGCATGAACACAAAAAATTATTTCGCCCATTCAGAACTTTCCCCCCAACAATGGTCTTGAAAGCACTAGTCAGCAGGGATGTAGCTAATGCATTGAAGGGTGGTTGTGATACACACGGACCTGCCTTGGCTGGGTCCACAGATTTTATTACCATGAATGTCATCTATAAATGAGGGGGCCCAGGCAATATATCTTTGCAGGGTGCCCAGGATTCCTGACGATGGCTCTGCTGGTGAGAGATTAAAAATGTCCAAGTTCCCAGTTGATCTGAACACTAGCTTAATCTGTCTCATCAGCAACTGGCCCTCATCACAACCTGACCATTTGCTTCTGTTAAGGGCGCTTTGCTTTGATTAGAAAGTGTTGTAACAAGTCCAAGTCCTACATCAATATTTGTTATTGGTTCATGCAGGATTTCAGCATCAGGCTAATTATGACTGGTTATCTGATGGGAGCAGTATCACATGCATGACTTTAGGAAATTCTATTGGTTGGGATGGATTTTAGGACAAATAACCTGTCCCAAATGTAAAGTATACCATTGTAACAACTAGAGTATGTTCCTACCATGCAAGATAATGTCCTTGGTAACTAGCATTAGTAGCTTTGGTCTTGAAGCTATAAAAAAATGAATGTACTTTTGTGGTTCACAATAATATTCTTGGCCATAGTATATAAAGACCTTATAGTATATTAAGATGAGTCACACCCATGGTATATGGTCTCTTGGTATATGACGTTTGACTGCTCAAAAGAAAGTCAATGTATTCGGTACATAGCATTCTCTTGTCTTCATGTTGTAAGAAAATAAATGTACTTGTAGTTTGATGCTTAAGACAACATTTATTTGCAATTAACCCCAATCCAGCGACCCAACTAGTTTAAAAACAGTCCAAATCAATCAAATGTATTTATAAAGCCCTTTTTACATCAGCAGATGTCACAAAGTGCTTTTACAAAACACCTGGGCTTAATGTCAATGGGAATTTGATGTTGTGTAGACATGACAACTTCAATAACAGTTCAGTTGAGCCTCTCGGATGATCCAGTCGCTGGTGAACTTGCAGGTCTAAGCTGTGGTGGGGTAATGAAATGTACAGTGCATTTTAATTGGCATGGCAAAGGCCATCTTGGCAGTTATTGGGACAATCAGCACAACGGGGTCCTTCTTTGTAGGGATGATACCCGATATAGTTCCCACTTCAAGGACACACAAATATCCATTCATTTCATTGGACATCTTCAGATTGAGTGTGTGTTTTTCTTGTGTTCATTGTCTTTGAGCATTCACTATCCATTTGTATGTATACAGCTTTTATCAGTACTGTTTTTGCCGGGCTGCGAAGCCGTCCAAGAAGAGCAAATGTGACCGACCGTTGTAAAATAGCTAAGACATTAGTGATGCACACTGCCAGATAGGAGATCATGTCCTGAATCTCACCAGGGACAAGAAAGATTAGTTAAAGATAAGGTCAGGAGCATCAGTTGCTACAAACAGTAAACTAAGCAAACAAACCAAAGGAAAATAAAGCCAGATCGGCTGAACCTTCCACGGATGCTGGTATTTCACCACAAATGCTGTCCTGTGAACAGGGCCCTTGATATGCATAACAAACGTCAACCACTATGGAACGCCGTTTTGGTCCTTAATATTGATGTTTTAAATAACTATTTCACTTGCTGAATAAGCCTACTGACCAATCAGTGCTTGAACTACCATGACAACCATGAACTAGTGTGACAGTTATTTACATAATTACACAATTGTCTGTAATGCATATGTCAGTGATTCATTAGTACATGTTACCCCGGGAAAGACGTTGAGATGTCATTATTTTCAATACTCATAATTTGTAATTCTGTTTTCGTTGGTCATGTTTGGGCCCAGTCCATTCAACTAACGCACTGGCTATAGATGTGCAAGACAAGCAAATGTGACAGACTGCAGTGTTTCCCCAGATTTTCCCCAACAGTGTTGGTGTGGGGTTGCGGGCTGACACGCCAGCACCAAAGACAGAAAAGGTTCAATGCGTGAAATGCTAAAACATCCCTGTACACCAGTCTCCCTTGCTTGTCAACTTTATTTTCTTAACATTCTTTGACAATACTGTCTTAACCATTCTCTAAAGATAACCTAAGTAATCCCCCTCAATTAACCATTCTCTTTAACTGTACATGAATCTCCTCCCAGACTCCTAATATATGACCTCATGACCAAGATGGCGGCTTGTGTGCATCACACGGCTCAGCGTCAACCCAGTTTTTGCAAATTAGCAGTAATTTACTTAACAGTTCTTAGCTCATTCACTCAGTACAGCCTAGCATACAGTCGATATGGCCGATAGGAACTCCTAGACACCAGAGCACAATGTACATGAAGAGTTTTTGACAACTTTCACCCTCCACCGGAGATTGTAAGAACGACCTGGGAGACGCTATTCGCATTGCCGACTAGTGGTGCCTGGAGGCGGCGTTGGAATCGTATACAAAGGCGTGGGAAGCGTGGAGATAATCCCCCATTGGCCTTCACTACCTAGCCTTTGGTATACAAACACTAGCTTAACCCAGAGTCTACATCTATTGTTGTTATGGCAGTCTACATACCCCCGGATGCTAATGCTAAGTTAGCAATGAAAGACTGCAGGCTGCCATTAGCAAACAGCAGACAAAACCCTCCATGACCTGGGGATCAGCCCCGCTCGCTGCTGGGGACTTCAATCATTCAAATCTAAAATCTGTTTTCCCCAAATTCCATCAAAATATCTCCTGCCCCACCAGAGGAGACGATACATCTTGTGTACATGTGTACACAAACATTCCAGAGGCCTACAAAGCCATCCCCTTCCCCACCTGGGTCAATCTGGCCTACTCCCCAGGTATTTACCCCTCATTAAACATGTGAAACCATCAGTGAGGACATCAGTGAGCCATGGATGAACAGACAGGTCCGACAACTGCTAAAGGCACACAAAGCAGCTTTTATATTCGGTCTACAGCTCATCCAGGGCCAACCTGAAAAGGGGGCATCAAGATGGCTCAAAAAGACCACAAACTGCGGATTGAAGAGCATTTCTACAACAACTCCGAACCCCAACGCACTGGCAGGGCATCCAAGCCATCACTGACTAACGGCCAAATAACCCCACCCCCACAGCCAGCAACGCCTCCTTCACCGACGAGTTCAACAAGTTTACGCACGCCTCAACAGGGACAACAAAGAGCCTGGCATTAAAACTGACCTCCCCCTCAGACTGTCCACAGCAGAAGTGTCGTCCGCACTGAGCAGGGTGAATGCATGCAAGGCTGCTGGTCCTGACGGCGTCCCCCCGGCGTGTGCTCAAAGCATGTTCCGGGCACCTGGCCGAGGTCTTAAACCGACATATTCAACATGTCACTGGCCCAGGCGGGTTGTCCCAAAAGTCTGCAACCACTCTGCCAGTGCTGAAGTAGTCAACCGCGTCTGGCCTGAAAGTCTTCCAAGCGGTTACAATCATGTACTGCTTCAAAAGATTAGTTCTGGCACACCTTAAGTCCTGCCTCCCCCCAACACTGGATACCTACCAGATTTCCTACTGGCCGAACAGGTCTACAGAGGACGCCATCTCCATGGCTCTACACTCCGCCCTGACCCACCTGGACAAAACCAACACCTATGTGAGAATGTTATTCACAGACTTCAGCTCAGCTTTCAACACTGTCATCCCGTCTAGGCTGGTCAACAAACTCCATGACCTGGGGATCAGCCCCTCTCTCTGCAACTGGACTCTGTACTTCCTTACCAACAGACCCTGGTCTGTCAGGTTAGACAACTTCACCTCCTCCACCCTGATCCACAAGGCTGTGTGCTGAGCCCCCTCCTGTACTCCCTCTTCACCCACGACTGTGTTCCTGTACACAGTTCCAACACCATCGCCAAGTTCGCAGACGACACCACGTTGGTAGGCCTGATTAGTGACAATCACGAGTCAGCCTACAGGGAGGAGGTCATGCGCCTGGCGGCCGGGTGCACTGACAACAACCTGGCCCTCAACGCTAAGAAAACCAAGGAGCTCATTGTGGATTACAGGAAGTATAAAAGCTTCAGTCACACCCCAGTTCAAATCGATGGCACTGAGGTGGAGCGTGTGCCCAGCTTCAAATTCCTGGGTGTCCACATCTCCGAGGACCTCTCCTGGACCCTCAACACCTCAACCCTGGTCAAAAAGGCACAGCAGAGCCAGTACTTTTTGCAGAGGCTGAAGAAAGACAACCTGTCCTCCAGGATCCTTGTGAACTTTTACCGCTGCACAATCAAGAGCATTCTGACAAACTGCGCCACAGTGTGGTTTAGGAGCTGCTCTATAGCCGACCAGAAGATCCTGCAAAGGGTGGTGAAAACTGCACAGCGCAAACTGGATCATGGTAATATCATGGTAGTATGTAAAAACATACTATCTAGAATTGGCCCATGAATAACAGATCAAGGCCCTTCCCCAGCTCACCAAAGTCAGTTCTACCTGCGGGCCGGCTGAACTAGGCTGGCCTTGTATATTCGTAATTTAAGGTAGAGATCAGAATTTTACATGATGAGAAACGGAGGGAAATGGGGAATGGTCATGCTTTAAAAATTTCAGTCTTGGGTAGGGTTTACATTTTCTTTTTTAGAAAGTTCAAGGGAGGGACATTTAATTGTATATTCAGTAAACGCAACAATAAATAATAATGGAAACTATTGCTCCCTCAGTTAGCCACAAGGAGGGAATGCAGTTAGTGCAACATTATGAATATTAGGCTGAGTATCAGCTGGTGCCGTAGTTGTGTTACAATATTAATAATTAATATGGAAAAGTAAAAACAACCCTATAATAATTATGGCCTCGAATTTTCAGGCATGATGAATTCTTTAAGTTAGAATATGTTCTGCGTTTTAAATATATAGCTAAGCTGGGCTATATAAGTTTTAATATTTCCACTTTTATTAGGTCAGGTGTTCGTACAGTGGGTCAGCCATTTTTATATTTTCAGGGGCTTTATCATCTGGATACCCATGTCCTGAATAACGATCAGTCCCTAAATATAGGGAGGGGATGTACTGTAGCCCAGTGGTGTTTAGTGCATTTTGTTGTACTGTATTCGTACTGTTCAATGACAATAAAGTGTAATCTAATCTAAAAAATAGGTAGTAAATTGTTTTTTTGCTGATCAATGATTTAACCGACAAGAACATTAAGCACTAGGCTCGCACAAAGAGAACTTACGGGGGACAATATTGGCATACCAAGATGTATTTCCACTTGGGGTTGTTTGGGCAGTGGTTTGCACCACAGCCAATCTCCTTAGAAGTGGCCCATACCACCTGAAAGGGCAGAGAAAGAAAGAGCAGGGCATCCTAGTGGTCAAGATCATTGGGCCAGTACACAAAAGGTTGCTGGTTCAAATCCCAAAGCTGACAAGCTGAAAAATCCTGCAGTTTGGTAACTGATCAAGACAATTAAACATATTTGCTCCCAGGTTGTTGCAGTGAATACAAATTAGCATACTTCACCGGTAAAATAAAGAGGCAAATGGGTAACTTATTGAAAGCAACTGACATATTTAAATACTTTTTCTAACTACATACAGTGGAAATAAAAAGTAAACACACCCCTGTTACAATTCCAGGTTCTTGTGATGTAAAAGAATGAGATAAATCATGTCAGAACTTTTCCACCTTTAATGTCACCTATAACGTGAACAATTCAATTGAAAAACAAACTGAAATCTTTGAGGGGGGGGAAATAAAGAATAAAAAACTCACAATTACCTGGTTGCATAAGTACGCACAAATACTTTGTTGAAGCACCTTTTGATTTTATTACAGCATTCAGTCTTTTTGGGTAGCAGTCTGTTAGCATGGCACATCTTGACGTGGCAATATTTGCCCACTCTTCTTCTTTTGGTATTATGGCCAAAAAGTTAAACCTTGGTTTCATCAGACCATAACACATTTTCCCACAGGCTTTTAGGGACTTGATGTTTGGTTTTGCAAACTTCAGTCGGGCTTGGATGTTTTTCTTTGTAAGAAAAGGCTTTCCGTCTTGCCACCCCACCCACAGCCCATTCATATGAAGAATACGGGAGATTGTTGTCACATGTAGCACACAGCCAGTACTTGCCATAAATTCCTGCAGTTCCTTTAATGTTGCTGTTGGCCTCTTGGAAGCCTCCCTGATCAGTTTTCTTTTCGTCTTTTCATCAATTTTGGAGGGATGTCCAGTTCTTGGTGATGTATCTGTTGTGCCATATTTTCTCAATTTGATGATGACTGTCGTCACTGTGTTCCATGGCATATCTAATGCTTTGGAAATGATTTTGTACCCTTCTCCTGACTGATATCTTTCAACAATGAGATCCCTCTGATGCTTTGGAAGCTCTCTGCGGACCATGCCTTTTGCTCTGCGATGCAACTAAGAAAATGTCAGGAATATCCTACTAGAACAGCTGAACTTTGTGATTAATCCGAGTCACTTTAAATGATGGCAGGTGTGTAATTACTTCTATTTAACATGAATTTGGATGTGATTGGTTAATTCTGAACACAGCCACATCCTCAGTTATAAGAGGGTGTGCACACTTATGCAACTAGGTTATTGTAAGGTTTTTATTCAAAAAAGTTCCCCCTTGAAGATTTCAGTTTGTTTTTCAATTGAATTGTCCACGTTATAGGTCACATTAAAAATGGAAAAAGTTCTGACATGATTTATCTTTGTCTCATTCTTTTCATTACAAAAACCTGGCATTTTCACAGGGGCATATAGACTTTTTATATCCACTGTACATCACTATCTCAGTTACCCCAAACATTGGATGACAGTGTGAGAAATTCAACTGACCTGAGTGTAGTGACCAACCTTTTCCCAATCAATTATTTCATTGGAAAAGTTAAACAATTTGACCTCGCTTTGCCAAGATTTGAAGGCTTTCTTCCAGGTTGACTCAAAGGGGTACGCAGACAAGTTCTCTCCACCTCCAGAGGCTATGAACACAATAACATTATTTTCTTCAAAAACAATATTACACAGCACATTTTACAGCAGGGCTAGACATTCCTGGAGCCTGTGGTAGAATTGTTTTAACTAGGCTATGCAATGAGCTACTAAAAAGTTCAGTGATTGCTTAAATTCAACATACCTAGTCTCTGTGAGGGACTGTGGTCACACACAAACCCAAATACATAGAGAGTACTGTTTTTTATAGCTTGTGAACAGTAAATATTGTCTAATTCACGCTATGCTACATTTACAGGAGGTAGGAAGGTTAAAGTAGCATACTGCTGGTTCTTCTCTGGTCGGCGGGGCTGTGGGCTGGGATGCATTGATTGGCCCATTTCTGGGCATTGGCAGCTGCCTCATTGTTCCAGGTCTGTGGGTAGAACCATATAGGTTAGGTTTTAATCAGCTGACAGTTTCTTAACTGCAGCAATCAGCATGTTGTCAGATCTAAGGTAGATGAAATGCAATCAAATGTTTCAGGCTGTGTCTTTCTTACCATCTGCAACATGTCTCTAGCTGGGGGCTGAACCCCACGCCTCACGTCATTATGCAGGTCAACAATCTCCTTCTGGAAGGCGGGGTTCTGGGTGTTGGTATCTATTGAAAAACAGTACGATTGCAGCAAAGCAAGTCCCACAACAGAAATAAAGAGAGTCATCGTGGCCATCCTAAAAAGAGAATGTTCAAACATGGGACAGAATTTATCACAGATTAATTCAAGTTAACAGATTCCAGTAAGTTCATGTTGACATTAGTTAAAGTTATTGGAATTTACCTTCACGTCCTGAATGAGAGCGAGTGATAAGGTGTATTAGGTAGTGATTTATCAGTATTTATAACACTAGTCACATGTCCATGGCTTTCTTAACTGTCATTGCACACCCTTAAAGAAGAGTTTTGTGCTTTTACACACTAGCGTGACTAGCTTGGAGACGGGTCTGGTGAAATTCATAGCGGAACTGATGCAAGGAAAGCTTTGACCGCAGAAAAGTACCTAGATATTAGTCAATCTTTAGTTGTGAGGTACCATATCTGTCTCATTGGTGGACATCTACAGAGTCCTTCCACAAATGCATAATGCTGTGGCGTAGTTAAAGACAGTGCCCCTCACTTGGAAGGCTCAAGTTCAAATCTATTGTGAATCGTGTATTTCCACGATTCTCTCGTCATTTCACTTGATGAAAATGTTAGTTAGTTAGTCACCTTTCTTGATAGTTATCATTGTATCATTGTCATTCAAAATGAAAGAAAAAAGTATTTTGTTATGCCACGAAAGAAGAAAATACGTTCTTATGCCATGAAATGAAATAGAATCTCAAAAGGACAATACCTTCTATTGCGGTCCGGCTGAACTAGGCTTGCCTGGTTTCTTATTGCTTCATATATTTCTTATTCTTACTGCGTAGATGTCGTGTCCCAAACACAGAGAGATAGAGAGCGAGGCAGAGAGGCCGACCAATAGAGCAAGTGTCAAATGTCAAAATAATATCATTGTTCAGAATGACGCTGTGTTATTCAGTGAATTTGACTGATTTTGAAGTCTGTAGAAAACTGGATGGGATTTCCTACTTTTGTTAGATCTCGTTGAATGAGCTGGTTCCAAACAGTTCATTATTAATGGTGGGAATCATTTAGGGCCTTGTCTATGCCAATAATGGACATATGTACTGTGGGGAGAACAAGTATTTGATACACTGCCGATTTTGCAGGTTTTCCTTGCAGGTCTGTAATTTTTATCATTGGTACACGTCAACTGTGAGAGACAGAATCTAAAACAAAAATCCAGAAAATCACATTGTATGATTTTTTAATAATAGCATTTTATTGCATGACATAAGTATTTGATCACCTACCAACCAGTAAGAATTCCGGCTCTTACAGACCTGTTAGTTTTTCTTTAAGAAGCCCTCCTGTTCTCCACTCATTACCTGTATTAACTGCACCTTTTTGAACTTGTTACCTGTATAAAAGACACCTGTCCACAATCTCAAACAGACTCCAACCTCTGCATAATGGCCAAGACCAGAGAGCTGTGTAAGGACATCAGGGATAAAATTGTAGACCTGCACAACACTGGGATGGGCTACAGGAAAATAGGCAAGCAGCTTAGTGAGAAGGCAACAACTGTTGACTCAATTATTAGAAAATGGAAGAAGTTCAAGATGACGGTCAATCTCCATCAGTCTGGGGCTCCATGGAAGATCTCACCTCGTGGGGCATCAATGATCATGAGGAAGGTGAGGGATCAGCCCAGAACTACACAGCAGGACCTGGTCAATGACCTGAAGAGAGCTGGGCACATAGTCTCAAATGAAACCATTAGTAACACACTACGCCGTCATAAATTTAAATCCTGCAGCGCACGCAAGGTCCCCCTGCTCAAGCCAGCGCATGTCCAGGCCTGTCTGAAGTTTGCCAATGACCATCTGGATGATCCAGAGGAGGAATGGGAGAAGGTCATGTGGTCTGATGAGACAAAAATAGAGCTTTTTGGTCTAAACTCCACTCGCCGTGTTTGGAGGAAGAAGAAGGATGAGTACAACCCCAAGAACACCATCCCAACCGTGAAGCATGGAGGTGGAAACATCATTCTTTGGGGATGCTTTTCTGCAAAGGGGACAGGATGACTGCATCGTATTGAGGGGAGGATGTTTGGGGCCATGTATCGCGAGATCTCAGCCAACAACCTCCTTCCCTCAGAAAGAGCATTGAAGATGGGTCGTGGCTGGGTCTTCCAGCATGACAACGACCCGAAACACACAGCCAGGGCAACTAAGGAGTGGCTCCATAAGAAGCATCTCAGGGTCCTGGACTGACCTAGCCAGTCTCCAGACCTGAACCCAATAGAAAATATTTGGAGGGAGCTGAAAGTCCGTATTGCCCAGCAACAGCCCCAAAACCTGAAGGATCTGGAGAAGGTCTATATGGAGAAGTGGGCCAAAATCCCTGCTGCAGTGTGTGCAAACCTGGTCAAGAACTAAAGGAAGCATATATGATCTCTCTAATTACAAACAAAGGTTTCTGTACCAAATAAAGTTCTGCTTTTCTGATGTATCAAATACGTATGTCATGTAATAAAATGCAAATTAATTACTTAAAAATCATACAATGTGATTTTCTGGATTTTGATTTTAGATTCCGTCACTCACAGTTAAAGAGTACCTTTGATAAAAATTGCTTCTACATGCTTTGTAAGTGGTAAAACCTGCAAAATTGGCAGTGTATCAAATACTTGTTCTCCCCACTGTACTTCTCCATGGACCAAAGAACATTCAGAATGTTGCCCCAAAGCTTTGAAATAACAGTTGCGAAAAACGATTGGTAATAGACCGCAGCAGACAGGAACAATATAATGTTTAATCACAGAGCACACACAAAATTAGGGAACCCAATTCAGTTTACATTGTGGGGAAATTGGTCATAAGTTTGAGTTTCTCCATTGTGGGCTTACTGCACACTTTCACTAAATTGTTATTTCATGATATGACTTAATTGTTCTTTCACAAGCTAAATAAAAACATTATTTCACAAAATTGTTATTTCAGCAGCTGATTCACACTGAAGTATAATCACTGTCACACTTCAGCCATGAAGTTAGATTAAGTACAAAAGCAAATGGTTCTAAGGACCTTTGTACCATACTTTTCAAGGCCCCTTCTTGCTCAAACGCACCTCTTCAAAAAAATAACTAGGAGCAAACCCCTTTCACAGTAGCCTGGGAAAGTTACTGCATTACAAACTGTGTCCTTAAGACACTCTTGACATCTTGTGTAAAAAATCTAAAACCACCCAAGTGATCTGATTAAATCAGCGTTTTCACATGTACAGTAGTGTTCAAGCTAATACCTCAACCCAGTCACCCAGCACACAAGTTCAGCAGGAGATGTGTACAGAGGATGCACACCCTCAATTACATACAGCTAATGCACACTGAAGTGAAATTATCATGACTCAGTTGAAAGCTAAGTATCTCAAGGTGTTTCAGTATCTGGTTGTAGATGTATAGATTAAATGAAGACATTGCAGTCAATTATTACTGGGAAGTGGGAACTGTCTAGAAATAGACTCACTATTTAATATTTCTCTGGATGAAAGCATCCACTAAATTACTGAAATTAATTTGTTTTATTCCAGAATGTTACATTAAACAAAATGTCCATTGCATATATAAGATGGAACTGTATGAATGAAGTCCATGGCAGAGTTACTACATACCTTTGCTCGTAGAACAATACACTCTTGTGAAGAATCAATTGGTTTTATAGACAGGTTCTTTTCACCTCCAGAGGCTGTGAACACAACCCCATTCTCTTTGTAAAGATTTTACAGCAGGCCTAGATACTCCTGTGGCTGTTGTAGAGTTGTGTTAACTAGGCACTGCACAGAGTTATGGAATATCAGTGACTGCTTAAATTCAACAGTCTCAGTTTAACTGACCTGTTTTCTATGTTGTATATAAATATGAAGAAACATACTGCTGAACTTTGTCTGCTTCTTAGTGACGTTCCTCCTTGGTGCATCGTTTGACCCATTTCGAGTCATTGGCCACTGGCTTCCTGTCCCATGTAGAGAAAACATTTATAAAAACTCAGGTCACAGTTGATATCCATGGTGCCAAACCTACAGTAGGTGGAATTCAATTATCCATATAATTTAAGAAAAATTTACAAGAATATGTATATACAAGTGGAATGAATGAGTGTGCAGTTAATGAAGAAACATTACAAATGGCAATTCTACATGTGCAGTGGAAAATTCACAAATTCACTGAAAATGTACAGGTATTAAGTATAATGTATGTACAAGTAAGACAATTAGTTGTGGCAATTCTCAATGGCATTCTGAATTTGCAATTGAGGCAAATTGAAGGAGTAAGGAAGCATGTGCAACTGAAATGCAGGGATAGCAGCAATGAGGTTCCTCCTCGCACAAAGGAGCAGATATCGGTCCTACTGCTGGGTTGATGCCTTTC
This sequence comes from Esox lucius, assembly GCF_011004845.1. Classification (NCBI taxonomy): domain Eukaryota; kingdom Metazoa; phylum Chordata; class Actinopteri; order Esociformes; family Esocidae; genus Esox; species Esox lucius. The sequence continues at coordinate 19,248,938 of NC_047591.1, forward strand.
TACGGCCCTGTCCAGCTCTACTCGGGTAACGGCCCGTCTCCTGGTGTCTCCTCCATGCTCTTGAGACTGTACTGGGAGACACAGCAAACGGAAGGTACGGATGGCCATCCAAGAAGAGCTGGACTACCAGTGCAACCTGAATGGGCTGCAGGTACCATCTCATGCTACCGGTAGTGACAAACGCAAAACTAGAGAAGAATCCGTTAGGAAGGCTAAGGAGGGAGCCACCACCTGCAGAACCATTCCCTTTTTCGGGGTTGTCATACTTTTGCCTCTCCAGTGCACCTGCTGCAAACCTGGCAACTACCAGACAATTTTCTCATCCTGAATCTAGCTACTCCCCCCTGGTTATAGCTACCTGTGCCATCCCCGCATCACGGCCATAGTTGTTGCCTTGATGTTCTGCACAAACCCATTTATAAAACAACCAAACTTCCCTCATTCCTCTCATTTGAATACATCGCTTATAAATCATCCCATTTGCTCACCACTACTCTACTCTAACATCCTCTAAAACTAATGAATAATTTCTTTCTGAACTAGCAGAACTACTCACCGTTGCAGTATCGCTTTCTGCTGCTCGGTGACATGAATATCAACATCGACTCTCCAAAGCTACCTCTGATTTCACTGCTGCCCTGTACTGCTTTAAAGGGATAGTTCGTCCAAAAATCATATTTGTGAAAAAGTCCACTTACCCCGAGTTGTTCCCGAAGGCACAGTCATTTTTTCTCCCACAACATGGTAATTTATGGCAATAAGCCATAGTTTACACAACTGTGTATTAAGATATTGCAACGAGTTAAACCCTGAATCAAACATGTGGATTGATTAAATTGGGGATAAAACTGACTAGTAAACAGGAAATAACAGTTTATTTGAAATAAGATTTATATCGCGAAAATCACGACTTTATTTTGAGCAATACTACATCGTCATGTTCTTTGAGGTGAACAACACCACTAGTCTTAGTTTCGAGTGTTTTAGAGTAGTTGTACGTGTGAAAATATGCATATGCATGCTCAGAATGTTAGTGTGATCAATGTAGATCACACAAATTGAATGTTAAGTGGGGCTGACAGCCGGTAGCCCCACTACAGCGTAATTTCTTATTTCAGACCTGATTGGCTGTCTGTCTGTCTGGGTCCAACATTAGTCGGCAAGAAGAGCGAGGAGGGTAGATTGTCTAATGTAGAGTGGTTTTTGAAGAAAAAGTGGCTAACGGTTAGCATACAAAAGAAGGCACCCTTCTGTTTTCAAATAAATGTCTGCTATTTGGTGGAGATGGAACTTTGTCGAGGACGGGTTAAAAATATTTAAAACATCTTTCTGAGAGGATTGCAAAACATAGCTAACAAATCGTGACCAGTTATTCAGTGCAGTGAAAATGAATAAACTATATAAAATGCATACAACGGGGAACGTAACTTCTAGAAAGTTTTTGCAATGGTTTTGATCTGTAGTAGTCGCTAATATAATTCGTTTTTGTGCATTAGTGTTGGCTGTCTGTTGGTACGTAAGTAACGCTTCTTGTCCCGATTTGAATGCTTTCTACCTGGCTAATATCACAGTATGGTCTTGAAACAATTACAATCAGGAAATAAAGTTATAAACACTGTTTGAGCTAAATGTGAGTAAATAATTGCGCGGTTTTACCAGCCATTGTTACGTTACTTGTAGCTAGGTATGCTAATGGTGCGTTCTAAACATGACGTTCTAATCACACCAGTGTGATCGTACGCTCCAGGGACCACTCTAGATTGATCACACCGGTGTGATCGTACGCGCCAAAGGGTTAAACTGTGTGGAAAATGTGAAACCGCACTGCGGGGGCATGAGTCGGTGGACTCCCTGAATCCTGGAATATTCAGATGCATTTTTGAGACTGTGTGTGAGGGCAATTCAAGACATCAGAGGCACTATGACACTCAGCCCATCTTCAAAGGGATATCCAGCACTGTACAAAAAGAACTGTTAGATTGTATGTAGGAAGTGTACAGGGAGGAGATAGCCAAGCAAGTGGACGAGACATCATTTGTTGCCATACAGGCAGATGAGACAACTGATGTCTGCTGTAAATCACAAATGGTGGTTGTGTTGCGATACATGTTGCCTGACAATACAATGACAGAGAGGATTTTGGAGTTTGTGGACTCGGCCTCTCTAATAGCATTAAGGGTGTGCTGGAACTACTGCTATGCTCACCAGCTGATCCTGACCTTGCAGAAACTTTGTTTCCTTTGCATCCTGAAGGTGTTTATTGCAGATTTTGCCACCTTTTTCTCTGGCGGTCCAAAGTTTGTTGCGGCACTAGCTGAGGCAACACAGAGATGCCACCCGTAAAAACCTTCACTCGCAATACCATGGGACAGCTGCGACTCAATGCATTGGCCATGTTGTCCATCGAAAGCCAGCTGATTCAGCAGCTACATGACTTCATTCCTAAAGTCATCGAAAAGATTGCCCAGAGGAAGAACCGCCGTGCCACCTTTCTCTTCAAGTGAGCCCTCAGCCTTGGTGAGTGAAAGCATATTTTATCATCCTGCCTTTGTGGTGCTGGTCCGTGCATTGGTCATCATTTTGTGCTGGATCGATAGATATAGATGGTGACGAGTGTCACTGTGTCCATGCTTATCTATTAAGGTTGTTGTCATAGAATGGATCTGTATCCCTAAAAAGTTGTCTTTCCACTTCGTTGTGGCCTTCAGTGGTGTTGAGCTCATTGCTGTTTGCGTATGGCCCTGTAGGCACATTGGCTCTGAGCTTGGTTGCATTCCTAATTTAGGTTTGTAAATGTGACAGTGGTAATTTTACATGTGTGTGAGAGAGAAGGAGAGCAATTACACAAGAAGGGCTCTCTCTCACTCACACACTCACACACTGTTATTTCTCAATGGAGGTTACCTCTTGTATCCTACTCATAAAGCATTATTCCTATGTGTCTGGAATAAGTCTTACTTTTGAACACAAGACCCTGCGCCTGGTTTCTCCTACACAACATTTCCCCATAAGGAAACAAATGTAATTTTGACATTCTAGATAACATTTTTGGTTGTGGTTTAGAAAATACTGTATAGTACATTAAAAGTTATAAGATGTCACATGTGGTACTGTATGTTGTCGGTTATGAAATTTTACTACTCTAAGGAAAGTCAATGTCCTCGCTACATGGCATTCTCTTGTCTTGTTGTGGTAAGAAAATATTTTTATTTTGATGCTTAAGACATTTACTTGACAAAAAACCCCAATCCAGAGACCCAACTACTATGAAAACAGACCAAGATGTCAATGGGAATTAGACATGACAGACAACTTCAATAACATACAGCATATATTGGTAATGATGATTCATTAAGTTCAGTCGACCTTCTCAGATGATCCAGTCGCTGGTGAACTTGCAGGGCTAAGCTGTAGAGGGATAATGAAATGTACAGTGCATAATGAATTTACATCCAAGATTGTAATATTTAAAAAAATCTGATTGGTATCTTTTGTTTTTAAACCAGAGGCACAACTTTCCCGACTCTATACTGTAAACCATATTACCATAGCATTAGAAGACAATAACAGAAAGAGAATTGCTAATGGTCAAAAATAAATAAATCAATTACAATATACCTGTACCTCCTGTAGAACTCTGGCAAAGGCCACCTTGGCAGTTATTGGGACAATCAGCACAACGGCTTCCTGCTTTGTAGGGCTTTTCCCCTATGTAGTTCCCACTTCAAGGAAACACAAATATACAATAATTGAATTGAACGGGTTCAGATTGAGTATGTTTTTTCAAATATTCATTGTCTTTGAGCTTTCACTATTTATTTACATGGATACAGCTTTTATTTGTAGTTCTTGCCAGATTGCCAAGACGGCCAAGAAGAGCGAATGTGACCAACCAACAGACCATTGTAAAATAGCATAGAGGTTATTGACACAGACTGCCACACAGGAAACCAGGTATTGACTCTCACCAGGAACAAGAAACCTTAATTCAGGATAAGCTCACAAGCATCAGTAGCTACATACAATAAACTAAGCAAACAAACCAAAAGGAAGATAAATCTGCATCGGCTGAACCACAAATGTGGTCCTGTTAACAGGCCTTTGATATCTGAACTAAAGTCAACCATTATGGAATACCGATTTGTAGCTATCATAAATTAACATTTTAAGTGAAAATGTAACATGTTAAATATGCAAACTGACCAATTTGCACTGTAAAATGAACTGGCATGACAATCATTGCAATATCATGCGAATGCTTGTCATGGTAATTATCAAAAACATATGTCTACTGGCTACTATCTATGAATAACAGCTCAAGGCCCTTCACCAGCTCACCACAGACACTTCTACCTGCAGGCCGACTGAACTAAGTTTGCTTAGCTTTTCCTAGCTAAATATATAGAGTAAAATAGAAAATGTTAAATGTTTTTTGCTGATCAATGATTTAACCTATAAATGAGGAACGTTAGCACTAAGCACAAAGGGGACTTACGGAGGACAGTACTGGCATACGTAGATGTACTTCCACACGCTGTTGGGACAGTGGGCTACACCACAGCCAATCTCCTTGGACGTGGCCCATACCACCTGAGAGAGCAGAGAAAGAAAGAGCAGGGTATCCTAGTGGTCAAGAACATTGGGCCAGTACACAAAAGGTTGCTGGATCTAATTCTCGAAGCCGACAAGGTGGAAAACCCTGCAGTTTTGCAACTGATCAAGACAATTAAATTAATATGCAGTAAATAATAATCTGCTCTTAGCATACTTCGCTGGTAAAATAAAAAGGCAGGAAGGTGACTTATTGAAAGCAAGTGACAGTAAGGCTGTGTTTTTTTGTTATACCTATCTACATCTCTACCTCAGTTACAGCCAACATTTGATGAGAGTGATAAATTCAACTGACCTGAGTGTAATGACCAACCACCTTTCCATTAAGGGACCTGTTGGAATCATAATTGTAATCCTTGACCTCACTGTGCCAGGATTGGATGGCCGAAGTCCAGGGTCTCTCATTGGTGGACATGAACAAGTTCTCTCCACATCCAGAGGCTGTGAACACAACACCATTCATTTCTTCGTGAAGAATATTACACAGCACATTTTACAGCAGGGCTAGACATTCCTGGAGGCTTTGGTAGAGTTGTTTTGACTAGGCTATGCACTGAGCTTCTTAGTAAAAAAAAATAAAAATAAAAAATAAAAAACAGAAAGTACTGTTCTTATAATTTGTGAGCAGTAAACATTGTCCAATCCATGCTATGCCACATTTACAGGAGGTTGGAAAGTTAGTTAGCATACTGCGGATTCTTCTTTGGTCGGGGGGGCTGTGGCCTGGGATGCATCGATTGGCCCATTTCTGGGCATTGGCAGCTGCCTCCCTGTTCCAGCTCTGTGGGGAGAACCATATAGGTTAGGTTATAATCAGCTGACAGTTCTAAACTGCAGCAATCAAATGTTTCAGGCTGTGTGATTCTTACCATCTGCAACATGTCTCTAGCTGGGGGCTGAACCGCACGTCTCAGGTCATTATGCAGGTCAACAATCTCCTTCTGGACTGCAGGGTTCCTGGTGTTGGTATCTGCTAATGAACAATAAGGTTTTAGCAAGGCAAGGAGTCCCACAACGGAAATGAAGAGGGTAATTGTGGCCATCCTATAAAAGAGAAAGAGAACGGTTAAACATGGGAGAATATTGATCACAGATCAATATGTTAATCGTTAATGTTGCCATTAGTTTAGGTAACTGGAATTTACCTTCACGCCCTGAATGAAAGCGATTGATGAGATGTATTTGGTGGTGAGTTATCAGTATTTATAGCACTAGTCACATGTCCATGGGTTTCTTAACTGTTATTGCAAACTCTTAAAAAAAAAGTTGGGTGTTTGCACAAACTAACAACAACAGCTTACAGACGGGTCTGGAGAAATTCATGGAGGAACTGATGCAAGGAAAGCTTCAGCCACATTGGTGGACAGAGGCTGTGAACAACACCATTGTCTCTGTAAAGATTAAATACAGCAGGGCTAGAAAATCCTGCAGCTGTTGTGGAGTTGTTTTAACTAGGCACTGCACAGAGCTATGGAGTTAAATTAGAATATCAGTGATGACTTAAATTCAACAGTCTCCATTTAACTGACTGGTTTCCTACGGTGTATTTAAATTATGAAACATACTGCTGAACTTTCTCAGCAGTATGTTTCTCACGGTGTACCGTTTGACCCATTTCTTTTCACCGCCGTCCCAGTTCTGTAGAGAAAATGACTATTTAGAAAACTCAGGTCAGAGTTGCGATCAGTGTTGCCAAACCTGAAATTCAATGATCCTTGATCCTGATCAGATGTTTCCATATTAACTCCATTACGGGTTCAGCCTTCTTACCATCTGTAACATGTTGCTGGAAGGTGGATAAACCCTCACGTCTCAGTTCACTGTTCTTGTCCACAATCTCCTTCTGGACTTCAATGTTGCTGATGATAACATCAGCCAATGAACAGCAAGGATGCGGCAAGGAAATGAGTCCCTCGACACAAATGGTCTGTGTGGACCCTAGAAATGGGAAAGTACAGTTACCTGGGAGAATACTGACACCTACACAGATTCATTAGAAATATTGTGCCAATGACACATCCCAAGTTCTCTACATTTCCACCATATAAACACAAGTCAGTACCTTCACATCCTGAACAAGTGCAAGGTTTGAGGAGTATCAGTCAGTCCAATGCATACATTGTGTCTATATATCATTAGTTGGAGCCCATGCAGGTGTGATTAATACCTTTAATTCCTCAGTCTGGGAGCCCATGTGCAGTGCGACTGAGGGCTTCTGTTTTAAAAATCTGTCACATCTTCCTATTTGGGGTCTGTAGAAAACTGGACGGGACTTTCAACTTTTATTAGATCTCTTCTGAATGGGCTGGTTCACTATAAATGGTGTCCATGTCCATGCCAATAATGGACCTCTGTACTTCGCTATGGGCCAGAGACCATTCAGAATGTTGCCCCAGAGCTTTGAAATAACAGTGGTAAAAAACTATTGGTTAGAGTCCGGGTGGTTAGAGAGTCCACCTTACCCATTTATTGGAGGATTTTTATTTTTGTTGCTTGTTACTGCTTCAGGGAATGCAAGTCCTTCTGCTATCAGGGGAATAACCTCTGTGTAAATGTAACAATTTGCTGCTGTATTGTTTTGATCTGTGATCATTTTGTTTTGTCCGTTTTGTGCAATTTCTTAATTATTGTACCTAAACAATTTCCCAAACTCCTGTACTCCCTCTTCACTCACGACTGTGTTCCTGTATACCGTTCTAACACCATCGCCAAGTTCGCAGACGACACCACGTTTGTAGGCCTGATTAGTGACAATCACGAGTCAGCCTACAGGGAGGAGGTCATGCGCCTGGCGGCCGGGTGCACTGACAACAACCTGACCCTCAACGCTAAGAAAACCAAGGAGCTCATTGTAGATTACAGGAAGTATAAAAGCTGCAGTCACACCCCAGTTCTCATCGATGGCACTGAGGTGGAGCGTGTGCCCAGCTTCAAATTCCTGGGTGTCCACATCTCCAAGGACCTCTCCTGGACCCTCAACACCTCAACCCTGGTCAAAAAGGCACAGCAGCGCCTGTTCTTTTTGAGGAGGCTGAAGAAGGCCTGTCTGTCCTCCAGGATCCTTGTGAACGTTTATCATTGCACAATCGAGGGCATTCTGACTTACTGCACAACAGTGTGGTTTAGTGGTTGCTCTCTAGCCAACCAGAAGGCCCTGCAACGGGTGGTGAAAACCACCCAGCACATCACTGGTGCCAAGCTCCCATCCATCATAGACCTCCAGCGCAAACGGTGTCTATGTAGGGCGCGGGGCATCATCAGGGACCCTCCACATCCACGCCACAAGTTTCCCCTCCTACCATCAGGCAGGCGGTACTGATCTCTTCGTTCCCGCACCAGCAGGCTCAGGAACAGTGTCATTCCATCTGCTGTAACCCTGTTGAACTCTGCGACCCACCACTAATCATACCCCCCCGCCTCTCAGGGACCTTGTTGCACTACTCCCTTTGTACAACTCTGACACTGCCTTGCAAAGCCTGATAATGGAAGTTTTCAGTTGTTGCAGGTACGTGTCTACCCCAGGTGCTTACTGCTCTGCTATTGTCCCTGCACTTCAGTTGCACATGCACCTTGCGTATTCAATTTGCCTCTTTCAACATTTCGAAATGCCTTCCTACATTTTTACAGTTGTTATATGCACGTCTACCTCGGAGACCTGCAGCCCGGTTGCACGTTATCTTACTCCTTCAATTTGCCTCGATTGCACATCTAGAATGCCTTTTAGAATGCCATTTGTACCACATAACTATTTATCCCACTTGTAACATACACTATACTTGATTCTTGTACATTTTCTGCCCTCTATTAGCCTTAATTACATATTTAGTATTGCCATTTGTACTGCATTGGCCTTCACTGCACATCCACACATTCCACTTGTAATATACATATACTTAATGCTTGTACATTTTCTGCTTTCTTCTATTTGCACTCCTGGTTTGACATTAATTGCATTTTATTGGACTGTATTTGTACTTGTTCAATGACGATAAAGTTGAAAATAATCAAATCTGAACTGTATGTGTAAACATGTATATGCAAAGCCCAGATGTAAAAGAGACCTTGATCTCAGTCTGTTCCTTTATGTAATAAAGTTAGAATAATAATGTTCTATCATGGGGGGCAGTGCCCCCCCCCCACAGAATGTTTTTGCCCCTGTTGAGATCATGATTTTGGGGTGTCTCATACCACCTCATTCTTACAAAAGCCTAATCAAGGAGTATGTCATTTCAACATTGTATACCTTGATTGTTGTCATCATGTATTGCCCAATTTCTGTATCCTGATCAAAGTTATTTCCTATCCTGGTAATGAATTATCATAACCTACATTGAATGAAATGATCAAGGGTGCAATCTTGAGTGTACTGTAACTGATATACTGTTACCAGTATATGTTCTTCTGGATTTCAAGATATAGTTGAGAAGTTGACCAATAATAGGTCAGGTGTATCACTCAATCACTAGCCAACAGGCTGAAAGATGTGACCGGCTGTGAAATATTATGTTGAAAATTGATTAGATGGATATACTATGTATACAAATTTCAATGAGGACCTACATTGGATGTATTCATGGAATGTCTATCTGCACCCCCCGCCTGACGTTTTTAGCCTTTTCAAAACCCCACAGCTTGTCTTCGGGGGGCCACCCCTCTGATATTCAACACATTTTGCAAAGGATTCAAGGGAAAGACATGTATAACATTGACAAAAGAACACTGGATGAGAAAACACAAGTGCCCTCCCATCTGACCTTGGCCTCAAATTGATTTTGAAAGGCTATAAGGCAACTCATGCCAAAGTGAAAGCAATGATCGCATTGTTTAAGAGCTCCGGATATATTTGACAGGTACATTTTAGCATAAGCATTTTCCTATCGGAAACATCCTGGAACCTGTAATTTGAAGGGTGTGTGGATATTCACTGTATCAGAAGCACATCATGTTACATTACATAATTTGTTAATTTCAACATTGTACACATCTATTGGCTGTCACATCCATCTGAGCTGGGGAACACAGCCCCCCCAAAACTAAACTTGCAAATGTAATTATGCCTCTTTAAAATCACTGGTCACACTGAAGCCTTGGAGTTACATTATGTTGAAAATCAAATGGGGAGCACTCAAGGCCCCTTTTTGCTTAAACACCAATTTGAAACTAGTTGCCAAAAATCCCAGAATGGGTCTCAACCTGCTTCCAGAGTAGCCTGGTAAAGTTACTGCATTACCTTAGAAGGATAGTGGTCTAAAAATCATATTTATCTAAAAATTCACTGACCAAACATTAGTCCAGAATGGACATCCAACCATGCATTGAGCTCTGTCCCTGGCTGTAATTGCGTTCTTAACTTCATCCAGATTCATGAATGGAAACTAATTGTCCCACTACAACAAAGCTGCATTGCAAGCGGAAGACTACTTCAAAACACACATTGTGAAAAACAACTTGTGATCTGATTAAGTCAACATTTATTTCAGAAGTTATCCACAGCACTCAGGTTAATAGCTCAAGCCAGTGACCCAGCACAATAGTTCAACAAAAAATAAGATGTCAATGTGAAGTGTTATGTAGTTTCTAGAGGATAGACAGATTTAATATACAGCTACAGCATATTGAAGTGCAATGACCATGATCCAGTTGACAGGAGTGTATCTCATGGTCTCGGGATCTGGTTGTTGCAGGGCTAAGCTGTAGATTAAATGGCATTCAATTGTTACTGGAAATGGGCTAGAAAAATACAACTCACTACTATCAATGGATAACAAAATAAATGTTTAAACTCAAGAACATCACATTGAACATGCTGTCCATTGCATATATAAGATGGAACCGTATACAAAAAGTCCATGGTGAAGTTACTACATACCTTAACTAGTAGAACATCTGTGAAGAATCACTTTGCCTGATAAGGCTTACTTCCAAAGAGGTTGCCACTTCAAAAGGAATACAATCATGAGTTGCAGTGGGACGCTTCAGGAGAACATCTACCTCAGAACCAGTGAATCAACAAAAAGCACTGGCTTGTACTAGTTCTTGCCAGAGGAAACAGAAGACTGTAATAGCACAGAGGCCTTACCGGGGACAGTAGTGACAAACGTAGTAATATTTGAACTTGCTGTTGGGGCAGTGGGCAGCACCACAGCCGATCTGATTGGAGTTGGCCCATACCAACTGAAACACAGAGATTGGAGACGTGACACATTCCGTTTAACATTTATACCCAAAAATACCGGCTAGCTGAACTTACTCTGATGTAGTGACCAACATAGCGGCCGATGTGTTTCGGTCTGTTGAATTTATAGCTGTACTCTTCACCCTCATTGTACCATGTTTGGATGGTTTCACTCCAGGACATCGCTTTTGAGGACACATAAAGGTTCGCCACATTCAGAAGCTGTGAACACAGGACAACTCTACTGTAAAGGTACTACATACAGCAAGTTTTAGAGTTTTAGAGCAGCAGCACTAGAAGACATTTGACTTCACAGACTGGGCAACTGTGTTTCAGCAAAGTAAAATAATTAAAGTTGAACTCCATAATTGTTGCCACCTTTGGCCATTTTCTGGAGAGGTCTTGTAACAAAGAAACACTATAACCTACCAGTTGCAGTTAAACACTTAAGGCTGTAGACTCCATAATCTATGGAACACAAGGGGAGGTGGGTGGTCTTCGTGTATGATGCCCACAAGCTTTATTAATATAATTGGTACACCAAGTATCATTGCTGTTACATTTCTCGAAACACATTACTGCCAAAAAGCTCACCAGTGTTAAGACAAACCGACCAACAATACCTCTTTTTTAAAGTTATGCATAATGCAGTGAAAGTGACTCACAACAAGTTATATTTGAAAACACCAAAAAAAAACATGGGTTAAGTTCTGTAAACAGTAGTTGAAATTGCTCAGTACGGTACATACGAGTCCCATGTTTCTACAGTCCACTTTGTGAACAAGGAGTCATCTGAATCATCATAATGGGGGACTAGAAACCAGGACAGAAGGACAGGCATTACAAATAGGAATATAAAGGAATCATACGGCCAACAGTTCTTTGTTTTCTGGGGCTGTGGTCCTTGGTGCATCGGTTGGCCCATTTCTGGGCATTGGCCGCTGCATCGCGGTTCCAGTTCTAGTGGGAGATCATTTAAAGCTTCAAAATGTCAGTTCCAATGTGCATCATTTAGTGTATTATCATTTATAGTAAGTAATGTTCAACCATCCATGGAAGTTCTACTCAAGAATAGACTAGACACAAAAGCATTGCTGTATCAAATCATCATAAGAACGATATTGAAGAACAAGTTCATAAAACATCTTACCATCTGCAGCATGTTTCTGGCAGGAGGACGAACCAGACGTCTTAGATCATTGTGCTTTTTAACGATCTCCATCACAACCATATCATGGCTGGTGTCAATATCTACCAACAAACAGCAAGGAGCCAGCAGCACAAGGACTCCCACAACACAAATGAACACAGACATTGTTTGACCTGGGAAAAGAATGCGCAAATAAACCCTAGAGTCAGTCAAAACTCTGTGGACATTTCCAAGTGCCTGTACATTTTCATGGTCAATTCCCATCCATGTCACTTACCTTCACCTCAAACATGCAAGTAACAAGCACCATCTGCTGTATTTATAGCACAATCTTAGGTTACAGGTGTGACAATCACTCATAATCACTAGCCAATGGGCTTTTAATTAAGTGTGGGTTAACTCTACTAATTGAAAGATGTGATTGGCTGTGAAATACAATGTAGAAAATGTATTGGTTGTGATATACTATGTAGAAATTGAATAGGCTACAATGCACAGTGTAAATTAGTAAAATCTGGTGTATTTGTGGAATTTCTATCTGCAACGTTATAGAATGTTTTGAAACTTGGAGCCTTTTCCTTCTGGTTTATATACCTTGGAATGCTCTACATTTCATATCCTCAGATCCTGTCTTCCTTCTCAAAACTCATTGGATGAGAAAGCCAGAGGTCCCGCCCCCCTGATTTTCTCCATTTCATTTTGAGAATTATGTGAGGAAATATTCCGTGAGGTGCATTTCATTGAGAAAAGAACACTGGATGAGAACCCGTGGACCCTCCCATCTGACATCCAGCTGATTCTGAGGAGCAGGGAGTACAACAGAAAGGCTGAAAGTGGACCCTGCCAGAGTGTAAGAAATAACTATGGATTTGCGGGTGAATTATTAAACATGTTCACTTCACAGTGCAAGTGTTTCCAATTAGAAACATGCAGGAAGTGCAATTTTATGTTGGGCAAATTTGTGTTTTGGGGATTAAATTTGACTGTTGTCTTGTTTATTATTGCCTTCCGTGTTGCCAATTTTGGGGGGGAAATTTAAGTGTAAATATAAACTGATTTTAAAGTTATTTGTTTTTAGCCTCCAGCAGATACAAAGTCATTCATTCTTGGTTTAAGAGGATTAGCACAACTGAAGCGTCCAGAGGGCTTTGTCTACTTTGATGGACTACAGACAGTTACGTTGTTGTTTGGACACCTGGGAACTCTATTAACAACAAGATCACATTATGAGTCTTCAGGTCGGAATTCAAGGATGCCGCTCAGTTTCCAATCAAGTGGTCTTGATTATTATTTATCATTTGTGAAGGCTGTGTTCATCAGCATCAGGCTAACATACATTTGGTGATCAGCCGTGATCGAGCAGACAGTATCTATCTGTAAACCACTAACTGTATATCAGCATTTCAACTCCAATTTTGTTTTCTTTCAAGTGCGTGCACACCTACACCCCCTCCCAAACCCTCCTCACACAGACACACACCTGCAATCAAACCAAAAACATGGATCGACCAGAGCACTGCGACCCACAGTAGGTGGCGGACCCCACAACCTGGGACAAAGACATTGGCAAATTCTAAGGTTTGAGGACGGATAGGCCTTCCCATATTTGCACCGTTGCTACACAACTACAGTATGTCCCTACCATGCAATACAATGGCCTCAAAACTTTAAGAAATGTACTTTTGACGTTCAAGAAAACATTTTTGGTCATGGTTTATAAAACACTGTAAAGTACATTAAAAGTGATGTGATGTCACACCCGTGGTATGCGGTCTCTCAATACGTTTTAGTACTGTCGTGGGTAAAAACTACAATCATTTCTACCACAGTACACTAATGAATGCCAATGCCCTCTGTACATATCATTCTCTTGTCCTGATGTTCTAAGAAAATAAACTTGCAGTTTGATGTTCATGATAAACGTTTATTTGCAAATGACGTCAGTCCCGCCACCCAACTGGTTTGAAAACAGACAGAATTTGATGTTGTGTAGACAGAAGAAACAGCTTCAATTACATACAGTATACAGTACATTGGTTATGGTGATTCATTAAGTTCTCAGATGATCCAGTTGCTGGTGAACTTGCAGGTCTAAGCTGTACAGGGGTAAGGAAACGTACAGTGCATATTAATTTATATCCAGCATTGTAATATTACAACTTTTCTGATTTGTATTCTGTGTTTTTACACCAGAGGCACAACTTTCCTGACTATGCTGTACACCATATTTTCATAGCATTAACATATTGAGAATTGCTAATGACAAAAAATAATCAGTTACTTTTCTAGCAGTTACGGTTTACCTGTTCCTTAGGTAGAACTCTGGCAAAGGCCATTTTGACAGTTGTTGGGGCAATCTGCACAACGGCTTCCTGTGTTGTAGGGCTTTCTCCCTACATAGTTCCCACTTCAAGGACAAACACAATCACATGCAAATATCCATGAATTTCATTGGACGGGTTCAGATGGAGTATGTTTTTTCAAATACTCAATGAATTTGAGCTTCCACTGTAAATTCTTATGTTCACGTCTTGGGTTTGGCTTTTATTTATTTGCCAAATGCATTAAGCAAAATGGAAAATGTTGTAAGTATTCAGATGTTTTTCTAAACAAGGATTCAACCTACAAACAAGGAACATTAGCACTAAGCTAGCACAAAGGGGACTTACGGAGGACAGTACTGGCATACGTAGTAGAACTTCCACACGCTGTTGGGGCATTTGGCTACAGCACAGCCAATCTCCTTGGACGTGGCCCATACCACCTGGGAGAGCAGAGAAAGAAAGAGAAGGGTATCCTAGTGGTCAAGAACATTGGGCCAGTACACAAGGTTGCTGGATCTAAGCCCCAAGCTGAAAACCATACAGTTCTGTAGCTGAGCGAGATATTTATCCCTAATTGCACCCAAGTCATGGCAGTAAATAAGAATATTTTCTTAGCGTACTTACCTGATAAAATAATGGCAAAAAAAGAATGAAGCAAATGGGTAATGTAAAAAGAGCAATTAACAGAGCGGCAGAACGGCAGTGTTTTATTTATATACGGTGAAGCACAAAAGTATTCATACCCATGCCAAATTTTTAGCTATATGGAATTTTTATTTGACCAATAGGTTTCTTCTGGCTGGAAATGATATAAACAAGTGACAAAACATGGTAAGACATTGTGCTGGAGATACAAATGAATAATGTAACTATTTCTGTTTTTTCACATTTTTACATAAAATGCCATGTCCAACATTATTCATACCCCATGAAATTGTTGCCAATCTTTGAGAAAATGCAAGTTTCTATACCATTTACAATGGTCTTATAATTTCCACCATCAAAAAGCATTCTAATCACATAGAAACTGAGAACAGCTGAACAGCAGTAGTTCTCTAGTCAGTTACTAGTCAACTGCAAGTCATGGCTAAGAACAGAAATAGTTACGTTATTCATTTGTGTCTCCAGCACAATGTCTTACTGTGTTTTGTCACTAGTTTGTCATTTCAAAACTTTTGGCTTAACTGTATATCAGTTACACCTAATTTATGATAGTGTGATAAATTCAACTGACCTGAGTGTAATGACCGACCACCTTTCCATTAATGGATCCATTGGAATCATAGTTATAATTGTTGACCTCACTGTACCAGGATTGGATGGCCGAAGTCCAGGGTCTCTCATTGGTGGACATGAACAAGTTCTCTCCGCATCCAGAGGCTGTGAACACAACACCATTCATTTCTTCGTAAACATTTTTACACAATACATTTTACAGCAAGGCTAGACGTCCCTGGTGGCTGTGGTAGATTTGTTTTAACTAGGCTATGCGCTGAGCTACTTAGTAAAATAGAAAATAATTAATTGATTGTTTAAATTCTGTGAGAGACTGATCACACACAGAAACACAAAGACATGAGACAGTACTGTTTTCTTATAACTTATAACTTTCTTATAACTTTAGTCCAGTGGTTCCCAAACTTTTTCAGTAACTGTACCACCGATAGAATTTTGCTCTCCTTGGATCATCTCTGAAGGACCCCCCCATGTACATTTCACTAGTAAGCCTATGGTGTCATGAGTTTTTTCAAGTACCCCCTGTGGAGAGGCCAAGTACCCCCAGGGGTCCTAATATCGCTGGTTGGGAACCACTGATTTAAGCAACATGTACAGGAGATAAGAAAGTTAAAGTTAGCATACTGCTGGTTCTTCTCTGGTCAGCAGGGCTGTGGCTCATGGTGCATTGATTAGCCCATTTCTGGGCATTGATAGCTGCCTCATTGTTCCAGCTCTGTGGGGAGAACCATATAGGTTAGGTTATAATCAGCTGACAGTTTCTTAACTGCAGCAATCAGCATGTTGTCAGATCTAAGGTAGATGAAGTGCAATCAAATGTTTCAGGCTGTGTCTTTCTTACCATCTGCAACATGTTTCTGGCTGGGGGCTGAACCCCACGTCTCAGGTCATTATGCAGGTCAACAATCTCCTTCTGGACTGCAGGGTTTTGGGTGTTGGTATCTGCTAATAAACAATAAGGTTGCAGCAAGGCAAGGAGTCCCACAACGGAAATAAAGAGGGTCATCGTGGCCATCCTATAAAAGAGAAAGAGAACGGTTAAACATGGGAGAATATTGATCACAGATGAATTCAAAACTACTATTATGTTAACATATTCCCATTTGCTAACGTTGCCATTAGTTGAAGTAATTGGAATTTACCTTCACGTCCTGAATTACAGCGAGTGATGAGTTGTATTAGGTAGTCAGTAATCAGTATTTATAGCATTAGTCACATGTCCATTGCTTACCTAACTGTCACTGCACACCCTTATCAAAGGCTTTAAGTTGGGTGTTTTCATGCACTAACATGAAAAGCTTAGAGACAGTGGGGAGAAATTCATAGAGAAACTGATGCAAGGAAACCTTTGGCCACAACTAAAGTACCTAGACATTAGTTAATCTTTAGTTGTGACAGGTACCATGGCCTAACAGAAAAGTTAATTACATCGAAACTCATTCGGGCTTGGCAAAAACATGTTTTTGTCAACAAAGGCATGTGTACAGTGGCGTTTTTATATATAGAAACATTTGTGGGGCACAAATCATTTCAAAATATAGGATACATACCAGTAAAGCTACAAAACTCCCCTCTTGTTACTGATGTGTTTATTTAACACATCAACAAACAGCGTGGCTCCACAAAACACTTTTAACGACAGAGCGGCTTGCTTCTACCAGGTGTTGTAGTACACATACTGGAGAGAGAGAGAGACCTTCTTGGGTAATTCCTCTCCTTCTCTCTCACACATGTAAAATTACCACTGTCACATTTACAAACCTAAATTAGGAATGCAACCAAGCTCAGAACCAATGTGCCTACAGGGCCATAAGCGAACAGCAATGAGCTCAACACCACTGAAGGCCACAACGAAGTGGAAAGAAAACTTTTTAGGGATACAGGTCCATTCTATGACAACAACCTTAATAGATAAGCATGGACACAGTGACACTCGTCACCATCTATATCTATCGATCCAGCACAAAAATATGACCAATGCACGGACCAGCACCACAAAGGCAGGATGATAAAATATGCTTTCACTCACCAAGGCTGAGGGCTCACTTGAAGAGAAAGGTGGCACGGCGGTTCTTCTTCTGGGCAAACATTTCGATGACTTTGGGAATGAAGTCATGTAGCTGCTGAATTAGCTGGCTTTCGATGGACAACATGGCCAATGCGTTGAGTCGAGGTTGTCCCATGGTATTGCAAGTGAAGGTTTTTGATGTCGTTATAGGTGTTATGATAATTTTCAGCAGAGTGACAGTCTCAGCAAAAGCCTCCTCTAGGTTGTTCTCATGGATGGATCGTAACAGAGACACGGCCGTCTTACCAATCAATCAATCAATCAAATGTATTTATAAAGCCCTTTTTACAACAGCAGTTGTCACAAAGTGCTTTACAGAGACACCCGGCCTTAAACCCCAAGGAGCAAACAACAGTAGTGTTGCATTTCAGTGGATAGGAAAAACTCCCTAAGAAGGCCGAATTTTAGGAAGAAACCTAGAGAGGACCCAGGCTCAGAGGGGTGACCAGTCCTCTTCTGGCTGTGCCGGGTGAGATATTAAGAGTCCAATTGGAATAATTAATACATTTCTCTGGGCTAAATCCAGTCTATTTGATTTTAGACTAGGTCAAAAGTATGACCAGGTGGACAAGGACAGGGACAGCAACAGGCCCCCCAAACCAGGTACTCCGCAGGTGTGGACCAGGACCTCATCTCCTTCTAAAATTTAAAACTGGAGGAGACTGAGAAAAGTTAGAAAGTGCATTCCTCATATACCAGTGTGAAGCTCAGTGTGGCAGTACAGAGTGGTCAGCTCAGACTTCAACTTTTCCTTGTTTCCTTGAGGCCATAGTTTCACCGCTCAGTCAAGCTCAGATGTAGGGAATGACAGGACAAATTGTGGGAAGAGCAAGCTGTCAATCAGATTGGCAGCGATCAGTTGGTCACTTTGTGAAAACCTCTGCTCCACCTGGGAGATGATTGTGTCGCATGCCTCCTTCATCACCTGCGCTGTGTGGGTTACTCGTCGGCCTGGCTCGTCTGTTCCATTGTGAACGGTGGCAGCCCATTCATCAGTTTGCTTCTGAATATTCTGGACATTCTCTTTGAAACGGGTGAGCGCACTGCTAATCCCAGATGCATCGATGCTTCGTTTTTGTAGAGTGTTGTATAAAACATCAACTTCTCACATTTTCCACCCAGTTTAATACATGTTATGATCTGACTGAGAACGTACCTGTTTTCCTCCACCTGTTTGTTATGCTGCTCAATGGAGAGCCTGTATGCACTGTCAACTTGGGTTGCGACCTTCCAAGTAAGCCCAATTTCACATCATTGTCCAGATGACTCCAGCTGCTCTCATATTTTGCAATCCTCTCAGAAAGATGTTTTAAATCTTTGTAACCCGTCCTCGACCAAGTACCATCTCCACCAAATAGCAGACATGGAAAACAGAAGAGTGCCTTCTTTTATATGCTAACCGTTAGCCACTTTTTCTTCAAAAACCACTCCATGTTAAACCCGCTGTTACTTTTACCAGCAGATTGAGTGATAACATTATCCCGTGGCTGATGGGCACCAAGTCGCTTTACTTCAAGTTTCTCCTCCAAATTAAGGGTTTCAAACTGATGCTCGAGTACGAAATCTACTTTATTAATTTTCTCAAGTTATCTGGCTTTTGTGAAGCTAACAAGCTAGCTAAGACAATCTACCCTCCTCGCTCTTCTTGACAACTAATGTCGGACCCAGACAGAGAGACAGACAATCAGGTCTGAAATAAGAAATGACGCTGTAGTGGGGCTACCGGCTGTCAGCCCCACTTGGCATCAAATGTGTGTGATCTACATTGATCACACTAACATTCTGAGCATGCGTTTTAATATTTTCATTAGTGCAATTCATGGGAAATCTTTAGGAACAGCTAACATGCTAGCTGTTCCTGTTTTCAATAAATTGTAGATAGCATTGGTTTGCAAATAAACCCCTATAAATTGCAGCTCATACATGGACTTAAAAGAAATAGTTAAATAAATGGGTGTGGCTAATAAAGGAGTGACATTCTTTATGACCGTCTCCACTGTCGACCTTTCTCCCGGATGATTCCTGGATGACGTAGAGGTCTCAGAAACCCATGTAGCGAATATGATACAATTGGCGTTACAGGGTTTTCAAAAACATACATTATTCTTCAACAAGTTAATTTTGGTAGTGCCCTATGACAGAAGTTGAATAATAATGTACAATGTATGCGCGAGTCATAACTCACCCGGGCAAATGCGGTCTATATATCTGTGCGATTAACACTCAAAGTTATAAAATTAATGGTGTGGTTTATACACGATGCGGGTTATAAACGCGGAATTACGGTAGATGAAAAGTGTATCTAGATGAAAACGGTAGCTAATTATGAGGAAGAAGGTAAGGTATAATTGCCCTGAATTTATTCAAGATGGTATTGACTTGATGTACATAAACTGAACATATGGCATTGCTTAGATTAATTTGGGAGTGATATGTTATTTGTGTGGTATAATCCCTTGTCTTTAGTGTGGATTTAATTGCTGTGTTATCTGTGGGTGTGGTGGTATCTCTTCTTTTTATCTGTTAACTAAAACTCTGCTGTGTTGACTTTTGTGGCGTTGCATCACCAGTGTTCCACATAATCTTCCTATTAGCAATTCGTTATCTACCTTTACAAGGGAAAAGGAGGAGTATGTATTTACTTTTAACAGATGTTTGTCCATTTGCACAAACATATCCCTGGCCGGAAGATATTATCATTAACCGGTTGACAAAGTGAGCTCATGTGCAGTACACACACATTTTGTTCTGTTTGATCTTTCATTTTAAAACACTGTCATTCAAAATACTTACTGTATGGTGACACTGGTTTATGTTGGGAAATATCCGTAACAAAATTGCAAAACTGAAAGATGTTGCTTGCGTAAACATTCAACCAGTGTGCTAAGGAAGCGCCCAGATTACACAGATGAAATACATTTCCATAACAAGGACATAATTACCTCAGCATTGGCCTCCACCTGTAAATCTTTACGCTGTTATCCTGATTTAAATTAAAAACCTCTCTGTTGAAGAATCGCTGGTCTGGCTGCGAATCTAAGAAAAAACAAAGACCCAAGAGCATTCTACAGAAGTTAGATAAAGTAATAAAAAGTAATAGATTAGAATACCATATAATATCAACGTTGTTTGGGAAGGGTTAGGGATAGGATCAGTGGCTGGGAGTGGCATAAACGTACACAGATCCTGTTAAAATTCAAGGAAGAATGGATGGAGCAAAATACAGGGTCATAATGCAAAAGAACGAGCTTCGGTCCATATAAAATGGAAGCTTGGAATGATATTCACCTTTACAGCACAAGGCCAAAGGAACGTCAGAGTGTCTCAGTAACATCACAATGGAAGTTCTACCATGGCTCTGTCAAAGCCGGGTCTAAAACACATTGAGAATCTGCGGCACTATTTGAAAACTGTCGTCCAGAAAAAAACTTCACCCAACCAACCCGTACAACCTGGGGCAAGATCACACCAACACTGTGCAAAGCTGATACATATTTAACAGAAGACTAAAAGTCATACTGCAGTGAAAGCTGGGTCTACTAAACAGTATTGTGTGGGTCAAGCAACATATTTCATGGAAGCAAATATATTAGAAATATTTCCCAATAAAACCAACATCAACATGCAATAACTGATTCTGACTGTCAGTGTCTTAAAATGTAATAACAAACAGAAGTACATTTCAATATACCACTTGCAATTCAATAATATGAGAGAATTGGTCAAGGGTTGGAGGGTAGATTATGAAAGTGAGGCACTTTCTTGGGAAAGTTCAAATGGAAAAGAGTAAAGATGGATGAGAGTGGGACAAGGAAAAGGATGAAAGGGATGAAAAGATCAAGAGTTGCAGGCTGTAAATTCTCAGCTGGGTCTCCCAGGACCTGGCCGATCACACATCCACTTGATAGAGGCTGTGACGTCCACGCGGTTCACACGGAAGGATGAATAGAAGCAGAGGAGGGGATGAGAAGGGATGGCAGAGGATGAAGAACAGAGGGTGAGGGGGATAAGAGGGGCAGGATCCAGCAGGGGGACAGAATGTTTAATTATATTCCATGAATCACTTCCAATCCCATCAGTCATATCTCTCACAGACTGACAGGGAGGAAATGCAAAATCCAATGTAGCTGCAGGCACATTTGGCATTCTGTGTGTTTGGGAAAATGATAATTCACTCTCTGTTCCTTTAAGTTAGACAAGTGGATGACAGATCTTGGTGTTGTATTGAGTTACCTCAATGCAGTGACAAAAGCAGTGTAAAGGATGTAATATGCTCTTTCTCCACCAGAGGGCACACAGGTAATGTCAGTGGGAAAATTCTGCAGAAACGTGTTGCCAGTGTTGGAACAAGAGAAGGACAAAATAAATGCTGCGAAATAACTGTCAAGTAAATACATCATGTGCTTTTAAATGATAGTTATTAAAAATGTAGTTTTCAATTGTGTGTGTGCGCACAAAGGGCTATGTTATTAAATTGCCACACATCATGTCTAACAAAACCTGTGATGTTTGTGTGTGTGTGTCTGCATTTGTTTTGTATTTAAGTTAATGGAGTATGCTTTAAGGTGGCTGACCTGAGTTATCCATGCCTGAAAGACACTTTACAATTGTATGCACTTTTCTCACTATTATTTTTCTGAAAAAGATTACTCTTTATTCCTTTTCTGAAACAGATTATGCCCAACTTCCACATTATTTCTGTTAATATGGTCAAGTCGATCTGCTTGTTCCAAGTGAAAAACATTAACATTATTCCATGCAATGTAATTTACAAAGTGATAAGACCTATGTATAAGAGATAAGTAAATTAGTCATCTCATCTTCATCTGCTGATCCGGTATCAGGTCACGGGGGCAGCAGCACCAGCAGGGGACCCCAAACTTCCCTTTCCCGAGCCACATTTACCAGCTCTGACTGGGGGATCCCGAGGCGTTCTGTGATGGAAATTCCATGATCAGTAACTGAGAACGAGCCCCCAAATTGTGATGGAAATGCCATGTATCGACACTCGGAGTAAGGGACACAGAGACAAAGTTCTTTTCTACATTCTAACAGTTTTATTAACTATTATGCACATATGAGAGACGCGTCAACCGCTTACACACACATAATCGTCTGAGGAGTCTCTGACTCAAAACATGCACAATCCGTATTTATTACAGTGAAAAGGGGTGTGGTAAGATGCTGTCCTATGTCAATAAAACACATTCCCTTTGTTATGTTACTACCTAAGCTTCACACAAAGGACAAGCTCTCCTTCCCCCCATAGGTAACTTCTTCAATTATAAGAGTTCTTACAGTATCCGGACAGACAATAGATGCCCTGATGAGTTATACAGATGAGGAGATAAAGAGTAACCATTTCATCAGCTGATACCAGTCAATGATACCCCCTTGGCAAATACCAGATCCCCCACATTCCTCTACCTATCTAAACAAAGGGACTCAAGTCCTTTAATCAGTAAGAATGCATCAGGCTTCAGAAACTTCCCCAACAGTTCCCAGGCCAGTGTCGAAATATAATCTCTCCACCTAGTCCTGGGCCTACCCCGAGGTCTCCTCCCAGCTGGACGTGCCTGGAACACCTCCCTAGGGAGACGTCCTGGGGGCATCCTTACCAGAGGCCCGAACCACCTCAACTGGCTCCTTTCGATGCAAAGGAGCAGCGGCTCTACTCCGAGTTCCTCACGGATGGCTGAGCTTCTCACCCTATCCCTAAGGGAGAAGCCAGCCACACTTCTGAGAAAACACATTTCAACCGCTTGTACTCAGGATCTAGTTCTTCCGGTCATGACCCAGCCTTCATGACCATAGGTGAGGGTAGGAACGAAAATTCACTGGTATATTGAGAGCTTTGCCTTCCGGCTCAGCTCTCTTTTCGTCACAACGGTGCGGTAAAGCGAATGCAATACCGCCCCCGCTGCTCCAATTCTCCGGCCAATCTCCCACTCCATTGTCCCCTCACTCGTGAACAACACCCCGAGATACTTTTACTTGGGATAACGCCTCATTCCCTACCCGAGGAGGCACTCCATCGGTTTCCTGCTGAGAACCATGGCCATAGATTTAGAGGTGTTAATCCTCATCCCAACCACTTCGCACTCGGCTGCGAACCAGTCCAGTGAGTGCTGAAGGTCACAGACCGATGATGCCATCAGGACCACATCATCCGCAAAAAGCAGCGATGACATCCCCAGCCCACCGAACTGCAACCCCTCCCCACCCCGACTACGCCTCGATATCCTGTCCATAAAAGTTACAAACAGGATTGGTGACAAAGCGCAGCCCTGGCGGAGGCCAACCCCCACCTGGAACGAGTCCGACTTACTACCGAGAACCCGAACACAGCTCTCCCTTTGGACGTACAGGGATTGGATAGCCCTCAGAAGGGACCTCTTCACCCCATACTCCCGCAGCACCTCCCACAGTATCTCCCGGCGGACCCGGTCATACGCCTTCTCCAGATCCACAGAACACATGTAGGATCCTTGCAAGAGTAAAGAGCTGGTCGGTTGTTCCGAGAGCAGGACGGAATCCGCATTGTTCCACTTCAATCTGAGGTTCGACTACCTGCCAAACCCTCCTTTCCAGGACCTTTGAGTACTGGAAAGGAGATACTGGAAAGTCCCCCTTTTTGAACAGGGGAACCACCACCCCGGTCCCCCACTCCTTAGGCACTTTCCCCGACTGCCACGCAATGTTGAAGAGGCGTGTCCTCCAAGACATCCCCTCCACACCCAAAGCTTTCAACATTTCTGGAAATTAGTTGACAATTGGTTTATATTCCCCCGATGACTGAATATGGCAGCAAACAGAAGCATATGACCATATCAACATTCCCTTTGTCGCGTTTATGAAATACTGTGCTGTTACGCGGAGTTAACTTGTATGGCCGTTTCCATTGAATGTAGAAAACCAGCTAAATGGGTTCATGTCAATGGGCTGACTGAGCAAACACCAAATGTGCCTTTGAGCTCTCCAGTGTTTTAATCCTACGCTATTCCCCAACTTTTGTCTATTTCTGCCTTAAAGGTTCATTTCAGCCACTCCGTACTGACCGTCAACAGACCTAATAACCACTCATGTTATCCTGCCAACGCACTGTGATATTTTGACCCACAGTTTACATTCCGTTGGGGGACCAATCGCCGCCTCGGGCCTCACATCAAACAGGGCCTTTGAACTGGGCATAACACGTTTTTTAATAATAATAATAATAATTAAAATAAACGATCCACCCCCCCAACCTTATCTCTGCTCATCAGCATGCTGCGTGCGAGACATTATATATTATCTTTCAGTTACTGTTTTGACCTGTTGGCCGTAATGATTTCCACAGCCGGATTTAAAAGCAACTGTCCATCATGTCCGCAAAAAAAAAAGAAAAACTACTACAGACTAATGCTGTTGCCAGCTCAGAAAATAAAGACACATTTACAGCTGATGACTCTGTGCAATGTTTAAAACAATTACTTTTCCCGAAAGACAGACCGAGATGGATTAGGCCCACACTATTAAAGTAATAACTTCTTTCTCACGGCGAAGGAAAGATGTTTTAATCTTAATTATTAAATAAACAATGTGTATTTAGGGAACTGGAATACAGTTCCTCAACCACCAGATCTTGTGTGTCCGCACGGTGGGTGGTTTCCACACATGCGCCAGGAGCGCACACGGACCTCGAGGGGTGATGGGCCGAAATGACCATCCCCTCCTCAGGTGTCTGGCCAAGTTCCCGACCCTGCCAGGAGGTTTTCCCTAACTGTCGTCCAAGCCAAAGACCAAGCAATCTTGTTATTGCTTGGTCTTTTATGTTATCGTCTCATTCTCCTTATAAGCACTTTGTAACAATTACTGAAAAGGGGCTTTATAAAATCGATTAGATTTTTTAGATAGGGAATCATTTTCCTGGTAGCCAAAGACAAAAAAAAAAAAAAAAGTGTGTGTGATTCAGGTCTATGGATACATATCTATAGAAAAACATGACAGAGTTCCCCGCTAGGACTATTTAGATTTCCTGCTTAGGAGTAAAATGTACAAAAGGCTAGAAAAACAAACGCGTGTGCTTGTTAGTTTCTGTAAGGGGTTTAATACACATGTCAACCACCAGAGGGCACTCAGATCAAGTCAATGGGAAGATTTTAAGTTACCTGAAACAACAGAATAGCAAAAAAAAATGCTGAAATTAACTGTTTGCTGTAGTTTTCATGAATATGTTCATAGAAAGGGTAAAGTGTCTGTGTTTTTCTTTCTATACTTGTGGGAACACAAGGACAGTAAACCAAGGGTAGGTTTGTGTGTGTGTGTGTGACAAACATACCTGTGTTATACAGAAGATCTAGATGCTCTGACTAGGTTTTGACTTGCTGCTGAGCCAAAACCACACCCAAGAAATGGTGTACTGTATCATGTGTATCCATATGGGCCCCATGCCATCAAAACCATTTGCTTTCAAACTTGGAATATTGTGGCTAACAGGTACATTTGCGATAAAAGGTTGTAAGTTCTTCTGAATTACCTGCATAACTGACTAAAATGCATCCTGATTTACATCCAAGTCATAATAATACATTATCACTGTTATTTAAAAAATACCACACAGAAATGTGTAGTTTTATTGAACACATTGGTCAAACATAAACAGCTTAGCCTGGAAAAAGTATGTGTATCTCTGTGATAACGATGACTTCCAAAGTGGGTAATTGATGTCAGGTGGTCCAATCAATGACACTACAACCAGGTGTAGGTAAGAGGTGCCCTGTCAAATAAAAACACAACAAAGTTTGGTTACCAACAAAGTCTGCCCTTCAAAAGATTGAAAATGAAAATGGCCAAGTTGAAAAGAAAATTCTCAAGCCCTCAGGAGAAGAGTTGTTGAGGATTATACGGCCAGAAAAAGCTAAACAAGCATTTTCAAACACTTGGTCCTCCATAAGTGTACAGTCAGGCCGACTGTGATCAAATGGAGGAAAGTCAGAGGAGTGGGCGTTCAACAAATATCGCAGCAAGGGCATATTTTATAATGGTCAGGGAGGATACAAAGAATCCAAATGTAACAGTTAAGTATCTGCATGCATCTCTTACCCATTTTAATAGCTATCAGCTGGTCTACATTAACGAAGACACTAAACGTGAGTGTGATTCATCGGAGGATACCACAGAGAATATCACTGTTCTTCAAAAAATAAAACATTGCTGCTGTCTTTGCTTTGCCAAAAACAAGCTGGACAGACGCAACAAAAATTGTACTTTGCGGCAGAAAGACCCAATGCTGTTTGGAGGAGAAAAGATACTGCATACAAACACGAAAACCCATCTCAACCGTGAAGCATTGTTGAGGGAGTGTAATGGTTTGGGGCTGCTTTGCTGCATCAGGCCCGGTTGGCTCGCAACCATTGAGGGAACAATGAATACAGAATTATACCTCCCAAAAATATCAGTGACTCGAAAGTGTTCTGTGAGGAGGAATGGTCCGAAATACCTCCTAACTGTTGGGTACATTTGAGCAGCAACTACAGACTACGTTTTTTTTTTTCTAGTCATTGCAGTGCCAGTGCAGTGCCATTCTTGCAAGTACAGAATGATGAACCTACTTCTGGTCTGAAGGCGTGGCGCGGGCATTTGCAGCACAAGCACGTGGCGCTCTTATCACTGAGCTCCGTTAGCACGACATGTTCCAGTTCATCAATGCTTTATTTATATTTAATTTACATTTAAAATGTCGCCCTGGTAGCTCTGGTTACTGTGGATGGACCCTCAAGCTCAGGGAGGGGGGGCCTCCATGATGTAACCCTCCTGTCATCTAATCCACAGCTCACCATGAAAGGAGCGGGAGGTGGACTGCTTGTCTCTGTGTGCGTCTGTCCGCGTGCCTGCTTGCGTCTGCATTTGTGCGTCTGCTTGTCTGTTCGTGTGCGTGTCTGTGCATCTTTCGTTGTCGGTCTTTGCCTCTGTTGGTGCGTGTCTGTTCATTTAAAGGTGGATATAGATCACACTGAACATCCGCTTCATCTCAGGCTCCAGAGTTCCTTTTCACCCGCTAATTTGGTCAGACAGGAAACACCACATCTTGGTTTAACAATTAATCAGAGGAACAATGCACGACAACACACATGCGATGTCTTGATACTGGGCTCTGTACCTATGGGGTAAGTTACCGTCCTCACGTGATCCGATATATACAATACTACTAACAATAACAGTGAGGTCAAGCTACATCCACTGGTTCTGTCCCAAATGACACCCGATTTCCCACATACAGAGGTTCATGACTTGTAACTAAAGTCATGTCCAAAAGTAGTTCAATAAACCTTATATAATATATATATATATATAATCCTCCACTATTATATCTAGAAAATGACCCAAGAGCACTTCAGGACAACAGCCAGGTTCCAGATACAGAATGTATGTTTATTTTGTCATGTCCTATTGTCATCATTCGTAAGCTTTCTGGGAGACACTGCTGATCTGATCTCAGGACTGTCCTGCTGATTTTTTTAATTGACTGCCTCAGGAAAAGGAAACAGTGTTCAGTCTTTAAATAATAATGGCATTATCTCATCCGACTGGATCTGGCATGAGGATGAATGCAGGGGGGGACGCTTATGGATGTTTAATAGCGCACCAAATAGGGGACAGGGGGGCAGCTGGGGACCCAAATTAGTGTGTGACATCAATCAGCCTCCCTCTACCAACCAGAGGAGTTAGCCACCATCCAGTATGCCGTAATGAAGAGTCGGCAGTCCTACTGGAATTATCTTCTGTCTCACTGGTAATTATCACTTAAAACCATTATAATTACATTTTTATGCTGGCAGAGTGTTTCTGGTCCCAAGGGACTGTGGAGTTTAGAGTTGAGCTGGAAGTGAAAGTGATTGCCCGGAAAATGAAATAACACACCACGAAAGATGAATACGAGCAGTGAATCATTCTGTCCCAGGAATATTAATATGACTATGAGAAAAGTTGTCCAACGTTTCGGCAACGTGTGTTCAATGAGGTGGCATTTGTTGATGGTGTTTCAGAACAACGACGTCCTCCCTAAAGCAGTGTGGTTAAGTGTTATCCATAGCAGAGTGTCTATTTTTTCTGGAAAAAAGCAGGCTTGTAGAGGGGAAGGGGGGGTAAACTCCAGACAAACTCTTGTTAATGAGTCCTAGGAGACTGTATCCATCCTATCCTCTGGGAGGAGAGGTGAGGGGGGGGGTTCTAAAAATATACCTAGGAGACTGTGAGCGTGTGTGTCTCTATTGTCACTTTCCTGGCTATAATAGAATGGAGAGCACCTGAACTTGTGTTAGAAAGACTAATTCCTGAGGTAAGCTTTTATCATAGCCCAGAGATAACAGCCCTTAGAGGAACATATCCTCGACTCAAGGTCACCCTAATACCTGACATGATCAGCCTCCATAGGATGTGTACATTTACATCTCAATACTCTGTAGTGCCTCTCTCTCTCTTGCTTGCTCATCTTCTAAACTCATCATTAATCCAAGATTGCTTGGGATTGTTGGGTGGCAGATTAACGGCTAGAATATCTAAATGCTAACCAAAGGGTTGCAACCAAGAGGTTGACATATCAAAACCCTGAGCCAGCAAAGTGGAAGATCTGTTTGTGTGTTTTAAACAAGAATATTGGGTTATTGTGTGTAGTTTAATGGCAAAACAAAATAAATGTAATCAGTTATAAATTAAGTCTATACAACAACAAAATGTAGTAGAAATCAAGGGGTCTAAATACTTGATGAAGGCTCATACATAGACATAAATACACCACCGTTCAAGTTTTAGGTCACTTAGAAATGTCCTTGCTTTCGAAAGAAAAGTCATATTTTTGTCCATTAAAATAACAAAAAATGTATCAGAAATACAGTAGAAATTGTTAATGTTGTAAATGAATATCTACATAAGTGTATAGAGGCTCATTATCAGCTAAAATGACCTCTGTGTTCCAATGGCACGTTGTGTTTGCTAATTCAAGTTAACAATTTTAAAAGATTAATTAATAATTAGAAAACCCTTCTGCAATTATGTTAACACAGCAGAAAATTGATGTGCTGATTGAAGAAGCAATAAAACTGGCGTTCTAGACTAATTGAGTACCTGGAGCATCAGCAATTGTGGGTTTGATAACAGGCTCAAAATGGCCTAAAACAGAACTTTCGTCGGAAACTCATCAGTCTATTCTTGTTCTGAGAAATCAAGGCTATTTCATGCAAGAAATTGCCAAGAACTGAAGATCTCATACAATGCTGTGTACTACTCCCTTCACAGAACAGCGCATACTGTCTCTAACCAGAATAAAAAGAGGAGTGGGGGGGCCCGGTCCACAACTGAACAAGAGGACACATACATTAGAGTGTCTAGTTTGAGAAATAGACGACACACAGTACCTCAACTGGCAGCTTCATTAAATAATACCTGCAAAACACCAGTATCAACATCAACAGTGAAGAGGCGACTCTGGGATGCTGGCCTTCTAGGCAGAGTTGCAAAGAAAAAGCCTTATCTCAGACTGGCCGATAAAAAGAAAAGAACACAGACACAGGACTGAGGAAGATTGGAAAAAAGTGTTTGAATCACAAAGAAGAACATTCGTGAGACACAGACCAAATGAAAAGATGCCTGACACCATCTGTCCAGCATAGTGGAGGTAATGTGATGGTCTGGGGGTGCTTTGGTGGTGGTGAAGTGGGAGATTTGTACAGGGTAAAAGGGATCTTAAAGAAGGAAGGCAATCACTCCATTTTGCAACGCCATGCCATTTCCTGTGGATGGCACTTCATTGGAGCCAATTTCCTCCTACAACAGGACAATGACCCAAAGCACAGCTCCAAATTATGCAATAACTATTTAGGGAAGAAGCAGTCAGCTGGTATTCTGTCTATAATGGAGTGGCCAGCACAGTCACCGGCTCTCAACGCAATTGAGCAGTTGTGGGAGCATCTTGACCGAATGGTACCTAAGAAGTGCCTATAATGCCATTTCCTCTTGTGGGAGGGGCTTCAGGAAACATGGTGAAAGAATGGTGAAGGTCTGCATGGCTGTCTTTGCTGCAAGTAGAGGATTCTTCGACAAAAGTTATTTCAATAAAAATCATCATTTATAACCTTGTCAATGACTATATTTCTTTTATAAATATATATGAAATATTATATATTTAAACTCATTTCATGCATGTTTTCATGCAAAACAAGGACATTTCTCAGTAACCCCAAACTTTTGAACAGTAATGTATACAGACGGGTCTCAGTAAGTAAGGTGTTGGGCCACAAGCTGCCAGAACAGCTTCAATGTGCCTTGTCATATATTCTACGAGTCCCTGGACCTTCCTGGAGGGCTGGAACACCATTCTTCCAAAAGATATTCCCTCATTTGGTCTTATGGTGGTGGTGGAGAGTGTTGTCTAACACCTAGATCCTTTCCTCCTGCCATGTTGATCCAAAATCAATGTCAACTGGGCCTGCTCAGCATTTTTATACGTGCCACAGCACATGATAGGATGTTAATTGCTTAATTGCATACAGTACCCCTGTCTGGAAGCATCTGCATTCAGTATGTTCCTCCAGTCATTTATTCAGGTATGTCCTCTAAGTGGTCACCTGTCTGGCAAAAGCATTCAATCCCTTACAGGTGAACGTGAATGTGACTGCAGACACCAGTGCTGCCCATTCTTGAGACAGCGCTTGGCTCTTCCTCTTCCCAGCCACTGGCACCTCCCAAACCACCCCGCCCTCTCAGCTGCTGGCTTCGGGCTCCAGATGAGAAACGCCCTAGGTCCAGCTGGACAGGTACGCCCCCCAGCCTCTCAGGCCCTGATGAAGACGTGATGAGCCAATCCTCAGGACTGTGGGGCAGCAAGGGGGAGCCAAGCAATCTTCCTTCTCCTCCACCCCTCCCTTCATCCCATTGCTATTGATCTCCCAGCTGTCTGATGATTCAATAGTCTGCATGGATCTGGCTGTCGATTCTCCATCTCTAATGTTCGTTCTATTCCATCTCTTCCTTTCCCCCTCACTCTCTTTCTCCCTCCATGAAAGTATGGCCTTTAATTCTCTTTAACTCTCTCTGCGACTCTCACTAGAGAGTTTCTGTCTCTCTAGAGCTTTCTCTTCGTTTCATGCGTCGATTCTGGTAACGTAGCTGAGAGCCCATCCAGAGCCATCTCACTGATTCTCTCCCTCACAATTTCTCTTTTTCACCCTTCTCCCCCTGTCTGTCACTCTCCCTCACACCCTGTTCCTCTCCCTCGCTCCCACTTTCCCCCTCCCTCTGTCTGTTTCTGAGGCTCTTCCTCCCCCTCTCTTCCTCTCTATGGCTCTTCCTCACACTGTCTTCCTCCCTCACCCACTCTCTCTCTCTGTTTATGTGGCTCTTCCTCACACTGTCTTCCTCCCTCACCCACTCTCTCTGTTTATGTGGCTCTTCCTCACACTGTCTTCCTCCCTCGCCCACTCTCTCTCTCTCTCTCTCTGTCAATTCTGGGCATAGGTAGCTGAGGGCTCAGCCATGAAAATAAAATGACTCCTCATGTCATCGTCTTCTGGAAGTAGCTGAGGGAGAAAACAACTGTGGGGCCTCGTTGTTCCCTCTCTCTGTAACGCAACTATCCCCAAAAACACAAAGACAGAGTGTGAGAAGCCAGCGATGCACTCCAAGCACCATGTCTGTTCTAAGCTCCGGCTGAGCTTCTCTGTTCTATACATGGATTGTGAACTAATGTGGGATCTTAATTTGATCACTCTTACGTTGCTGTGAATTCTCCGGCTTCGCCTGAAACTCAAATGAACACCACAATTTAGCTTCACATTTTTTATCAAAATCTGAACTACCAATACTTGTATATTAATCGCTTAGCACTTTTAATGTAACCCAACATACACCAACTTCTGATTGATGAACATTATCAACTAAATGTTCCAATCCTTTAGCCAGAGGATTTTTTCCTTCCAGCAGAAATACTGGTCAATTTAATGGAGTAGAATGGGATACTGTTGAAGGATGAGAAATGCTCTACTATTTAGGTCTAATAACTTCTCTGACTACCTAAAAGGGTCTGTTGTTACTATACGGGAGAGTAAATCAAAAACCCCTCATACATTCTGTGAAATCTCCACAGTCTTTGGTTCGTTTTTGTTTTCGACAGAGAGACATTTGCATTCCATATAGCCCCAGTCTACAGTATATTCTCTATGTAGGGGAATGTGTTGCCAGTTGGAGCAAGTCCACCCTGTTGAAAAGCTGGTGTATTTCCGTCATATGAATGTAAAACTGAATTCTATTCTCTGACACCACCTCCACACACAGCATGTTACTAACCAGTAACAGCAGTTAATAAGATTCCAGCTAAACAGATGGATTTGTTTCAGTTGATAGCATGGTTGCTCTGAATGCATCCTGGTGGTGTTCTAAATCTCATGATCAATCGTTTCAGTAAACATCTAAAGCTACCCAACATACAACACCTTTCTTTCTCCCAACACACAGTCTGATCCAAAGTACCCATGCTCCTCTCTAGAACAAGCTAGCTAAATACCACACAACACATTGTGACCTTTTGTTCAGTGTGGAGGTTCACTTAGTGAGAGTGTTACATCATTTCATTTTTTTTCTCTAACAGAACTCCAGTTCTTATTTTTGTGTTAGATTTTCTTAAGATTGACTTGTCACTGTCTCCCGCTGTAGGCCTGTGGCATGACTGTCAGTTACGTCTTCCTTACTTTCTTACTTTCTTGAATGCCATGTATTGACTGATAGGCGAATTCTCTAAATATCCTGTCTGTGGATAATGTGAGAGGAGAGAGAAGATGGACAGAGCAGGAAGAGAGAGGGGGGAGAGAATGAGGTGGTTATGGGAGAGGGGGGAGACAGGGCAGTGGGGAGATGGGGGAGACATGGAGATGGTTAAGGAGGGAGGAGAAGAGAGGGACAGAAAGAGTGCTAGAAAAAAGGTGGCAAGAGACAGAAAGATGCAAAGAAATAGAGCAACATAAAATGAGAGAAGAGTGTGATTACAAAACAGAACAAGATGTCTGTCTGTCTGTGTGTCTGTCTGCCGCTTGTCGCTCCAGGTGTCAATAATGATGCTAATCTTGCCCCATCACCATTTTTCTTGATTGCTAAGATACATTTAATGAAACTTGGGTCCATCTTTACTCCATTATAACCTAATGAGTGCATAAGTAATGTTTTTTTGCAAAACGTCAATGCCGAGCACATTCCTGCAAAACAGTAGACAACTCTCAACCAAAGATACCTTTCTGAAATTGCTTTGTTTATGGGGTGTTTTATTTTTATTCTCTGTATGCATTTACTGCCTCATAGAAATGGTGAAGTACACAATGGAAAAAGGTCAATTAAGCATTTTGGGTCTATTAACACTCTACAATGACATTCTTTCTGTATTGGTCATATTTGGTAATCTCATTTCAAGGAAGAATACAGCCCTTATGGTATGTTGACTTGCCTGTAATTGTACTTGATACTTACATTTTTTTATCAACAACAAGCACAGACATATAAAAGAAACACATTATATGATATAATAGGACAAATAATAATAATTAGCCATCTCTGAAAAAAACATCCCTAGGTGACATTCTTCTGTGATATCAGGTTGTACAGTCTTCTGTTTGCCAAACTGGTCCCTGTTTGATGGTTAGCAGGTAGCTTGGAGAGACACTGTGTGAGTGAGCGTGTGGCTGTGTGTCTTTCTGTGTCTGTGTGTGTGGGTGTGTGTGTGTGTATGTGGTTTTCTGTATTTGACAAACAAAACAAAGACAGCAGGGAGCAGACAATCTTCCTCGGTACACGTCAGAACACACAGGAAGAAAGACTGACACACACACTCTCTTAAAGAATAAACACAGCGGGGATGGAAGATTTTCGGCCAACGTAATGATTATTCTGAGATTCGCCGGGGCGTGGGGGTCTTTGGGAAGGAGCTAGAGCCAACGCCTGACTGGGTAATCTTTCCACTTCCACCGCCAAACTCTCACTTAACCGAGGTTGGACAGAGGTGTTCACACGGGCACAGGGAATCACCCGCCCAGACACACACACAAACACACTCTCATGCTTATGCATTTGTGGCACAAATTCCATCCATGTTCTGTATATTAGCATTTTAGATATTTAGATATTTTAGATATTGTGGATACCCGAGAGTCGGGTATCCACGGGTGATGTGATGCATCTATGTCAAAGTTCACAGAAATGTTATTCCAATATTGACGAGGCCATTGCACATGCATTTCTACTGGGCCAGATTCAGTCCATTTGATGCCGATGCACCCTCAATGACAAGCTACAGGACATTTTTATCGATATAATCATCAGGCTAATATATTACATATTATGGTCAGACTTCTAGGAATCTTTTGCTGGATCCTGAAAGATTGTTCTGTTTGATGGTTTGTTTCAGACTCTGGCATGACAAAGACAAAAAATACAGTAACTTTTAAACCAGTTATGGTCATAAGAATATTAGGCTATACAATAATTTGACAACAAGTGAAAATCCTAAATACACTGGTTGGCCACTTCTGTCATTGTATGGTCCAGATTATTTGTCCTCTGTAGAAAATAAAACACATTGGATTCCACATTCACCCCCTCTGACATCAGACAATGTCTTTGACAATACAAGATTGGTTATGGTATTGGTTTTTACAAGGCCTGTACCTTTTGCCTGCCTTATTTAGTCTGCATATAGCTTTTCTTGTATACAAAACAAACAAGAAACAATTTAAACAAACAACAATGTTCTATAAATGTATTTAAACATATATGTTACCCATGTAGTACACTTTCAGGAAATGGGTTTCAGCTGTTGTAAAAAACTGTAACCAAATGTTATGGTCTGTCGGTCTGTCGGAACCCTGCGGTCTGTTGGATTCCTGTAACCGATGGTTACAAGTCAAATTTTGATGCAAAACGAAGCATAAACAATCAATCATCAAGATGGCAATCGTCTCTTACAGATTTTGACAACCGCTAACACAAATATGACAAACAGAAAGTGACACACATACACACACAGCACTGACCATAAGCAGAAATATAGCCAGCATGCCTAAGGCATGGATCACTGGTTCTCTCTGGTGCTGCTCTCTGTCTCTGACTTTACCCTACTCATGACTCTCTCAATCCCAACACACACACACACACACACAAACACTCACACAGCTCCTTAATGTTCTGTTAAAAATAAAAAGCAGGCAGCAGACATCACCCAGGGAGAAGTGTCAAGGGCTTAGGACCCGACAGCCAATGGGGGGAGAGTGGGGGGAGAGTGAGGGGCGAGGGAAAGAGCGTGAGGCTGCATGACTAAATGATAGTCCATTTTCCTCACTCACTCGAAGCAGCATCCCAGGCAGAAACGTAAAAGCACCTCGCTCCAGTCGGCTCAGTTTGTAATTCCTCTGCAGTCCAAGCCTCACTGGGTCTGTACGCCACCGCAAACGGACCCTGGTTCTGTTGAATTAGATGTACTGGCTGAGTGGATTTTGAATCTTTATATTCATATGGCTTGTGTGTGTGTGTGTGTGTGTGCGCGCGTGTGCATTACAAGTCGGAACAGATTGTCACAGTTCAAATTAGCAATAGTGTTCCTGTATGTGCATACTGTCTTCCTTACCTGTAACAACACAACTCTGACACACTAATTCCCTTGTCTGAGTCACCAGTGACAACACACGCACACAACTACCGCACATACACACACACACACACCCCACACGTACCGTGGTCCTTTCTCCCTAGAGCGTAAGAGCAGTGTGTGCATAAATCACCCGGGCCTGGAGAGGGCTAGGTTCTCCACACACACAGCAATTATGAAGGCAGACAGTGGGGCTGGAGGCACAATGTGTCTGTGTGTTATGGGGTCGGGGACGAGGTATTAATGCCTAATGGCCTCTTTCACCAACTCTGTCTGCGGTGTGATTAAAATGTCTCTATCCTGGGACATACAAATGAACTCTTCGGCTCTTTTCAGATGCCCCCTCCATTTCTGTCCCTCTCCTTTTCACAATCCCTCTGGTTTCACCCACTTCACGTTCATCCTGGGAGTCATCCTGGGAGGATGTTGCCAGAGAGAGAACCCCGTACATAAAACACAGACCCCGGATCATGCCACCATCAGCGAAAACCTAAACTACTAAGGGTGGTTAACATCAGGCTAACCCTGGACTGGTGTTATGTTGTTACAGGACAACCCCATTTCACTCGGCGCGGAGAAGCTTTCCTCTTGGAGTGCTTGTGCTTCCACACACACATGCAGCGAGCCACACCTTTGACCCTGATGTCTGCCGGGGCAGCTAATGCCAGGCACGGCACAAACACGAGCAGCTATGAAACGATGACAACAAACAGGCCCCCTCAACCTGACAGCCTTGGGGAGACCCTGAAGTTGTGGCCATCAAGTTAAACATTCGCTTCTCCTTTCTTCCTCTCTCTTCGTCTTCCTATGTCTCCCCTATTCCCTCTCCTCTCCTTTCCTCCTCTGCTATCCCTCCCCGTACCGTACCTCCTTCTCTTCTCCCTCCTTGACCTTCCTGCCTCTTTCCACAGTGTATATGCTCGCTCCCTCCCTCCCTCCCTCCCTCCCTCCCTCCCTCCCTCCTCGTTGACATTTAGGTGACACAGTTGTACTGAAATCCCTCATTAAAAAGTACAACTGAATTATCAGAAAAGAAAATGTTGGTGCAGAATTGCCTAGGAGTTGTGTAGTGCATAGTTTATGCAGTCAGAACACAATGTTGTTTCGAGTACTAATCAGTTAGAGGTATAAAAAACTTGAAGATGATAGTGAATAAGTAGCCAAAGACTACAGCTTTAATACAGAGTGTATCAGCAATGAGTAGAGTGTTGCATGTCTTGTACAACTCCATTTCCAGAAAAGTTGGGACACTGCGCAAAATGCAAATTAAAAACAGAGTGCAATGATGTGCAAATCATGTATCCCTGTATTTAATAGAAAATACAATTTAGAATCTGAGAAATGTGAATCTTTTTGGAAAAACATGTTTGGGACAGAGGCATGTTTACCAGTATGTTGCATCACCTCTTTTAACAATACTCTGTAAGCATTTGGGAACTGAGGAGACAAATTGCTGTAGTTTTGAAAGTGAAATGGTTTTCCCATTCTTGCATGATATAGGATGTCAGCTGCTCTACAGTTTACGGTCTCCTTTGTCATATGTTTCGCTTCATAATGTGCCAAATGTTTTCAATGGGTGACAGGTCTGGACTGCAGGCCGGCCAGTTTAGCACCAGGACTCATTTACTACGGAGCCATGCTGTTGGTATACATGCAGAATGCAGTTTGGGATTGTCTTAAATAAGCAAGTCCCACACTGAAAAAGACGTTGTCTAGATGTCAGCATATGTTGCTCTAAAACCTGTATGTATTGTTCAGGATTAATGGTGTCTTCACAGATGTGCAAGTCACCCTTGCAATGTGCACAAATTAACATCACGGATGCTGTCTTTTGAACTGTGCGCTGATGAGATGAATGGTCCCTCTCCTCTTTAGTCCGGAGGACGTGACTTCCATGACTGCCAAAAATCATTTCAAAATTTGATTTGTCAGCCCACAGGACAGTTTTGCACTTTGCCTCAGTCCATATTAAATGAGCTTCGGCCCAGAGAAGGCGACAGCGTTTCTAGATCTAGTTTATATCTGGTTTCTTTACATTGTAGAGTTCTAAAGCAGTGGTGCCTGAGGGCCCGAAGATCACTCTATTTTATATTGGTTTTCAGGCTTGTCCTTTGCAAACAGAGATTCCTCCAGATTCTCTGAATCATTTAATATTATGTACCGTAGATGACGAGACCCCATTTTTTAACATTACATAACTTTTCAAGCCTTTTCTGAAACGTGTTGCTGGTAACACATTCAAGTGGGCATATCATTTAAGAAAAAAATCGAATTTCTCAGTTTCAATATTTGCTATTTTATGTTATATAATAGTATGCCAATTATTAAATATATATATATATATATATATATATATATATATATATATATATATAAATAAATTGATGATCTATTGTTATATGTAGTAATTATGTAGGTTTTTCTTTGTCGGGACTCAAAAGCTCAGTGGTAATTCAGTAGTACTTTTTCAGGAAGGATGTTTGCGTCCCTGAGTGTAAAGCCCTGCTCCTGCAGAAGAACAGAGCAACCCCTTCTGAAATGTCTCCTTGCATTCCAAGACTCCCAATAAGAATTGCTGATTTTTTGTGGCAGTGTTGTCTAAATCTGTGGTCGTTATGGGTCTCTAGTTATTTATATTCTCTCATATGCTGTAATTTCCTCTCAGGTCCTCTCTAATCTCTCCACTTCTTCCTCTTTGTAGTGTCCTCTTTGTCTCTCCTCTCATTTTCTATCTTTCTTGCTCTTTTCAATCAAATTTTCTATCAAATGTATTTATAAAGCCCTTTTTACAACAGCAGTTGTCACAAAGTGCTTTACAGAGACACCCGGCCTTAAACCCCAAGGAGCAAACAACAGTAGTGTTGGATTTCAGTGGCTAGGAAAAACTCCCTAAGAAGGCCGAATTTTAGGAAGAAACCTAGAGAGGACCCAGGCTCAGAGGGGTGACCAGTCCTCTTCTGGCTGTGCCGGGTGAGATATAAAGAGTTCAATTAGAATAATAAATACATTTATCTGGGCTAAATCCAGTCTATTTGATTCTAGACTAGGTCAAAAGTATGACCAGGTGGACAAGGACAGCAACGGGCCCCCCAAACCAGGTACTCCGCAGGTGTGGACCAGGACCTTATCTCTTCCTAAAATGTAAAACTGGAGGAGACTGAGAAAAGTTAGAAAGTGCATTCCTCATATCCCCCAGCACAATAATATAGCAGCGTAACACCTTGGAACTGAGACGGGGGGGTCCGGCGACACTGTGGCCCTACCCGGGGGAGGCCCCGGACAGGGCCCAACAGGCAGGAAATCAATCCACCCACATTGCCAGGCATCAACCAAAGGGACACCCACCAACCGCAACCCCCTGAAGGAGGGCTGAGTATTGCCAGCAGCGTACAGCCCAATTGCACAAGTGCGCAACAGAGAGTCAACAACAAGCCAGTGACTCTTCCCCCGAAAGGCATTGGAGGGAGGGCATCCCAGTGGCGACGAGAGCCCACCTGGCAAGACAGCAAGGGTGAACAGTATCAAGCCTACTGGTCACCTTCACCCCCCTGGGCCAGGCTACACCTAATCATAAACCGTGCTGTAGAGATGAGTTTTTAGTAGACACTTGAAAGTTTGCACTGAGTTTGCATTTCTAACCTTAATTGGCAGATCATTCCACAGTAGTGGAGCTCTATGAGCTCTATGTGGAGCTCTTTTCAGTTTCACTTAAAAGGAGCATTACTGGAAGGGGAAACGGAAATGTGGACATTGCCAAAGACATAGTGAGAAAGTCTATATTTACGGATCTGTACTCTTAAAATAATCAATGAATTCTGCCTATGGTGGACACTCTGTCAATAGCTAGACCATGTATGTACATAGTTAATGCTTTCCTAATCTGTTTCTCTTTCTCCACCATCTCTCTGTCTAGATCCATCCTACTCTCTCCCTGTTGCCCTGTCTTGCATAGAGATAAGCAGCTTCTGCAGTTGTGTGGTGTCAACCAGAGTTTTTTGGGGTGAGAGTCAACTGGGTTTTTTGGGTGCTACACAGGCAACGAGCGGAGATGAACAGCCACACATCAGTGAAGCCCTTTGTAGCTCTGTTGGCAGAGAATGGTGCTCGCAACGCCAGCAGATGTGGGTTCAATTCCCATGGGGGACCAGGTCGGAAATGTATGCACCCGCTGCTTTAAGTCGGTCAGGAAAAGACAGGAAGAAACCTGGTTCTACTTGTACACAAATCGCTTTTCGACAACTGCACTTCACAGCAATAAAGTTGGGTGCTCCATTGGTAGGCTGAAAAAAGTATGGTAATAATACTCATTATTACGCTAATCTATTTAAAACCAACACGTCCTGAAGCTGTGCATTTGTGATGATCATTTATTACTAGAAGCTGCAGGCATACAGCCGATTATATATATATAAATAGAGAAAGGGAGTGAGAGAGAGAGAACAGCTCTAAACACAGCAGGTGGTACGATATGGAACAGCTCACCGAAGACAGACTGGTGTGGAAAACGTTAGATGTTCTGTTACAGGTCAAACTACCGTTACCATAATTCCCTTGACTGCAGCCATTACTAAACCGCTTCGATTCACCAGAGGCAGAGATGAAACAAAACAAAGCATTCATTCTATCTATTCATGGCAATATTCAGGTGAACAAGGAAATATTTAGTCTTTCCCCATGTCTGTGACAATGGCTAATCAAATGTTCTTGTTTTATTAGAAGCTTCAAACACAATAACAAAATATTTTGGGTTTTATGATTATTGAGAATGTTTGGGAATTTATAATGTCCTTCTTGTCTCAGGAACGCTTGTGCAGATGAGAAAAAGAGACTTGAAGTGAGCCTTGCTTAGCGTGACATGCTATTTTGCTTGCGGTGTAGCATGTCTAAATTGATGACAGCGAGTTCCCAAACTACGACTAAAATTTCAGGGTTGTGTCCGGGACGTTGGGGTGAAGTAACGTCTCTGGTCTAGTTAAGCCATTAGTCCCAAGAACTTAATTGCTTTGAAACATCATCACAGGAGGCAACATTGTTTGCTGGAACAATCAACTTCGTCTGCAGCCTGCTAGGGCGTTGTTGATGGAGGGTGATTGGATGTAAAATGCGTGCTCTGGCTCTGAAGATCAATTCCAGCGAGGTTTCCAGCCAGGGAGAGCAATTTCACTGACAGTGTCTCATTCACGTTTGGTTTTAGTTTTGCACTGAAAAAGCCTGGAGCCAAGTTTAAAAAAACAAAAACTTTTATATCACTCGAACTATCCAACTTGGAAAACTGGGTCCTACAAGTTATTTAAACTTTTCCCGTTAGTCTGCAACAATCACATAACACAGTGAGTCTTCAGGATAGATATGGTGTTGGCCATACAGACCTTGAGGGAAAAACAGACAATCTCCTCTACTGTCTAAGTCCTAACCAGTCAACACCAAATCACTATATTTCTCAGAGTCTATATGACTCCCATAAAGCTGCCCTGGCTGTAAGGGTTGTTTACTGG
This sequence comes from Esox lucius, assembly GCF_011004845.1. Taxonomy (NCBI): domain Eukaryota; kingdom Metazoa; phylum Chordata; class Actinopteri; order Esociformes; family Esocidae; genus Esox; species Esox lucius. Next base: position 19,290,658 of record NC_047591.1, read on the forward strand.
GCTATACTGATAGCTTAGTTCCATCAGACTGGATGAGTTCCAAATAGCGACTGAACCACTTGGACGCGCTGAGTCCTCAGGCCCCTTGTGTTGACCACCTGTCGGATTGCGACACAGATTTGAGTAGAAAGCAGTAAACCCACTGAGAGAGAAAGAATGTGTGTGTGGTGTGTGTGTACCTTTTTATTTGTGGTATGGTCAGTGGTGTTTTTATATGTAGAGAATTGGTGGGGCACAAACCATTTCAAAATATAGGATACATACCAGTAAAGCTACAAAACTCCCTCTTGCTACTGATGTGTTTATTTAACACATCAACAAACAGCGCGGCTCCACAAAACACTTTTAACGACAGAGCGGCTTGCTTCGACCAGGTGTTGTAGTACACATACTGGAGAGAGAGAGAGAGAGATTAGAATTCTTATGAAAATCTCCATACACTTGACCTTTTGTGACTGCACTAAACATGCAACCATACCAAAATAACAATAGGTAACATTTTGGGAGGATTAAATCTAGCAACTCCACACTGTTATCTGTAGGTTGGAGCCAGATCAGACAATTCTACTGTGGAATTATTTAGTTATAGATCCTGAAAATTAACCCGCAAAGCATTCAATTAATCCTTTTGGAACAACTCCTTCATAAGGATTTCTGGCCTTATCTTGGGTTTGGATAAAGATACAGACAAGCCACTTCAGCAACTCCTTCAAGACTAGTTTCCAGGTGACATATTCTAAGTAATAGTCTCAACTCCCAAGCTTTCATATTTTACACAGGGGTCAAAGGCCGTGAAGCAGAATTCAAAATAATATAATAACATTTTAGCTTAGCCACTTCACCCATTTCTTCAGACATAGCCCACTGTTGACATATCCACAGCACCAGTCTCAACTGTTAAGCTTTCATATTTTTCAGAGGTCAGGGGTTGTTCAATATGAATGAATTGAACAATTTCAAGGGTCATTTGCAGGATCAATAACATCAAAATTCCACAGTAATATTGACTCATACTGTACTATCTTGTAGATACAAGTGTCTAGTAAATAGGTTACCAGGTTGGAAATGTTACCTGTTTTTGCTACATTGTCTGCTTTGTGCATTTAGGGACATTTATGGTGTGGGTTAAGAGAGGTCTCCTAGAGGCCCTATTGGGTTGTAAAGGTTTGATTATCTGAGAACATTAAAATGATGTTGTTTACATTTACACTTCTCATGCTATGTCATAGCATGTTCTACATCATCTATCAATATACAGCTGGAAAAATAGAGTTAAGATATTGTTTTAGATCATTTTGTGAAATAGAGTTAGGGTTAGAATTTAGAGAGGTCTTAAAGAGGCCCTATTGGGATGTAAACAGATGATTATCGGACAAAAAACCCAAAAAGGTACCTTTCATTTACACTTTACATTGTGTATAATATATTCTACACTAAACATTAAACCTCATTTATAGAGAACACTGTTCAGACATCAGTTAATTTTATAAAACAGTGTTTGGGTTATGGTCTCCAAGATGCCCTATTTTAATAAATGTAGTTATTTTCACTATATTTCTCATAATATAACAAATATCTACAGTTGTTTGTAATGAATATGGATTGTATCTATTCATTTCCTATAATAAGTTAACCAATTCCCACAACATGAAGTGTTATAATAAAATTCTGTATTTTTGGTCCATCTGAACATATAGTTTGAAATGATCATAAATCCCAAAATAAATGACATAACACTGTAAAACTGCATGCAACTCACAGGAGAGTTCTAAGGAACATGCTGGCAAAGTTAGAAATGTCTGAGAGCATCAGGTCATGAACATTTCTTATCCACCTTTGCAAATTGTCTTCGAACATCAGATGGATGTACAATCATGCAATCTACCGAGATTATTTCCCTCCGTTTGAGACAAAAACAAATTACCATGGAGAGAATGAGAGTGAACAATCTTATTACTAGCTACCTAGTTATGATCCCTCAAAGACTGAAAAAAAACTATAATTCTCTCTTATTTAGGTATTGCTAGAAGATAGGTTACCTATCTCCAGTGTTTTCGTAATTAAATGTAACATTTTACAGATTATAACAAAAAATACTGTTTGTGTCAGTGAAAATGGAAGAGGACAGTGATAGCCATGTGTTAATTTATGAAAATAATATAACATTGAAATATTTATTCAAGAAGAGAGAGATGGTAACCTAGAAGCCCTACAATACTTCTAAAGAGAGAGAGAGAGAGAGAGAGAGAGAGAGAGAGACACACACACCTTGTGTATTTGCTCTCATGGTATTGCGAGTGAAGGTTTTCACCCTCTTTGAGGTGGAAAAGTTCCTCTCTGACAGTCTTCCTCTGAGTGACAGTCTCAGCAAAAGCCTCCTCTGGGTTGTTCTCATGGATGGATCTTAACAGAGACAGCGGCGTCTTACCAGTGTGAAGCTCAGTGTGGCGGTACAGAGTGGTCAGCTCAGACTTCAACTTTTCCTTGTTTCCTAGAGGCCATACTTTCACCGCACAGTAGAGCTCAGATGTAGGGAATGACAGGATAAATTGTTGGTCACTTTGTGAAAACCTCTGCTCCACCTGGGAGATGACTATGTCGCATGCCTCCTTCAACGGTGCTGTGTGGGTTTCTTGTCGGCCTGCCTCATCTGTTCCATCCTGAATGGTGGCAGCCCATTCATCTGTTTGCTTCTGCATATTCTGGACAGTCTCCTTGAAACGGGTGAGCGCACTGCTAATCCCAGATGCATCGATGCTCAGTTTTTGCAGAGAGTTGTATAAAACATCTGGCATAAGGAAGAAAAAAAAGGCAATTTTTTTGACACCCGTGTGCCTTAGTTATGGTGGCCTCATCCCATCCTGGTTGTGTGCGTATGTCCTCCATACACAGGAGCAGCGCAGCGCGGTTTTCCCAAACTGCATTGACAGTTCTACTTTTAAAGTTCCATCATACAGCGGGAGCCCTTGGAATGCGTCTGTGTTGCCTCAGCAAGTGCCGCAACACGTTTTGGGGCGCCAGAAAAAAAGGTGCAAAAAACACCCTCAGGATGATCATCCTTGCTGAACAAAGTTGCTGCAAGGTCAGGTTCAGCTGGTGAGCATAGCAGTGAACAAACTGGGCATGTGGGTATGTCTCTTTCATTAGCGTCTGTACCCCTTGGACATATCCACTCATTACAGCCGCACCATCATAAGTCTGAGCGATCAGCTTTTCTCCCAGTTTCAGTGGTTCCAGCAAACCCTTGATGCTATTAGAGAGGCTGAGTCCAGTTTTATCTTTGACTTCCACAAACTCCAAAAACCTCTCTGTCACTGTATTTTCAGGCAACTGTATGTATCGCAACACAACCACCATTTGTGATTTACAGGAGACATCAGTTGTCTCATCTGCCCGTATGGATGTCTCGTCCACTTGCTTGGTACACTTCATACATACAGTCTAACAGTTCGTTTTGTACAGTGCTAGATGTCCCTTTGAAGATGGGCTGAGCGTCATAGTGCCTCTGAAGTCTCGAATGTCCCTCACACATGGTCTCGAAAATGCATCTGAATATTCCAGGATTCAGGGAGTCCACCGACTCGTAAAAACAGAAGAGTGGCTTCTTTTGTATGCTAACCGTTAGCCACTTTTTCTTCAAAAACCAGTCCACGTTAAACCCGCGGTTACTTTTACCAGCAGTTTGAGTGATGTCAATATCCCGTGGCTGATGGGCACCAAGTCGCTTTACTTCAAGTTTCTCCTCCAAATTAAGGGTTTCAAACCGGTGCTAGAGTATGAAATCCACTTTATACATTTTCTCAAGTTATCTGGCATTTGTGAAGCTAACAAGCTAGCTAAGACAATCTATCCACCTCGCTCTTCTTGCCGACTAATGTTGGTGCCTAACAGACATACAGCGAATCAGGTCTGAAATACAAAATTACGCTGTAGTGGGGCTACCGGCTGTCAGCCCCACTTGGCATAAAATTTGTGTGATCTACATTGATCACACTAAAATTTTGAGCATGTGTATTAATATTTTCACACGTACAATGTACATTGCATTGTGAGAGAGGGGCTAGTCCCACATTCATGCTTAGCCTATGGCCTACTACCTCGAACTTGAATCGGCAGCACGCAGTCTGAAGCAGCAAGGCAGGGACCAATGAACATTAAATAAAATCCTAACACAAATGATATGCAATTTAGGATGATGCTATATTTATTGATAATAAATTATAGGAAGTAATCTTCGAGAAATAAAAATGTTTTTGTTGCGGGTGCCCTACCCGCCCCTAATGACCAGTCGCCCCAGGGTATGGCGTTAACTCAGCGTTTTGGAGTGTTTGCCCTAGGGCTGTGAAATTATTCACAGAAGTGTATTTTGTTAATTATGATTAATCATAGCTGGGTCATTCTTACTATGCTGTACCATTTCTGTCCCCAGGAAAACATAAATTCTTATTTTTTTTAAATAATGAAAATGCAAATTCCAAATGTCTTTTTTTAATGTGGACAGGTGTCCTTAACCTTCAAAAACACAGGTGTTGATGTTGCAAGGGAATTCTATGCATTTTGAATACTTCATTTTCAATGAATCCAGACAACTATGCAATGTCCTGAAGTGTTACTTAGCAAGTTCTATGAGAAGTAAAAGTAATTCATTTATTTTTTTATAGTCCTAGTTTAATGTCTCTCACTTTCCTTTCCTTATTTGTATTACATTGTATTCTTACTTGTGTCCCTGAAATCCCTTTTGGTGGAACTCATTTTATAGATTATTCAAAGGAGCCAACGAATCACTGTTACAGAGAAACTGAGTAATTAAGCAGAGTACACAATTGCTCTACAAGTATCAGAGATAGCAGTATCCTCGAGATGTGAGGTTGCAAGAGCAAAGAGGCAGGCAGGGTGGCCCCGGAAAATGGGAATGTCGGGGATGTTTTATGATTAAGAGGGATTTTAATGACCACTTAGCCCACTACTTTATATCTTGGCACATTCCAACCTATGCCTTCCTTGGCACCACCTAGCAGTGTCTGTTTAAATCATCTGTCAGGCCTAAACAACTAATGCATTACAGTTGGAATAGCACCCAGGAAAAAAAAGTATTCCAGTGCATTATATAACAGAACATAAGGCTCATATAGTACATGATATAGGAGATACATTTGAATGGATACACTACATAATGAAAAGGATTTTAGGGATATTAAATGAACATAGAATTAGACTGACATTAGTAGATTGACATTCTTCAGTTCCTTCAAATTTTAACCCTGTCAGGCTATATCATACAGAAAATGAATCCTGTTTCATAATCCTGAAATATGTTTGACAGAGAAGTTCAAATGTCGGTCAAGTGCCTGTCATGACTGTAACTCAATGTTGCTCACTCACAGGGCTAATGGCTAACTTAGCCTTGAAATGTTCACCTTGTTAGGAATATGTATTAACAGCTGCAGCATGTCCCTAAAAGGGAGGAAAACATATGAAATAAATGACTCATGTCAGAATGTATCGGTATGTCCATAGTGTATACAGATGGAGGAACAGGGAATAATGACGTAACGGGACACTGGGGATGGCTAGGTGGCTGTGAGGGTTTGAGGATAAAAGGTAGCCAGGACACCAGAGTTAACACCCCGCGGCCCCTACAAAAAGTGCACTGGGATATCACATGACCCCTACTGGCACTCCAGCAACACCATTTCAAGGATCTCTGTGTGTTGTGTGTTGGTGCGTTGATTTATTGACACCACGGAAAACCAAATGTCCCACTGAGTTACCAAACTCCTCTTTACACAACCCCATGTTGAGGCAGACAACAGTGACACCCATTTAAATAGACCCCTCCCGTGGAACATATTTGTGACAGCAAATTGGAATAATTAAATATCCCCATCCACATCCCTGCCAGTCTAGTCAGGATGGGATGTCTGTCTGACTCTCTCGTTCAGCCTGCTGGCACAAAACTGGCCAAGTCCGATTTTCCATGGTTAAGTTCCCACGGCTGGATTCATGAAGCAATTAAATATTCCACAGTTGAAGACAATCTGGCTTTAACAGAACTGTATAACTACTGCAACTTACACCGATCAGCGATAACATTATGACCACTGACAGGTGAAGTGAACAACACTGATTATCTCGTTATGTATTAGGCGGCAAGTGAATATTCTGCCCTCAAAGTTGATTTGTTAGAAGCAGGAGAAATGGGCAAGCGTAAGGATCTGAGCGACTTTGACAAGGGCCAAAATGTGATGGCTAGACGACTGGGTCAGAGCATCTCCAAAACAGCAGCCCTTGTGGGGTGTTCCCGATCTGCAGTGGTCAGTACCTATCAAAAGTGGTACAAGGCAGGAAAAGCGGTGAACCGGCGAAAGTGTCATGGGCGGGAGGCTAAGACTCACTTATGCAAGTGGGTGGCGAAAGCTGGCCCGTGTGGTCCGATCCAACAGACAAGCTACTGTAACTCAAATCGCTGAAAAAATATATGCTGATACTGATAGAAAGGTGTCAGAATACACAGTGCATCACAGTTTGTTGTGTATGGGGCTGCGTAGCCGCAGACCAGTCATGCTGGTTGCCCATGCTGACCCCTGTCCACTGCTGAAAGCGCCTACAGTGAGCATCAGAACTGGACCACGGAGCAATTGAAGAAGGTGGCCTGGTCTGATGAATCACGTTTTCTTTTACATCACGTGGATGGCCGGGTGCGTGTGCGTCGCTTACCTGGAGAACACATGGCACCAGGATGCACTATGGGAAGAAGGCAAGTCGGTGGAGGCAGTGTTCAGTTGGGAAACCTTGGGTCCTGCCATTCATGTGGATGTTACTTTGACATGTACCACCTACCTGAGCATTGTTGCAGACCATGTGCACCTTTTCATGGCAACGGTATTCCCTGATGACATTGGCCTCTTTCAGCAGGATAATGCGCCCTGCCACAGAGTTCATGGTGTTGACTTGGCCTCCAAATTCCCCAGATCTCAATCCAATTGAGCATCTGTGGGATGTGCCGGACAATCAGGTCTGATCCATGCCTCGACTCCATGGACTCCACTAGACCTCTGAAGAAGTGCTGTGGCACCAAGACATTAGCAGCAGATCCTTTAAGTCCTGTAAGTTTCAAGGTGGATCGGATACAGCTGATTGGTGTATATTCCTCCCAAATCATTGTTTAGTGGGTGTTTCTACAGCGCTGACTCCAGCTTCAGGGTCAAACACACCATGCCCTTTCCATTAGCAAACGATGAATTAAACGTAACGATTGAATCACGCATACTTTTTGAGGATTTCTCTTTCATTCAAATGAACAAAACACGCTAACAAAATGCACACGTGAGTCAGGAAACAATCCCCACATAACCCCACCCCATGCCGGTACCATTTACATCAGTCAGGATGGGTCCGTGGAGTCGCGCCGCTTAGCCAAATCCTGCCTTGGATCAGACAAGGTTTTTCATTTAATGCCCACTGCTTGTGATCATGTGCCCACTGCAGCAGCTTCTTCCTTGTTTTTAGCCGACAGATGTGGAACCCAGTGTCATCGTCCGTTGTGACAAAGACCAATGAGCGGTGGGTTCCGAGGTGTCGTTCTTCGCGCCCCCTAACCCTTATTATTCATCCCGTGTCTGTCCGTGGCCGGCCCCCCTTCGACCTCTCTCATCAATTACCTTTTCTCGGGGGGGGGGGGGCAGACATTTTCTGAAATACTGAAACCAGGGTGCTCGGAACAGACTGATTATACCACACTCAGAGGTCCCTCGGGTCACTCGTTTTGCCCATTCTAACGTTTAATGTGGAACGGCCTCTGAATAAGCTGACGCCTGTCTGCTTGGTTCATGTAGCGAGACACGGCCCCTTCATTGAGTCCGTAGGAGTGGTGAGTTTTCAGGGACGGCACGGCGTACGTAGTTAACTGGCCAACAATCGCATTTGTTTATTATATTCTGTTAATCTCTTTCAAAAGGCTCATGTCACGAACATGAAAGGATTAGGGAAAAGAGAGGAAGAGAAAGAAAATTAAAGTGAGAAAGGAGGGGGAAATTAGAAAGCCAGGGATAAAAAGAGAGAGAATAAAAAAGTGAGTGAGAGAGCGTGAGAACAGAGAGATAAGGAGCGTATGAGGAGCCGGTGCCAGTTCCCGTCCCACTCCTCTCTGTTTAATTAGCTCAAAGTTATCAGTGTTACTAATTCTCTGATAAGACTTGGAACAAACACAATACAATTACACATGTTTTCCTGCCAGCTCAGAATGACACGGGCCACAACAACACAAAACCTAATGAAAAGCGGGATGTTAAGAGGATGTTTGTGTGTGTGTGTTAGTTTGGCTCTGATTGGACATGTGTGAAGAGGGTATTTACTGCCACCTGTGAGCTTCATTGCATACCAGCTGACCAACCCCACCAAGTGGTTTTAAAAAAAACAATTTACAGTCAATTAACGCAGTAGCCAAAATGTAAAATTATTTGTGACTAAGGGGGACCAGGTGTACAGGCCGTTGCCCCTAAAACACATGCAATGAAGAAGCATGGTTTTGAATCCAACCCACTGTCTTTGAGCCAAAAATGCTCACCGTGTGCAACATATATTGCAATTTATTCGAAAATTGCTCTTAAACACAATTTATATCCAATTGTGCTTCTCCATTAGATGTCCTCATTTCTTTAGAGGGATTGTGTCTGTGGCAAAACCTATGAGCAGGCATAACAGACTTTCCTGAATGTGTTCTAGATTTCCTCAAAACTTATTACACTCACACCATAATGACCACATAACAGACTTCTGACACAAAACTAAACATTATACTCAAAACTATATTGGCATAGAAATTACATTTGTCCCTCGAACAAATCATACAATAGCATCAAGCACACAGTCCCAACTCAATGTCCATGGCACACTGGTGAGAGGAATTGAAAACACTACCACAACATGGTATTAATAAATCAATAACAATGTTCCAAATTTCTTATGAACTTTCCAAGACGTAAATGCATAAATGCCATAAGTGTTCATTTTCTGGGAGGTTTTGCACTGTAATTCACTTGACATTCAGCCCAAGTAGACAAGAGGGGAAAAGTGTTTTTAGACCGGCAAAACATTACAGTCCCTAAAACGAATATTTATTCTGCTTCATCCTCCTGTCCCTGACCTGGGACAGAGATTTTTACCTACTTCTCAGGCTATATTTTCTGATGTTCTGTTTACCTGGAAAAATCCAATTCTCTTCTTCTTTGTGACCGGATATCTTCAAACGTATGCGGTCGCTTTCAACAACCATGTTCACAATGGCTAGTTCCTGGGCCTCAGAAATTATACAAGGTCGTGGTCATGTACAGTGTATTTACTAGAATAAGAATACAAGTCTCAAGTCCATGTACTTCTCCTGTACTGTTCTGCCTATGGTGATGCATACTGATATACAGTACAGAAAAAAGGCTAGTCAGCAGAATAATCAGAGTAGGCACAATAGCACAGTATGTTACCTACTGTCTCTTATGAAAGTCTGGATAGTTGATTCAACAGTGAAAGGGCTCAGGTTTGGTTGTACCCTCAGTCCAGCCCCTCTCCTGGTTATGCCGTGTAAAAAGACAAGGTCAAGCACAGTGTCATGAATCTCACTATTGTTCTTCATCTCCCTTGTCCACCTCTTCTCACTATTACTTTTGCTCTCTTAATCTGTCGTTGTCATCCATTGTTCCAAAACAGGTGAGCTTACCTGTGGCCCTTTTAATTCACGCCAACATCCTGATTTCTTGTTGAATAATTATAAGTAATTAAACGTGTTCGTTTTTGAGATCGTCAGAAGTGTGATGGTTTGAGTTGGGTAAATTGAATCGTGATGTTTTCTACGTGAGAACGTGGTGAGAACTGTGCTTTACAAACACAGTAGTGTTTTTGCTAAAAACTATGTAAAACAGGTGAATAATGTTTAAGCATTTGTGATATGGAATTTTGCAAAAAGTTTGTGTATATTAATCAAAGAACAGTTTCATTGTTAGCGATTGTGTGAAAGCTGTACGTGTTGAAAATGTGCTTAGAGTTTTGAAACAAATTAATTTCTGGGATTTGTTTTGAGCATTGTACATAAGTTGAGAAATTATACCACCTACTTGTGAAAATATCATCAAAGTGATAAAACAAAACAATACAACATTATCAATAGGATAGGTTATACAGTAGGAACTGTGGCCTCTCATCCACACAATACATTCAGTATGAATGAAAGCAAGACCGAACGAGCCAAAGAGAATCTCTCTATAAGAGCCCTACATCTCCCCTCTACAGCAGTCTCTCAAATTAATCTGTGGCAACAAAAGGGATGTGCATACATATTACATAAAGTGTGTGTGTGGTTGTCTATGTGTGTTTGTCTGCATACTTTTGTGAGTAATTGACTTGTTGACTTGTTCCTGCAGCTGCAGTATAAACAATAAATTGCTTTCCTCTCGCCTCAATTGTGCCCTTTGACCTAGGAAGTGGGTTTCTCTATGAGCAGCCAATCAACTGAATGCTGGCAGCAGCTGCCACAGTAACATTATAGTTAGGAAGTAACCAGCAGGCGAAAAAACATCAGTAGCTTTTGGAAAAGAATCCCACCTGTAAATATTCTTTCCATCTCAGAAAAACCATAACATACTAGGTGTGAAGATATACTGACCAGAAAAATATAGTACTGTACTTAAAGTGAAACATCATTATCCAAATAATATTTTTTCCTAACCAATGCTGGTGTTTCAAAAACACCACTGGCAGTTGTGGCTGACATCCCCAGGAATTTGAATCCTCTTGTCATGGTAAAGGATTATTTCCGACCTGGGACACCATGTGACTATTATGGAGCATTTCATTTGTCCACGAAATTGTATCCTCGCGCATACACCTTAAGTCATCAGCATGCTGAAATATGTAGAGGAGACCCATGTTGAAATAATTATGTTTTCTGTCTCTCTGATTGTCCTGTCAGATCTGTTTGTATTTCTCCAATGTGATTGTTGTGACAAAGACAAGAGAGTAGGGTAAAACTGTACAATAAGATCTGGAACCAGGTTATGGGGTAAAACCTAGACAGGCCATTATGAATTTGTATGTGAAAATAGGTGTTTCCTCACTCAAAGCTTTTCTTTTCAACTCTTTGGTCATGCTGAATAGTTTTTTTTTATTCAAATAACCTTTGAGGTACTACTTGCACTATTTTTGCCATCCAGCTGGTCATATTGCAAGAAGATAGTGATGACCACAGCAGTGGTTTTTATACGTTTCCTTGTTAAATTAGATTTGGTTCAGGTAATCACCTAATCAGTACCTCATTAAGTAAAATGAGGTGTGTCTGTGTTGGATTTTAACAGACACTGGAATGGAATGGGCTGCCAAACATGTAGAGATGCTGATTTAAGAAAAATTAGGAGTGGTCAATTTTTAAGAGCTGTATATGTTTAATGTACTTTTTTTTACATTTTACTAATTTAGCAGGCTCTTAAGGGTTAAGTGTCTTGTTCAAGGGCAAAACAACAGATTGTTCACATCATCTGCTTGGGATTCAATCCATTACCCTTTTGCATTGCATTGCCCCATGGACCTCCCAGCCAAAAACCGTGTGAATGTCCACCAGCTTTTGTCCACCAGAGTCGTAAGACTTTACTTTCTACTCCGAACCAACGACCACACAACTGAAAGGTCCAACCCTTTCCCATTATCTTCCAATCACTCAAGACACTTATTCCAAATCCTGACCCTCTCATAGCAATCTATTTCAATCATTCAGATGCCCCTTTTCACTATCCCATACTGTACCATGTTCACGTTTCTAGAACAGCTTAGTATATAATATGATGCATTACAGAGACACTGACACATGGCTAACGGTTTGAAGCGATGTGTCAGTGTCTTTATAATCTTGTCATGTCTCCCCATTGAAAGGTGAGCTCGTAATGAAAAGGGACAGAGAGAATAGCAGGATTGATTCGTCACAGTGGAGTCTAGAGTCATAAACCCGGAGCAGCCAGAGTTGTCAACAACAGAGAGACAGGGTGTGTGCGTGTGTGTGATGAGTGTGTCTGACTGGCCATTGAGTGGGTCTGCCTGTGGCAGATAATTGACTATGGGGACAATGAGAACACAGGAGCCATCCGGCCAGCAGTAAATCACTAGCTACCTGTCTGTCAGGATGGACCTTGGGCTGTAGACCTCTGCACTTCTTTCCCTCTCTTTTCCTCTAATGCTGCCAAATCTCTTCCCATCTCTTTTTCCTCCATCTCCCTCCAGCTTTGCCATCGCTTCCCTTCTGTCATTCTCGCATTCCCTCCAGCTCTGCCATCTCTTTTTTTTGGGCTGATCACTGGAATCGACTTTGGCCTCAATTTCAGGCTCTCTCGATTTATTGCTCGCTCTTTATTTTTGCCATCTTCTCACTTCCTCTTCTCTTTCGTTCTTAGCCATCTTCTTTGCCCATCTTTCATTGCTTTCTCATTCACCCTCTTTCTTTTCAACTTGTTCTCCCCATCTCAAATGCCTGGAGCCTTGACATTGGGAATAAGGAGCATTTGGGATAAAGATTTTCTCTCCCCTACTAGAGCAATATCTTATTAGTGCAGAAACAACTCTTTTTTTTTTTTTTTGTCTAAGAACCACAATTCAGACTTAAATTACTTTTGAAATGAAAATGTTTACCTTCAACAGCACAGAAAATCTTGATAAATATTATGGTATTTGACTGGATGATAAGTTGTCGTCTTTCTTTACCCTTCCTTTTCTTTGCATAGTTAACATATGGAATTGTTTTAAGATGCAGATATTATAGACCATATAGCAATTTTATATTAACATTTAGCATCCCCAAAGAATACACATTTCCTCAGATTACGTCGACATGTCCCTTTGGATTTAGACCTTTTTTAGGAAGCAGCCGCTGACCACTACAAACTAATTTGTCTCTCTCTCTGGCTGTGAACATCACAGCTGAAAACTGCTATGGCCAGTGTGTTCCCCTGGCTTGAATTAGACATGGTTTGTGACCAATTTTGCTTTCAGAACATGTTCCTCGGACAAAACCCTGCAATATTGGCCATTGCAGTGTAATACCATGAATGCCTTATCAGTAGATTCACAAACCTGATGAACAAACACACAGAGAACTATGGGTTAAACAATGTGATTGTCGTGCCAGTCTTGCCCCAGAGACAGACTGATTCTTTTTAGTGTTGCTGATTATTTTACAGAAATAGTGATCATTATTTTAGAAATAGTACAGACTACATTTGTCACAAATTTATATAGAAACCGCTAGATCCTGTCTACCACTGTGCTCTTTAATATATCTCTGAAGACAGTTTTAGGATAATTGTGTGTTAAATTAACATGCGGGGGAGACTTTTCTACATGGACGGGAGTGACATGTTTACAAAGCATGCTAAAAGAAACCCCCTGTTGTACCGAACTTCATTAATCAGTGTTGGATTTACAAGTTACCATATTAGGTTTTACTAAGACATACTGGGTCTAATGAATGTTAAAAACTCAGTTTCCTTCTGGCTTCTACTGCGTTTTCTGCAACATAAATATGTCAATACTGCAACCCCGTTTTCCAAAAAAGTTAGGACGCTGTGTAAAATGGAAATAAAAACAGAATGCAAAGATGCGCAAATGATTTAAACCCTATATTCAGTAGAAAATAGTACAAAGGCAACATATCAAATGTTAAAACTGAAAAAAAAAAATGCCAAAAATGCTAGGAACATGTTTCAAAAAGGCTGGGAAAGGGGCAATAAAAGACTGGAAAAGTTGTGTAAAACAAAAAAAAAGAACCTGGTGGAATATCTCACAACTAAATAGGTCAATTGGCAACATGTCAGTAACATGGTTGGGTATGAAAAGAGCATCCCAGTGAGGATGAGTCTTTCAGAAGTAAAGATGGGGAGGGGTTCATCACTCTGTGAAAGACTGAGTGGGCAAATCATTTAAGAATAACGTTTATCAATGTAAAATTTAAAAGAGTTTGAGGATCTCAAACTATGGTACATAAAATCATTAGAAGATTGATAGAATCTAGAGACATTTCCGTATGCAAGGGACAAGGCCAAAAACCAGCATGGATGGGCCGTGATCTTTGGGCCCTCAGACGGCACTACATTAAAAACAGAAGCAATTCTGTAGTGGAAATCACTGCATGGGCTCAGGAACAATTCCAAAAACCATTGTCCGTTAACACAGTTTGTCACTGCATCCACAAATGCAAGTTAAAACTCTACCATGCAAAGAAGAAACCAGATATAAAAACAATCCAGAAATGCTGCTGCGTTCTCTGGGGCCAAGCTCACTTAAGATGGACTGAGGCAAACTGTCCTGTGATCTGACAAATCAAAAATGTAAATTATTTTTGGGAGTCATGGACACCACATCAATCAATCAATCAAATTTATTTATAAAGCCCTTTTTACAACAGCAGTTGTCACAAAGTGCTTTAGAGAGACACCCGGCCTTAAACCCCAAGGAGCAAACAACAGTAGTGTTGAATTTCAGTGGCTAGGAAAAACTCCCTAAGGTCGAATTTTAGGAAGAAACCTAGAGGACCCAGGCTCAGAGGGGTGACCAGTCCTCTTCTGGCTGTGCCGGGTGAGATATTAAGAGTCCAATTGGAATAATAAATAAATTTCTCTGGGCTAAATCCAGAGTCTATTTGATTCTAAATCCAGAGTCTATTTGAGTCTATCTGACTAGGTCAGAAGTATGACCAGGTGGACAAGGACAGGGACAGCAACGGGCCCCCCAAACCAGGTAATCCGCAGGTGTGGACCAGGACCTCATCTCCTTCTAAAATGTAAAACTGGAGGAAACTGAGAAAAGTTAGTAGTACATCCCTCATATCCCCCAGCACAATAATATAGCAGCGTAACACCTTGGAACTGAGACGGGGGGGTCCGGTGACACTGTGGCCCTACCCGGGGGAGGCCCCGGACAGGGCCCAACAGGCAGGAAATCAATCCAACCACATTGCCAGGCATCAACCAAAGGGACACCCACCAACCGCAACCCCCCTGAATGAGGGCAGAGTATTGCTAGCGGCATACAGCCCAATTGCACAAATGCGCAACAGAGACATCCTTCGGACTAAAAAGTAAAGGGACCATCTGGCTTTGTTATAAGTGAACAGTTCAAAAGCCAACATCCGTGATGGTATGGGGGCGTATTGGTGCACAAGGCATTGGTAACATGCACATCTGTGAAGACACCATTTATGCTGAACAATATATACAGGTTTTAGAGCAACATATGCTGTCATCCAGACAACGTCTTTTTCAGGGAAGGCCTTGCTTATTTCAGCAAAACAATGCCAAACCACATTCTGCACGTTTAACAATAGCATGGCTCCTGCAGTCCTGACCTGTCACCCATTGAAAACATTTGGTGCATTATGAAACAAAAAACATGACAAAGGAGACCCTGAACTGCTGAGCAGCAGATATCCTATAGCAAAAAAGAATGGGAAAACATTTCACTTTCAAGACATCAGCAACCGGTCGCCTCAGTTCCCAAACGATTACAGAGTATTGTTAAAAGAAGAAGAGATGCAACACAGTAATAAACATGCCCATGTCCCAACTTTTTTGAAACGTTTTGCTGGCATTATATTCAAAATGGGCATACATTTTTCCAAAAACAATAAAATGTCTCTGGTTCAACAAGTAATAGGTTGTCTTTGTACCACTTTCAATTAAATATAGAAATAAAATTATTTGCACATAAATGCATTCTGATTTTATTAGCATTTTATGCACTGTCCAACTTCTTTGGAATTGGGGTTGTAAATTATTTTAAATTAAATGCGCTGGTGACTCTAGTGCAACTGAAAATTGAATTTTATGTTCTGTTGTTTTACTGAAACCTTTGTCTCAGTGTAACCCATACCATTTACATTACATTCAAATATAGAAAAAAACTGGGATCAATAAATGGAGTCCATAACCACTGACGTCCTGTTACTGAAAGACCAAACTGATCCATTACAGGCTCCAGGTGAACCATGCTGATCCTGGTGCCCCTTCCTGCCGGTAAATTCACAACTACTGGGACAAAAATATATCCTGTGTTGAGGTCTATGCGTTACTTAATTCCAAGTAGCCAGAGCGCATCATTGGCTAATCAGCTAGCCATGAAGAATAATATTGGTTATTTAATCAAATCAGGTCTGTCAGTGCTGCTTGGCCGGAACAAAAGCCAGCACTCACTGTGACATTTTGGGAAGCGGTGCACACTCAACAAAAGCACGTCTGAATCAGCTAATCAAGCCATCATCGAGACATTGATTGTTTGTCGGTTTGTTAGACTAGCTGTTGATTTAGGTCTTTCAGTGCAACAGTTACACCACAGCCTCTCCAGAAGTGAACCACTGTAATCTAACAAAAACAACAACTCCACTGGACGCATTTTTTCAACTAACATGTTCTAATGTGACTCTAGAGTAGACAATCAGATGGTAATCACAGGGTGGCTAATGATGATGGAATAATTTAGTCTCTTTAATTGTAAAAAATTAATAAATATATATATTATATATATATATATAAATAAATAAATAAATAAATAAATCTCCCAATCAGCCAGCTGAAGAGGGAAGAACTATCATGAGAGCGACAGATTTACTGAGAAACTCCAGAGTAAACACAAAACTCATCCGAACGAAGTTCAAGCCCATTGCAGAATTAGAAGTCAAGAAACGAGGATGTGAAGGAGTTTTCCTCATTCAGCGGGAGATCATTTCTGAGGAGATTAGATCTGTTATTAAAAATAAGCCAACAGTCAGTACAAGTCCAGGAATGGCTGGGAGTTGTGAGGAGGTGAGGAGTTGTGAGGAGGTGAGGAGTTGGCCGTTCCGACCCACACTGTTAGCTGAAAAGCTCCTGCTTGGTGTATAGTTGGACTTAATGACACAGACTCCCTGGGTGGGCGGACAACGCACCCACTGCATTACAGCCTCCATTGAGTTGGCTGTCTAGGACTCTGTCTCATTAGCCCAGCCAGACAGATCTCCAAGGTAATTTCCCCCCCGATCCGGCTCCAAGGACCATAATGCAACACAATGAGAGCTCTCGTTGACACAGTCACTCCAACTCAACCACATTCAGGCGAATATAAAAAAAAAATGTATAGCTAGTATTTTATAAAATGTGTAGACAACAGCTGTACAGGCACGGAACATTGTCTAGCCGTGGTCATTATACGGTATAGAAAGCTAACAGAGGTGATGTATTGCTGAATACTGTGTGCCTTCAGGAGTGGCAGTCTATTACAATTTTGCGACCTCTTTTATAGAACAGTGAACGCACTCCTGCCAAAAGCTAATGAGCTCAACACCTACCTAGGTCTATTATAAACTCCAGAGCATATCTACTCTGTTATCCCAGAGGCCCAAAACTCCACTGGTTTTTCTCACTTCTATTAAAGGACTGATTCCGAACATGGACACAACGTGAGTGTAATTAACTACCACATAGAAACTAAAACCACAAGTGTGCTGGCCATCCAGGACTGGAATTTAACAACAATTTATGCTGTATGTTTGCCACACAAACTCAGAATAAAATTTACCTGAAATCCTTAAATGTCCTCAGTTGATCAAATGAACTGTTTAACAACCTCAACATTTTCCTGACTTCTCTCCCTGCCGAAAAAAAAAGTCCTCTCTGTGTATCATGAGAGATTTTATATCCCAACACCAGCCAAGTTCCATTTCCTCAGGACTGCCAGTCAGTTTCGGTGGAACCCCATGCAAGAATAAAAACCGACATGCTGATGATGCCGAATCCTCGGCTTGTTTGACGTGCGTGGACAGACGGATGATGCGCATCTCCTTCACCTGGTCCTTTTTTGGAGCCGAAGCACACACGGGCCCCCTAACTCCTCGTGGGGCCCCTTGCCATAGGGGGCCCCGGATTGGCACCTTCTACACTCGTACCAAATACAACTCCTAAAAGGGATCCCTTTTTCCATCCAATTCTTCGTACATTTTACGCTTTCCCGTTTTTCTTGCCTTGAGGCTGATTTCATTTCATCAACAGATGCAACTGAGGCTGAATAACAAATGGTACCTTATAACCCAATGTCCGATTGTCAACCAGGGACCTGGAACAGAGTCATTCTGAGCACGTCCAGAGGTTATTCTCAAAACCTGGAGAAGAAATGTTTATGAGACGCAACAGAGGAAAGACAATACGGACAGGAAGGACGTGCTTCTCCTCTCCAGCGTGACACGAGCCCCTGGTCGGTGCAGTGTCAGCAGGCGACAGAATGAGTGTCTGTGTGCGTGTCTGGTTGTGGATGTCTGACCGCATTTATGTCTGTGCGTGTGCATATGCCGTTGTGATTCTAGATAACTTGTCCCCCGCCCCCGCCGTTCCCTAACCGACGACAGACGTGGACATTCATTGGTCGGACTCCGGCCTGGGATGTTATCATCGTCCTCATGCTTAAATATGTCCTCGTCTTGCCCTCATTTCGCCGTCCGAGCGACTTCGCAGCGAGGCCTGTTGTGGTCACTCAACTGTCCATTAACATACCAGACCGCTCATACGGCCTGAAATGAAATGCCGCGCTGTGTGGGAGGGCGCTGCGAGTACATCAGAGACATTAAGGTCCCAATGGTCTCTTATTCCATATATAGAAGCGCTCCAGTGTTTGCCATCCTTGGTAATGTGTACACACTGGACAAAATGATGTGCCATTTTCGGGCACCCTGGTGGTACCATTAAAACCAAGCAAAAGTCTGGGTACCACAACATCTAGGTAAATGTACCAAGCGAATAAAGTCTGACCCGGAGAAAGCCCTGGCACTTTCCTTGTGGATTCTCATCAGTAGGATTTCGTTTCATCATCTGTTTTGGCAGGTGCTAGCCTGACGGATTCCACGTCGCCAAAACCAAATCTGTGTGTGTATTTGTGTTTCTCCTTCTGTCCTTTTTCCAAGTGGCTTCTGACTGCTAACTCTGATTTGCAGGCGATGCACGAACACCTCTTTGGACCCTCATCATGTTGTCTCCCTCCCCATCCACGATGTTTGTGTGTGTGTGTGTTAGTGTGTGTGTTTGTGTGTAGGTGTATGTGTGTGCACTCTTTCGTGAGGTTTTGCTCCACTCCACTCCACTCCTCTTAAATTGATAAATACAGTAAATCTTTACAGAGGTGTTTTGGGGCCGTCCCAATGGTTTTGGAGATATAAAATTGTCTCTTTCAGGTCTAACTCCCTCCACTCTTTTTCTCTACATACCTCCCTCCATTCCTCCCTAAATCCTTCGCTCCGTTCCCTCCCTGAAAGTCTGTCTGTGAGAGATGGGGTGAAGGATGAGGATGTAAAGGAGGCATGAAAGCCACAGCCAGACCTTCTATTTCATTTCAGTGTCGCCCTGTTAAGCAAACCCCCTCTGAGTCCTGGTCCTTCATATTCCTTCAGACTTGCCCTAGTGCCGTACAGTCTTCAAGTAGATCCCTGGTGGTAGTTCTCAAATGAGACCGCATTACCTTGATAGAGCACCACTTTAGACCAGGGCCCAGGGAGTCATATAGGATGTAGCCTCGGACACAGGAAGGACTTCAACATAATACCCAACATGCATTATTTACTACCAGGGTTGAGCAAGACGGGCTACTATCACAAAACACATTAACAGCTTGGATTAAAGCAGATAGAATATAAAGACAATATAAATATGTTAGTATGATCCCCACCAGCCAATACATCCTCTCCCTGTAGTACCACACAAGGGTTTTCAACTAAGTGGGTATTACAAGCTCACATTTGATTCAGACGTTTCAACGGACTGAAGCATCAGACATCGTAGAGAGGGCCAGATAATCAATCAATCAATCAAATGCATTGCAATTTTTACAACAGCAGTTGTCACAAAGTGCTTTTACAGAAACACCCAGCCTTAAACCCCAAGGAGCAAACAACAATAGTGTTGAATTTCATTGGCTAGGAAAAACTCCCTAAGAAGGCCGAAATTTAGGAAGAAACCCAGAGAGGACCCAGGCTCAGAGGGGTGACCAGTCCTCTTCTGGCTGTGCCGGGTGAGATATTAAGAGTCCAATTGGAATAATTTATAAATGCATAAATGCAAAATGCATTCCTCATATCAACAACAATTTATAGAGGAGAAGGAGAACTTAGTGGGTGTAAGACCTTGGGACTGAGACGGGGGGGTCCGGCGACACTGTGGCCCTCCCAGGGGGAGGCCCGGGACTGGGCCCAACAGGCAGAAAATCAACCCACCCACATTGCCAGGCATCAACCAAAGAGACATCCACCAACCGCAACCAACCTGAATGAGGGCCGAGTATTGCCAGCATAGTACAGCCCAATTGCACAATGGCTGCGTCTGACGTCATCAACCAACACGCCATTAAAATGTTTCATGTTCAAAGAAGTATCAGTTAAATATGCGCTATGTTTGCAAGCTGGTGAACTACAAACCTGTGTGACGAAACAAAGGGAGGTACTGAAGATGGCTGGAAGAACTCTTTCCTTTGCCTTTCTTGGGGCCTATCCACTGGCCTGGGCCATTACTCCCTGCTTTAGTGGCCTCTGTCTTTATTGCGTCTGTACCGGTAATTCCACTAAGTTTTACCAATTGCAAAATGGGTATGACTTTTCTCGTCCTTGGAAGCCATTCTTTTTTGACATATGGGAATGCAAACCAGTCCAGCCACAACACTATTTCACCACATAGGGTTTCAGTTTAAATCAGATCAGTTATTTAGACCGTCAGAGTTCAGCTGTGCCTATTAACAAATTTAAAGTATATCACCATCTTATTTTTTCCCCATTTTTCTTTTATGCATACATTCTGGACAAAAACTAAAGGTATTATCATAGAAAGGGACCGGTACTTTCTCACTACGCTTTTTCAGAATTGCTTCCTGTTCTAACTCTACACAAATGCCCTGACTTGGCTGTGCTCCTGTAGAAATCACTCACTCTTTGGTATGACTCAAAGTACAAAAGCTTCCACTAACTTCTTCTCTTGGCTTCACATACATCACCTCCGTTCCTGTCCGCCAACTATCCATAATGAACATTCGATGCCAAAGAACAATATTTAACAAGAAGCTTAATTTCAGCAATAAATCATGGTATATGACTGTGTCCATCATTTCAGCCTAGAGCATATAGCTTTCTCATTCATTGTCTTAACTGTACATCATGCAGTCGGAATCGATCGATAAGACTCTATTACCCAAACTCTACCGGCACCTTGAGACAAGAGCAGGGCTGCCCACAAACACACATGTTAAACTGAGTTCACTCATTCGCTTTGAACACACATTTCTATGAATTGAAATGGAAAGATGGAAAATATGAGCGGGAGTTTTCGCTGAAAGAGCAGCGGGCGGGATTTGAACACGCACTGCGGCGTTGACTCCTGAAACGTCCAAGGACTCGTTCACAAAAGCTTGAGAGAATGACACTCACGCAAACAATGGAGTTTCACGTAGTGTCCTACACACGACACGAGAACTTTATGTAGCAACCCTTTTCAAACGTAATGAGGTTTACATGGCTTCCTTCTCTCCTGCAACTTTCACCCTAACTTTAGAAAATGGCAGCAATCCTGAATTAGCTTAGGCGTAACCACTAACCTTAAAAATCACTACAATTCAATACAGGTGGAAGCCAATTAACTTTGGGGCTGAAGGCTTATCGAATATTTCCGTTTAATATTTTTAATATATAATTTAATTTCACAAACATGAAAGCCATTACCCCTTAAAGGGGAGGAGTATGGTGGTTAGATACTTGGGGGGGAATCCTAATTTTAAATGCATTAAACTGACTGTTATAACAAGATGTGACAAAAATGTCAAGGCAGGGTAAATTACCTATAGGCACTGGGATTACTTGCGAAAAGTACTAACCTCTCTCTGTAGTCACAAGGTCCTGGTCACACCATTCAAAATGATACGTATCGATTATTTGCAGTCTGTAGTGCAGTGATGGTTGATGCGAAAGATCAGCGTGCAAACCCCTCTGCCTTTCATAGGGTTTAAACAGACAAAGACACATCAGGTATGCACACAGGACACTAAACCACTAAACCCTGCAAAGTGAGGACAGTCTCCTCTTCTCCTTCCTGCTAACTTTTCCACTCTTACCTGCCAGTCCTGCAAGAGTTCAAAGCCTTGAATGGGATGGGATTATCTGGACTCTCTGGGGTCAGTGTGTGCTGTAAGGGATTGATGTTCACGTAAACAGGACATGAGTGTTGAGTTTGACTGGATCACGGACAGCCTGGTAAGCAATATACCATATGGTACTGTAGATAGTTTTGGCCCTTTTGTAAGAAACAAACCATGATCAGTCAAAGCTAGTTATTTACAATCACCAAAGCAATCACTTCTACAAATTTCTGTAAGAAATAAAAGTTTTTCAAAATATTGCATGAATTGTAATAAAATCTATTTCTACCCAGAAATAAAAATTCAAATCCTGTTTCCTGTGCTTTTCGAGTTGAATTTCCTGTGATCCACTTTGCTTGATGGCCCGTACACGTCATATCTCACGCAATACAAATGGTTACCCTCCATAGCCTTCTTTCCTCCTCTTACATTCCCACAAAACACTGTAATTTCATTAGATCTCGTCCAAAGCCAGTGCTTGTTTGCTCACTCACAGTACTGTTCCTGTGTAATGCTGAGTCATACGCCACAAAAGCTAAATGAAAATTGTTTGCTTCCAGCAGTAAAAAAAACAAACACATTATGATTAAATGTATTCCCGGCTAGAGTTCTAAGAGTGTATGTAAGAGTGTATCTAAGAGTGTATGTAAGAGTGTATCTAAGAGTGTATGTAAAACCAAATCATGAGCCGATCTCATAAATAATGGTAACAGGGAGAAATGGAATAACAAGTCACGAAACGAGATGTTAGCACATATGCTACGCACACGCACACACGCACGCAACACGCACGCACGCACGCACACACAAAGGGTTGTCTTTAAACCAGCAATGAAAGGGATATTTAAATGCTGCTCTATTTACCAATATGTCCAATGTGATTTACATGTCTGGTGACATAATAAACCTGCCCATTGACATACAATTCTGTCACAATTTGTCGCCGCACATTATGAAAAAGAACATGTTAAGTGTTATTTGTATTAAAATCAGAGCAGCAGTAGACAACAGATTCATCAAAGTCGCACACATTTCCTTTTCCCACGAAGCGCGTCGTAAAGATTCTTTATTAAAGGACAATTACACTGGAAAACAATTACACAGGCGAGACCTAGATTTCCTTTATTCTGATGTGATTGAATCATTGAAAAGGACTCCAATATTGGAGTTGCTCTATAACTGAAACAATCACATAGTTAAATCGCCCAGATAACCACAAACTAGTAAAAATACAACTAAGAATAAATGTTAAACAATATTTTGTTCGTTGAGAAAATGAACACATTTTATAGGACCCACTTTAGTGTAGTTTATGAACCCGTATTGGACCAGGTATATTGGCAGAAAAAATACTTTCTCTTACAGTAGAGACCTATGGAAAAGATGCTGGGAAGAAAATAATGTAAATTATTGAAAGCACAAGAAGTTGATTGCCTTGCGACTAGTTAGTCATCTCATACAGTTACCTCATACAGTTACAGAACCTTGTACAGTTACCTCATACAGTTACCTCGTACAGTTACAGAACCTCGTACAGTTACCTCGTACGCCTGAAAAGGTTGGAGGCCCCGATCTACATGGTCTTTTATATAGTGTAACCATCTGAAAATTGCTGAAAGTGATGACACATCTGAAAGTGATGACACAAACATGTCAATTTATTTAACCACAGTTGTCTGGGCTTGGCCATACAATGGAGCACATAGGTTATGCATGACATGTTATGAAGGTTGTTTAATAGTTTTTTTCCCAAGCCTCGTTTCCTCTGTGAATTTACCTACACACTTCCCACTGATGCAAGGCAAAAGCTTAATAAACATTAAAAAAAAAAAAAAAAAAAAATCTTGCATCAAAATGTATCTACCAGTGCACTCCGACATGCTGCATGCAACTAAGCTATCCACAATGTGTACAGGTTGTCAGGTCTGTTTTGAACCCTTAAGCCCACTTTATATTTTCATTCCAATTTGCCTATTTTCCATCTGGTAACTTCAGAGAACAATACGTCTTGTTTGATCGTAATCTCTTTGTCTTCCGCTCCTCCCTCCCTCCTTTCTTCTCCCCCTTCCCCTCTCCGTCTCATTTACTCCAAGTAGGCTACACAATCACGCAGCGACGTAAGAGTGAGTTTGACATTGGTAGGGACATGTTCCTTGATACTTCTTAGGCCAAATGAAATTGCTTATCTTCAACTCATCTTTTTTTGAGGAGTGGAAATAGGCCACTGAGATGCTGCCCAGTACACAAACGGGTGATGTCATTGATCACCTTGTCCAGTCTTTAGTTTACGGTAGCCACCAGCCTGTTCAACATTAGACTGCAGAATCAAAGTATTCCTTCATGTTGTCCAACAATTGAGACTAATTCATACCATGACAGATCATTTGACTAAAAGCATCATAAACTAGGCGAGGCGCTCATCATCGTACCTGTTCACTGGCTTTTGTCTCCAGCTCCTTGAAAGCCTCTTTCTGTCAGTGGCCACCATCATGGCTGCCTCTCTCCTGTGTAGAGTTGACACATACAACACATCAAAGATTCATCAAAGTTCATATTAGATCAATCAGAGAGATTCACTCAACGATAGATCGTCTGATGAGCTTGGCGAGGCTTTATTCCACATGAACTGGTGTCTGCCTGCCTGCCTAACTACCTACTCACGTCTGCCATGATCATGGCAGCACCAAACTCTTAACACATGTAACATGACCTTTATTTATCTAGATGCAATTCAAATGATTTAGAATGAAAGCACTCCAACTTGCCGGGGATGATGGGTTTTGTTTGCAGGGAATCCTTAGCACTCCTATTTTCTTCTTAGGTGTTGTTGGCAAAATTGAGAATGACTGTACCTAGCAAACAAAGTAATATCCATATTTAGCTAGGAGGTTTGCAGATTTGTCGTTCTAACGTGGCTGTTAAAATATATTTACACGTTTTACTCTATGTGCCAATAACAAACTCCTGTGCGGTACAGTACTTTCCCATAAGTCATCCAAGCAATTTAGCATAATCACTTAGCGTGGCCCAAACTGAGCGAAACAAGCAGTCAGTCGTTGCGATGGTGGGGGCAGAGAAGCTAGGTACCATCAGCAGAGTCCATTCCAAAATAAAAGTTCAAGAACAAGAATTGCGTCTCCAAAATAAAAGCATTGTGCCAATTATGATGATATTATTATTTTTGTTTAAGAATGATTATTTAAAGACTTTTTTTTTTTTACCAATTCCGCTCATTGGTTATTTATTATTTTATAGGGGGAAGGAGTGCATTCTGGGTGTGACTGTATGCCGCACCATGCTTCTACGCCCTTGCAATAGTGACAGAGATAATTTCAAGTACCAAATCACCAATTTAAGATTTTAGTGTCCGACATTAGTCATCCATAAGAGACGGTCTGAGTCCTATATACACCATATACATCTACATATATACACTATTTCCTATTTCCAAGAGCCCAGATTTACAGTGATCTAAAGAATTGGATGTAATTTGGGATGCAGTTTGCCATGGGTTGATGAGTCTGTGGATGTGTATCACCGACAGTATTGGGTTGATGTCAGTTGATCCTTGTACATAAACACTTATTCTGATTTGAAGTACATACAACCACCATGCATCAGTCATGGCAACCAAACACCTTATATTGTGGAGTTGAGAAACAGAGTTAGGATGGACCCAGTGGGTGTTAGGAGCAATAAGCTATCAGGTTACGGAATTAACTGGGAATTGAGTGTATACAAAATGAAATATAACAATTTATCCAAGACATTGGATAAAATATATATAAGAAATGCCTATGCTATATAATCCTTCTCTTGTGGCTTTGAATGTGTAGAAACACCACAATTGCATAATGGAGCCCAGAGCATCTTAAGACAATTTAACTCTTAGTTATAAGCCTACTCAAATGCATGCCCAAATCACAGTCAGAAAATGTTGTAATGATGCTATAATGTATTTAAATAGAAGTGCTTATATTAGAAAGTTATTTTCCTAAAGTAAAACATTTTCAAGTGCAGCTCTGTCACCAACCCCCCACCCCCCCTTCTCTAAAATGAACCCGTGGCTATGAATTTATTTGCATCTGTCTCTCTTTGTCTTTCAATCCCTCTCCTTTTCTTATTTCTGTCTCAATATTTATAAGAATTAATCACAATATTGCCTCAGTCCCTTTTTCAGTGGAAGCGAAAATCGGTGAGTAATGGAAGATTCAGCTTGTGAAAAATATTCCCATGAACCAACCTCATTCATAGTTAAGCAAGACAGGGAACCCTATAACACACTGCATCCCAAATGGAAACGTATTCCCTTCTGGCCCTCATGCCCTAAAGGGACTAAGAAGACATCTGTGGTATAATTTGTTGCTCTCCTTTGTCTGGTGCTATGTGGTGGTAGACGAGTGCACAATAAAAAACCTGATGTTGTATTGATCACTTGTATTTTATACCCTGGAGCGGCAGGACACTCTAGCCTGGTCAACAGTGTTGGGTCAGTAAACTAGAGGTCATTGGTTCTTATCCCTGAGCTGACAAGGTGAAAACACCTGTCGTTTTGTCCCTCTGAGCGAGATTGTAAATACTAATTGCTCCCAGGTCATTGCAGTGAATAATAATGTGCTTAGCATACATACCTATAAAGAACATAACAGCATATGTTCATGTATGTCTTCACATATAATTCACATGTATTATACTATTCATAAACATTGATCGATTGTGACTGATACACTGTCAATAGTTACATACTACTGAGTTAGGCTACTGGTCTTTTATGCGGAAAAACACTATTTGGGGTGTTTTTTTCAGACTCCCTGCATTATTATGAGTGATCTGAGATGTTTCAGACATGACTATGCACAGACAGTAGTTTGGAAAATTCAAACAGCGATCTTCAAGCAATGACGTTATTAGTTGTTTGAGCCCAGTGTCTAATCTAAAAATTAATCATGTCTTGTAGCAATGATTGTGTTTGTGTTTTGCTGATTGCTCAATCGCACTATGTAGATATGGTTGTCCGTGTCCAATAGAGCCATTGCACTTGTCTAAACAATGTTCCTATTGGCACAGACATTACTGGACAACCAGGTTGGCAAACTTTCTCCGGCTTTGAAAAGACGACAGTCTGATCGGAGCCTAGTTCCCACCCTCGAATGCATGCTTTTCAAAATCGGGGCATTACAAGGTTTTACACGTTCTTACGAGCTAGCTAGCCAACTATTCTTTTTGAGATTGTGAAACAATCTCTACTCAAGATTCCTCATTAAAAGAAGAGGCGCTTGCAACCAGGAAATGCAGATGACCCGTTTCTCCCAGTGACATGCAGAATCACTTGTATTTGCGTCGTGCGAGGAAATTCCCACTTCTGATGGCACACGGGATGCGTTAATTTCAACAGACACTATAGGTAGGGCACCGGTGAAATGTCCCTTTAATGTACTTACTAATGCGACCCGGTGCTGTTTTGGTGGCACATCATCTGCCTGTCACTTTCCAGTCAAACAAAGGAATGAATAATACACCAAGCACAGTGTCTCCCGGTGGACTAGGTTAGCTGGAATGTAGCGTGTGCGCGTGCATCCAGCTCCTGACTCACAGTTGTTTCTCGAAGGGCAACTCTCGGGCGGATTGCAGATGGGATTCCACCCACAGACAGAGCGGAGCAGAAACACAGGCACACCACATTAGCCACTCTAAACATGCAGTGCATATTCACAGAAGCCCTCTTACACGTCGCCTCATACACATGGCAGTACACGCACACACACACAGACACACCCTCTTAATACACACACCATCCAAAACCCGATTAGACAGAGCCAACAAGAGGATTGTGCGACCAGCATGATGGGATGTAAGCTCCCTTCAGACTGGTGCAGACGTGTGTATGTTGTGTGTGTGTGTGTGTGTGTGTGTGTGTGTGTGTGTGTGTGTGTGTGTGTGTGTGTGTGTGTGTGTCTGTCTACCTGTGTAGGTCGTATGTGTGTGTCCGTCTGTGTTGTCCGTGTGTGTGTTTAGAGTGTAAGTCCCTTTCATGACAATCCTGCTCGCTGACAATGCGTGCCAGTAACCTCTCCCGAACAAGCCCTCCCCATCACTACAATGTTAGCGTTTGGTGTGTGATTATAACCGTGAGTGTACAAGCCGACTGGTGAAATCGCTGGTGGCTCAGCAGAACGTTGTGTACGTCTGAGACTGCTGAGGGAGTGGCAGAGCACACTCTCTGAGAGGTGCGACATTACAGAGTCAGGAACAATAAACCAGTCACCGGTTTGCTCTTCCTCAAAGAGGTAATGATGTTTAGGCATTACAATCAGCAGAACTGCAAAGAAGCTATGGAAGTTTCCCCTGCAAGTCAGTACCATCGTTTGATTCTCTGGGGGACTGGGAGATTAGATCTTGTATGTCAACAACAGATCAACTTGTTAAGGAAATTATCTGGTTCTCACAGCTTACTAAGAAGATCCTGCAAAAAATACAAACAAAAAACAAACAAACACTAAGAAACCTTCTCTTCATCTAGTTTTAAGAAAAGAAAATCATATTTTCTTTTTGTTTTATTTTACATTACATCATCTCTGAACATCTTCATATTTGCAATATATACATGTTGTCTTTTCACAAGGCCTCCCTCCAGTGCATTTCCCAACCATAACGGAAATCAAAAAATACAATTCAAGTTTTTTTTTTCTCTATTTTTTTTTCCTCAGAATATCACAATACTTAGAGATAACACAACCACTCTGGTAATGAAGAATGTATCCCCTAGAAACCACATAGACTGAGACCATCATGTTAAGCATTGGAAGGAAGGACAGCATCAACATCACTGTAAAACTGTATTCCCAAAGGGACACATTCTGACTTGAAATAAGTGAACTTATTAAGATAAACCTAAGTCAATACAGCATACATTTCCATGTTATCAATTTATCTCAAGTCTGAATGTGACCCTGACTGAACAATAACAGGTTTACTAAAGAGCCAGATAAAACACAGAATTCAAATGACAAAACCTATGGAACATAAGACAGAGCATTTCTCATTAGATCTATCAGCAAAGAAAGGGTTTCCTGAAAAGGCAAACTGACAAACAAATATACAGCGTCAACATTAGGAGGTAAATGTCCTAACACGGACACGGTAGAAAACAAACAAGCAAAGCGCACGCTTCATCTTGCAGTAGACGTCGCCAGTGTTTGTCATGAACTGCATGGTGGCGTTTCAGAAGGACGACCGGAGACTGGGCGAACGGGAAGCTCAATGCATTTGATTTCTTGAACACGGATGTGGTCTAGGTTCAGAGGTTGTTTGGCCAAAGGTCAAGAAGAAAAAGTAACGAGAAAGAATTAGCGAGTCTGGTTCACCGAAATTTGCCCGGGGTCAGCAGCGTAACCAGCAGATCTACTACAACATAAAGGAATGTTATCTCAGGCTGCCAACCACTGTGTGTTTGTTTTGTCCGTGTGTGTGATTTCTCATCCCCACTAATTGAATAGGGTGGGGACCTTAACAGCGGTCTCAGTTTGTACGTTAGTCCGTTAATCAGTATGTGCATAAGACACATGCAATATCTCAGACATCACTTGACCTGATGTGGGTGAAAATATGGTCCTTCCTTGAAGACCAGACCTCATCACCATCACACTGATTGGTCCATGAGGGGAGCTGTAATAACCAACTGGATTGCTTTGTTTTTGAAATATTCGAGACGGTTGTTACATATTGGGCGTGATCCCTCAGAGTTGCCGATTCCCTCTTACAGAATACGTTTTACAGGAAGCTAATTTTGCTCCATAAATGTCATCCATGCAGTGTGACCTGTTGAGCGCTAAGGAGAAGTTAAGATGAGGGATAGCCAAACTGAGGGATCAGAGGAGGAAAGCTGATTGAGGGAGGAAAGACAGCAGTAGAGGTGTTCGGGGGTGCGTGTCAGTACTGTACATGCTCACACTGAAGATGGCATTGTTTTGAGGATAGCAGTGGAAAAGTTGAAATCTGGGTAAAATATGTTGGAAATAGAGGTTGGCATTTTACAAGTTCAAGTTTGACATTTACGAGTAAAAGAGCTGTCAAAATGGAATCTGTGTTTGATTGAAACTCCTTTGAGTTTGGCTGTGAACACAGTAGATCTTTAAAATCGTATGCAAAATGAGCCACAGTGAGCTAACCCTAACTCTGACAGAAAAAAACAACTTCTGGACCTACTGAAAAGAACTGTGTGCTGCCGGACAGTGAAATACCGGGAGGAGTATTTCAAGAGGAGTACAGTCTTATGTTGTTCCTTTTAGTTTTTTGACAGCCTTCTACTTTTGATCTGTGCTTTGTTTAAGGGATTGATGAATGGTCGGTTGAGACAGTTTAAGCTGAATATACCTTCAGGCAAGGGTATTGAGGGTGAAATGAAAGTAAAAAAGGGAGACCTTCAAACAAAGCAACATAAAAATAAACTGGCTTAGATGTATGGAGTGTTGCAAGTTACTTACGTACAGAAACAAAACATTAGACGGATGCGTTTCTCTGAAGGACTGACACTGACGTAGCATCACTGAGGGAAACTTAAACTTCAGGGAATCCTAGTGTGCTCTCCACAGTAACTCATTTGTTCATGAAGACAGAGAAATTAGCTTTTCCTTTAATTCGTCAACTCACATTCATGCCTTCGCCGTTGGTTGAGTTAGAACATAAACACAGGATTATTGTCTTTGATGGGATTGGGAGATCACAATGTTTGGATGCAGCTTTTGCCTCGTCGTTCCGTTGTACTCTTCAGTAAGGCAAATTGCAATTAACAGTTCTGAGTTTGTTGACAATAATCCTGATAGCCTTGTCTTGTGATAGAAGATGAAAGTGCCTTTGGCTGGACAGAAAAATACTGGACTTTAAGGTCCAGAAAGCAATAAGGGCCTATTAAATAGCAACACCTCCAGTGTCATTCTGTCCCTGTCTCCTCTATCTTTCTACCTCTCCCTGTCCCTCTCTTGCTTTCTTCACCCTTTCTAACTTTCGCTGCACTCTCTCTGTCCCTTCTTCTCTCTCTCTCTCTCCACCATCTTCCTCTTGCTTTCTTTCTCTGTTTTCTCTGTCTATATTTTTGCTGTTCTCTCTCCATCTCCAGTTTAAAAGGCTCTCAGTCCAGAATACAGACAAGGCCTCCTGTTCACAAAGCCACTCAGCAGGGGGCCTAAGAACCCGGAACACTGAAGAAGCATTTGATGGTAAATTAACAGAGATAGTGAGTTAATAACCAGGGCTCCAAATAATCTCAATTTTCAAACCCAGTTCCATATTTCAGATGACACAGAGATATAGACGCATGAGGAGATAATTCAAGGACATTTTCAGTGTTTCAGTTTTAATATTCCTCTCTGTGAGACCTCCACACACTGTTCTCCCTTGAAGTTCCTCCGACTGCTAAGTCCCAGTAATTGGCATCCATTTTTTTTCCTGTTCAGTAATGTTCTGTAGATTTTTGGAGAAACACAGCAGAGTTGAAAGTACCTACTGGGTGGGCTAAGCCAATGGACAGAACTACAGAACACAAACTGTGTTCCAAATTGGAACACTTCTTCTCTGCTTCTCAGGTAACTTTTTCCAGTAAATTACGCCTGTTTGCTCTGTATGACCCCCCCCCCCCCCCGCCTCCTTTCCTCTATGTCCCTGTCTGAAATCTTTGCTGATGGTGGCCCCCCTGTAGGGAGGTGGAAAAGAGGGGGATGAAGATACGAGGGATGAGAGAGGGAACATGCCCCCCACCCCCCAAAAAAAGTCCCCCCCCCCCACACACACACACACCCATTCTGGGGCTCTGCTAGTATTCCAGGGGAAGGTTTAAGCAAGAGAGGGATGGAGGGGGGAAAACTGAATCCCCCGCCACCCCCCCCCCCCCCAAAAAAAAAAATCGCAGTGGCACTGTTCCATTCCCCAGAACAGACAGCTCTTTGTTCTCCTGACTTTCCCTGAGCTGTCCGGTCCGGGTAGCCAGGTGTTACTATATGTGTCCTGGCTTGGAGAGGTAGGCGATTAGGGCCACAACCACGCCAACATACACGCCTGTCCCGATGGTGATGGAGAGAGCTGCCAGGAACAGGGCCCTCCGGGATGCAATATTTGCCAGCGGGAAGTCCCCCTTTGTCACCGCCTTGCTGGTCTGGAAGCAGAAGAGGAAGAGAGATGAGACACGAGTGGAAAACGGAAGAAAGAAAAGGGAGACGAAGTGGAAGAAGAGAAAAAGAGTTCAGACACAAGAGGGACAAGGGGCGGAGAGGAATGACGGATGAGGGAGAGTTGAAAGGATCACAGGACGGCGAGCAGGAACAAGTGTCAGAGCAATTAATCTCCTTCCCCCCATGTGATGTGTATGATGGGACTGGAATGAGGAAATGGAGGGAGCGAAGAAAGACCATCGTATATTGCTGGATTTAAATTGGTAGTTAGAAGTTGTGTCACATGACGTTAAAAAGGTGAAGGAAGCAGTTAGAAGTAGACAAGACCCATGACTAAATATCTGAAAAATGTCAGTTGGTAATAAAGCTTTGTGAGAGCAGAGAGAGGTGCAGCATCAAAGACAGTAAGACATTTGTCTTATGATGTGGCCTTCATTTTCAGCATAATACTTTTAACATGACTAGTGGGTTCAGGGAAGCTGGAGGGAATTAAAATCCTTCTGGACTAATGAATAACTCTGAATAATGTCTGTCAGTAAGATTAATCTAGTTGCAAATATTATGAGGGTAATTTGATCAACCCATTTGTTTGCAGCATTGTTCCTACTGTAAGTACGAGAAAATACTAACTTGTAGTGTTCTCTAAGTTTTAAAAAATTCTCGAAAGTTGTAATTTTCACTTCAAAATGGACAGCTTGAAAATAATCAACCCTGCAAATACTTTATTTCCACACATTATGAAAATCAGCATTATCAAATACATAATTCACATTATATTTCTGTGCAGTATCAAGTAACATCAAGTAACAAGTAAACGTGTATTATCAAGAGAACATGTCTTAAGAGGTTTTGAGCACGATAAACATCTCTTAAGGTTTTTAGCACGATAAATTATAAGCTCTGTAGAAAAAACTAGAAAACTAGAAAATATACGTTAGCAATTCAAGAGAATAGTCGGATATCAGAAAGGATATGTAAGTAAGATGCAACATATTACAAGTAAATATACAGTGGGGAGAACAAGTATTTGATACACTACCGATTTTGCAGGTTTTCTTACTTACTACGCACGTTGAGGTCTGTCATTTTTATTATAGGTACACTTCAACTGTGAGAGACGGAATCTAAAACAAAATCCAGAAAATCACATTGTATGATTTTTAAATAATTAATTAGCATTTTATTGCATGACATAAGTAATGTACGAAATACTTGTTCTCCCCACTGTATATATATATATATACACTTCTTTTTTTGAATGAGGGATGACTCAACAAAATAACAACTCCTTTTAAAAGCAAATCACTGCTTATCCTATTTTTACAAACATTTCAAGAACACTAAGCTTTTTATTTTATTATCTTTTCTCCGAAGAATATTCCTGTCACTCAAATTCCTGTCAAAATCTGGGTCACACAAAATCTGTGAATGTTATCTACATTACTGATAAAACCCAAAACTGCCACAGGAAGAGAGATGTTTGTACACTGTATATAAGACACATTGTGTCAGTGCCTTGGGGATGGTGATGTAGTGCCATCTTCTCAGCCATCAGCCACTGCCTTGCACTCAGCTTTTCTGCCCTGTGTCCCTCAAAGGAGGTCAGAGCCTGGCCTCAGCTAGACCAGACAATCACAGGCCAATCTTAAAACTGCAGCCAAACATGCCTTTCCACTCACACAGAAAGAGGCTTTTCATATGTTTATATATATTTTCAAACCCCTTTTCATCCCCTTCCCCTACTTCGGCCATGTTACATCGCATCCCATCAGAATCAGGAGAGCTGAAGATCGGGGTAAGTCTTACACATAGGAATCCATGCCAAGTCGTTTAGCTTTTTTTTTTTCTACAATGTTCGTCCAACCAGGATGAGGGTTAAGGGTTAAATGCCTTACTCAAGGGCAAAACAACAGATATCAGAACCATTTGGTTCAGGGATTCAAACCAGCAACTGTTTGGTAATTAGCCCAGCACCACCACCTCCATACTTTATTACAAAAACACGACATAAAAAAAAAAAAAAGCCAGAAGACAAAGGTCCGTGATGGCCGGAATACAAAATATAACCAAGATATATTCAAGACAGGAACAAATACTGCCATGCCAATGAAGTAAATACTGAAACAACAGGACTGTGGTCAGTTGGGAAATTAGATGCAGGAGCAGTTTCTGTGTTAGTGGTATTCTGCTCCATTTGGTGGACTTTAGGGCGAACAAAAGTTAAAAAGCACCTTCATCTGTCTTAATGCGACACTGGATTTCTTCATCTTTTCATTCTTTTCTACTATCTACACACACACACACACACACACACACACACTATGTGCTATGTCAAAGGGATGTCAGCTCAAACAGTACACACCCTCTAATTCAATTCCGTCCTATTCAGCCGTCTATTAAACAGCCCGTAATTGATTAATCAATCTGTAGCTTGGCTTAAGTCGCGGCGTGACACTGGTCTCTCCGTGGACTAGGATTTGCAGGACTGAGAACAGGGCTTAGAGGGATGGAGGGAATGGACTGAGTGCGTGCACTAATTTCCTAGAGTGACTAGGAAATTAGAGTGCTTCCTGAAATGTTGCAGATTAGAAATGTCAAGGTAATTTCCAATCGAGTCGACATTGCAGTACGCGCCGCTAAAATGGGAACACTGCCTCAAATTGAAATCATGCGTTGACTCTGAACTTAAGCAATACAGACTGAACAAAGCCCTAACTTAACTGTGTCCTTGTGTTTGTGACTAGCGAATGCGAGGGCCCTCATGAGTAACGCTGTAATTAAACGCTTGAAATGCATGGCTTTATCTACACAACCTTCGCTGAGTGATTGAAATGTGGCGTCACAGTCTGAGATAAAAACAGAAAAAGAAAAAGAGAAAGAGCATATTTTACTCGCCTGATAAAACAAACTGAAACCATTCGCTGCACTATTGTTCACTTTTGGATTGGATTGTCTCATACAAATCGGAGTACTGAAGCCAATGATGCATTTGAAAATGTTGCTTTCTGGGTCTAATCAAATGGGGATTTAGAAGTCTTTGGGGAGGTGCTTAGATCCAGAACAGTGCACATAACTGCTTAGCATGCAAACCGGGAAAAGGGCACGTCACAACTGATGATCTACACACGCATATGGATGAGCCAAAAAGCAAAAAATGCAAAAGTTAGAGTTACATAGGACACAGACAAGACCGAATGTGTGAAAGCTACATCGGCACAAAGTCACTTTAGTTTTGCCTATGGAGGGAGAGACTGGTTGCCAGCCTGGTTCGCCCATTGCGCTGGGTAGCTAGCTAGCCACTTGTCTACTGGAGAGCTCTGCCTCGCTCTTACTTTTTTGCAGGAATACACATCCCCCCCAACTGACAGCGCATCCAGGCAGCTCTCAGCTTGTCCGCAAAAACAGAATCACCAGTGAAGGAACCAGGCAAGCCTAGTTCTGCCGGCCAGCGATTAGATGGGATGAATGTATGTTGTTCCTGGCTGGTTTCAATCTGCAGTTTTCTATGTGGTCTTTAACCATTACAATATTTAAACAGCAGGTAGTGTTGGACGTGATAAGTGTCTGCTGCTGTGCAAAGGCAAAGGCCATAACTGAAATTCTGGTTGAAAATTAGTTATTGCCATTTTTGTAACATCTGCTGAAAGCTGGAAGATCTGCTTTATCATGTGAACAAGTATCTTGAGTAAATAGTGTGTCAAGACAGAATCCTGTAACATCATTATTTTTTTGTCTTTGTTACGTTGCCCTCCCTTTTCTTTAAATGTGTATGTCCATAATTCACTGAGAGTTCAGTAGGCCTGCCCTCAGCACCGTATCCTGCCATGGCACATGATAAACCTCATCAGGTTATTGCAGACTCCAACAGCAGCCCGAGAGTCTCTCCCAGCATCGAGCCAAGGTGCCTCCCTCTGTGACCTGTCTTCTCCACTCCCTGGCAGTCCCTCAAAAGAGTCTTTGAAATTAGGTGGTATATAGGTGGTTGCAGGTGTGTTGGCAGCATCTGTATAAGCCAGATAGTTGTGCAGTACAGCACAGGCCTTCACAACATGTGTACATTTGTCTGGTAGGAATTCCGACGGTCTGCCTAGAATTCTCCATCTTGTGACCGTCATACCAAATTAGTTCTCAATCACACGTCTGGCCAGTGAATGTCGATAGTTGTAGATCCTCTTGATTTTGTTCAGATTGGCCCCTGGTAAAGCAGAACATACATTGAAATTTAAAGTATTAAGTATTAAGTATATATATATGTACAAGTACAAGTAGTTTGTATAGATCTGGAATTAATGCAAATGCATTACATGTGGCAATTCTAAATGTGCAATGGAAGCAAATAGAAGGCAGAACATTTACGAGTATTAAGTATATAACCCTAACCCTATTATTAATCTAATATCTGCTTATGATTTAACCCTTCAAATATTTTCAGAATATCAATAAACAATTGCTTACTTTGAAAGGGCTTCATCAGATTTACATGCAATGGAAAAGCAGCATCTCCAACGATGACATGGGGATGGTGACTCCTATCCCAGGAATGTTTGCAGGTGGAGGCATAGCAACTGTCCCCTGAAGCAGTATTGCGTGAAGTGGGTGGCTTGATGTGTAATAAAGGGTTTCAAGCGATGCAGAATATTATAGCTAT
The DNA here is from genome assembly GCF_011004845.1 of Esox lucius. Lineage (NCBI taxonomy): Eukaryota > Metazoa > Chordata > Actinopteri > Esociformes > Esocidae > Esox > Esox lucius. The sequence continues at coordinate 19,327,627 of NC_047591.1, forward strand.
TATATTGTTTACCAACTATACAGATACTTCTTGTGTGAAGTTTTCCTGCTCTACAAGCGAACAAACCAGGTGCCAAGCGTCTTCTCTCTTTCCTTATTTATTTAATTTTACTAGTTCTCTCAAACACTCCACTCCAGAAACCATCTTCCCTGATCTAGCTAGTTAGCTACCCATTATATTGTTTACCAACTATACAGTTACTTCTTCTGTGAGGCTTTCCTGATCTAGAAGCGAACAAACCAACGTTTTGCACGACATCGCCGCCTAGTGCTAAGAAGTGTAATGGCCATCTACACAACAAGGCCACACAAGACGCACAACTATAAATGCTGAGCACATCTGCGTACAGACCCACATGACATTAACAATGCAGACCCGCAGAAGCATAAATCAGACTTTAGGCTTATCTACCCTTAGGCTGAAGATACACCCACAAGCCGCAAAACACCTCCACTGCTCCAAAAGTGGATGCTTGGCGTGTTGGCTTTAAATGTAACTTTACGTTCAAGTCACAACCACAAATTGTATAGAAATGGGATACAAGAGTGTTCATTTGGCAGCATGTTGGTGTTGAGTTTTATGCTTTGAAAATGACTCGCTCATCTGAAGCGAGCTCCCGTCTGTAAATAATAGATAAATGATGTTCAATTCTTCAGTACAACATAACACAGTTGCAAAACCTTGCGTGTTTCACAGAAACATGTTTGTTTGGGTTTGAAGTAAATCTATTTCAGCATATCCTGCTCAGAGGAAGGGTTAATAATTTGTTGCTTTTTTAAGTTTAATACATTTTTTTAATAACATCATTCCAAGATTATTGGCCCAAGGCTTATTCTGTTCTGAAATAATTAGGAGAAAACGCATTTAGAAACAAAACATGTATGTAGATGTTCATTTACTATAACCTACAGGCCTATTGACAAAGGAAAAAATGTTCCCTGCTTATATTTCAAACACCACCGTTCCACATCCCAATGATGTAGTGGTTAGAGAATTCCTCCTTAGAATTTAATCGTGGCTGGTTCACGCCATGTCTCATGTATTTTTTTGGTGTAATGCACGTTCATGTATATAAAAGATTACGTAATACAATTATTCTCTTAAATATATTATGAGATCCATGGTATAATAGAGTGGATATTAGACTCAGCTTTATTTTCATTGAACAAGTACAGTACAACGAAAATTTTGCATCTAACCAGAAGTGCAAATAGAAGAGGGCAGAAAATGTACAAGTATTAAGTACACTCACCTAAAGGGATTATTAGGAACACCATACTAATACAGTTTTGACCCCCTTTCGCCTTCAGAACTGCCTTAATTCTACGGGGCATTGATTCAACAAGGTGCTGAAAGCATTCTTTAGAAATGTTGGCCCATATTGATAGGATAGAAACTTGCAGTTGATGGAGATTTGTGGGATGCACATCCAGGGCACGAAGCTCCCGTTCCACCACATCCCAAAGATGCCTTATTGGGTTGAGATCTGGTGACTGTGGGGGCCATTTCAGTACAGTGAACTCATTGTCATGTTCAAGAAACCAATTTGAAATGATTCGAGCTTTGTGACATGGTGCATTATCCTGCTGGAAGTAGCCATCAGAGGATGGGTACATGGTGGTCATAAAGGGATGGACATGGTCAGAAACAATGCTCAGGTAGGCCGTGGCATTTAAACAATGCCCAATTGGCACTAAGGGGCCTAAAGTGTGCCAAGAAAACATCACCCACACCATTACACCACCACCACCAGCCTGCACAGTGATTACAAGGCATGATGGATCCATGTTCTCATTCTGTTTACGCCAAATTCTGACTCTACCATCTGAATGTCTCAAAAAAAATCGAGACTCATCAGACCAGGCAACATTCTTCCAGTCTTCAACTGTCCAAATTTGGTGAGCTCGTGCAAATTGTAGCCTCTTTTTCCTATTTGTAGTGGAGATGAGTGGTACCCGGTGGGGTCTTCTGCTGTTGTAGCCCATCCGCCTCAAGGTTGTGCGTGTTGTGGCTTCACAAATGCTTTGCTGCATACCTCGGTTGTAACGAGTGGTTATTTCAGTCAAAGTTGCTCTTCTATCAGCTTGAATCAGTTGGCCCATTCTCCTCTGACCTCTAGCATCAACAAGGCATTTTTGCCCACAGGACTGCCGCATAATGGATGTTTTTCCCTTTTCACACCATTCTTTGTAAACCCGAGAAATGGTTGTGCGTGAAAATCCCAGTAACTGAGCAGATTGTGAAATACTCAGACCGGCCCGCCTGGCACCAACAACCATGCCACGCTCAAAATTGCTTAAATTACCTTTCTTTCCCATTCTGACATTCAGTTTGGAGTTCAGGAGATTGTCTTGACCAGGACCACACCCCTCAATGCATTGAAGCAACTGCCATGTGATTGGTTGATTAGATAATTGCATTAATGAGAAACTGAACAGGTGTTCCTAATAATCCTTTAGGTGAGTGTATATGTATATAACAAGTGGAATGTATAGATGTGCAATGAAGACAAATGGCAATACTAAATGTGCAATTAAGGCAAACAGAGAAAAATGTACAAATGCCAATTCTACATGGCATTCTAAAATGGTGATCACCGCTTAAGCAGTCCGGCAAAAAGCAGGGACATACCATTTGGTCGAAGCTGGGACTGGTGAGAAACCCCTGAAGTGTTTTTTTTCTATGGCAGTATTTGTGGGCTGAACCACAGAGATGCTAAGCCTACAAAACTGTGACATATCATTACAGGATTCCCTGACCATATCACAGAACCATTGGCTGGCCCTGGGGGAAATTGAAACCAAGTAGCTGAATTCACCACTCAGTGGCTGAGACAAGTCCATGATACCAGGCTCTTTCCATACTGCCTTGGTTATAACACCTGACTTGGACATTTTCAAAGAAAGGGGAAAGGCAAAGAAGATATCGTCGCATTTAAATTTTTGCAGGTTGTTCTGGCCTGAGCTTTTTAGTTGCAGTGCCAACTGCAAATGAAAGTAAAACTAAACTGTAACTGCAGATAATTATGTTGCACCTGTGCATAGCTCATACGGAAACACTGACACCATCGGGGAAAAGGTGGTTGGGTAAGAGCATACCATACTGCCTTCAGGGAAAGTGTGAAGTGGCGATGAAGAGCGAAGGTTCAATCTGGATGTGGCTGGGCCGCGATTTTAACACCCAGAAGGTGAGGATTCCTGTTTGACTGAACCCCTCATTAGCTTTGGAAGGTGATTGGATTTTGTGTCATGCATGCAGAGAGCATTTAGTCTGTATGCTGTGTTTTGCAGGCTTGTACCAGATATAAGGTACCCCTTATTTTAACATTGTCATTCTTTAATTTCTTCCCTACAACGTTTTCCCCCGTCTCTTTTTCCGTCTTGCTCTCCCTCTATCCTCCATTCTCTCCCTTCTCTTACACCCACACATGCGTCCTGCCTCCTTCAACAAATAAATCTGTCCTAATCTTATGAAGTGACCAAACTCCATGATCTGTATGTTTTTACATTGCTACTCATGAGTTTATTTAGAGTGACTTCATCATGAGTCAGAGTTTATTAGCAAGATAAACATTTAAGGTATCGTATTCGCATTATCCTAAAATAAATTGTTGCCAATAAACTTGGCAGCAACACAGACAGTGAACTTGTTGGCCGTGCTTTTCCGTGGCTGGTAGCATTTATCAGTATCTATCCAAACATTGTGAAGGGACTATTAAAGTGGAAGCTTGAATGTAATTTCTCCTCCAGATCTAACACTCTAAGCTCTCCTTTGCTCAGATACTTATGCAAATCAGTTTATTGTAGAGATCCTTGCTATATATTCACTGTATTGGCACAATGCGTAGGTTGTCTTCTTTTCGCACCATAGACCTGGGTTAACTTTCCTGTCCCACTGTTCACTACAGTGTAATCAGTCTGTTCAAAGCAATCAATATTAAGCTGACCAGTGAATTAAGTTAAAATATAAGCAAAGTAAAAGTTAACAATATTCTGTTTGACTTTGCGTCGCCCTGGCATAGAACTCTGTAGGCTGCTGTAACTATACTCTGCCTTGTCACAGGGTGGTTGGTTGTCTGCTGGTGTTCCATTGATGGTCTGGGGATATTGTTTCTGGTTGGCTCTGTCCGTGTTCATCTCTGGAAGGGGCCAGTGTACCCAGAATCCCCCTTTCTCAGACAGTCTATCCTGCGATAGTTTACGTGCCAGGGGTCTAGGTTCATTATGTCTGTCCTCTGACCCCTCTATAGTGTCATTCCAAGTCTCTGTCCCCTCCATTGTGTCATCCCCAAGTCCTCTGCCCCCTGTATAATGTCATCCCCCAGTCGTTTGACTCCTCTATTGTGTCATCCCCCAGTCGCCTGACTCCTCTATTGTGTCATCCCCCAGTCGCCTGACTCCTCTATTGTGTCATCCCCCAGTTGCCTGACTCCTCTATGGTGTCATCCCCCAGTTGTCTCACCCCTCATTGGTGTCGCCCACCAACTCCACCACTTTAAAATTATTTAGAAATGCAGTATGTAAACCTGATCATCCTGCAGAGACATGGCTCAGCCCCTGGGACCATATGACCCCTCGGCCTTAAGAACGCGACCTTGTGGAGAGTTCATACAAAATTAATATAACATTAAACACAAGTAAGCTATCGTATATAGGAATAGAAAATCACAGAAATCGCAGAAATAAGTAAAAACATATACAAAAAAAATCTAAAAAACTAAAACTGCTCTCCTATTTCAATTGGAGTGTGAGAACTCTGTACCTGCGAAAAGGATGGTAGAGGGCTTTATTGGGCAATCAGTGTGCGTGCGCGTGTGTGTGTGTGTGTGTGTTATGTCAAAGGCTATTTGTACACCCTTTTTCTCAAACGTTTGTTAGTAAACTGAGAGGTTGCTGCCTCGCTCGGATGACCTTCCCACGCACCTACACGTAAGCCAAAAAAAAAACTACAACATATGCACTCAATGTACTTACTGCACAACACTTTGGATGAAAGGGTATGCTAAGTGGCACTGTGTGTGGTGGAAATGGAAATGGTGAGAGGAGAAAAATAACTCTGACATTTTCTCTGTAATCAGTGCCGCCTTGTCCTAAAGGCAGACTGCGTGCAGAGCTGGGGGTCTCACAGCCGCCAGGCGCCTTTGTTACTCAGTCAGGGTCTCAAATTGATATTTAGAAAAGTAGAACTTACAAACTGTGTAATTTGGAAATCTGGTAGTGCTGCACTCTCGGACACTCAATCAATCAATCAATCAAAATTTATTTATAAAGCGCTTTTTACAACAGCAGTTGTCACAAAGTGCTTTACAGAGACACCCGGCCTTAAACCCCAAGGAGCAAACAACAGTAGTGTTGAATTTCAGTGGCTAGGAAAAACTCCCTAAGAAGGTCGAAATTTTAGGAAGAAACCTAGAGAGGACCCAGGCTCAGAGGGGTGACCAGTCCTCTTCTGGCTGTGCCGGGTGAGATATTAAGAGTCCAATTGGAATAATAAATAAATTTCTCTTGGCTAAATCCAGAGTATATTTGATTTTAGACTAGGTCAGAAGTATGACCAGGTGGACAAGGACAGGAACAGCAACGGTCCCCCCAAACCAGGTAATCCGCAGGTGTGGACCAGGACCTCATCTCCTTCTAAAATTTAAAATTGGAGGAAACTGAGAAAAGTTAGTAGTACATCCCTCATGTCCCCCAGCACAATAATATAGCAGCGTAACACCTTGGAAACTGAGACGGGGGGGTCCGGTGACACTGTGGCCCTACCCGGGGGAGGCCCCGGACAGGGCCCAACAGGCAGGAAATCAATCCAACCACATTGCCAGGCATCAACCAAAGGGACACCCACCAACCGCAACCCCCCTGAATGAGGGCCGAGTATTGCTAGTAGCGTACAGCCCAACTGCACAAGTGCGCAATAGAGAATCAACAACAAGCCAGTGACTCTTCCCCGAAGGGCATTGGAGGGGAGGGCATCCCAGTGGCGACGAGAGCCCACCTGGCAAGACAGCAAGGGTGGACAGTATCAAGCCTACTGGTCACCTTCACGCCCCCGGGCCAGGCTACACCTAATTATAAACCGTGCTGTAGAGATGAGTTTTTAGTAGACACTTGAAAGTTCGCACTGAGTTTGCATTTCTAACCTTAATTGGCAGATCATTCCACAGGAGTGGAGCTCTATGAGAAAAGGCCCTGCCGCCAATTGTTTGTTTAGAAATTCTAGGTACAATTAAAAGGCCTGCGTCTTGCGATCTAAGGTTACGTGTAGGTATATATGGCTGGATCATTTCAGCAAGGTAAGTAGGAGCAAGTCCATGTATTGATTTATAGGTTAAGAGTAAAACCTTAAAATCAGCCCTAACCCTAACAGGCAGCCAATGTAAGCATGCCAGGACAGGAGTAATGTGTTCAAATTTTTTTGTTCTAGTTAGGATTCTAGCAGCTGTGTGCAGCACTAATTGAAGTTTATTTATTAATTTGTCTGGATAACCAGAGATAAGAGCATTGCAGTAATCTAATCTAGAAGTAACGAAAGCATGGATAAATTTTCTGCATCAGTTTTTGATAGGAAGTTTCTAATTTTTGCGATGTTTCGAAGATGAAAATAAGCAACTCTTGAGACATATTTTATATGTTCTTCAAAGGAGAGGTCAGGGTCAAGGGTAACGCCAAGGTTTTTTACAGTTTTTTGGGATACGACCATGCAGCCGTCGAGGTTCACAGTGAGATCTGCTAACAACGCTATTTGTTTTTTGGGTCCTAAAAGGAGCATTTCTGTTTTATTTGAGTTTAAGAGCAAGAAATTCTCTGTCATCCACTTCCTAATATCTGAAACGCATGCTTCCAAAATAGCTAATTTAGGGGCTTCTCCATGCTTCATTGAAATATATAACTGTGTGTCATCAGCATAACAGTGAAAGTTAATATTGTGATTTCGGATTACATCGCCCAGAGGGAGCATGTATAGTGAGAAAAGTAATGGGCCCAGAACCGAGCCTTGAGGAACTCCAAAGCATACCTTTGACTTGTCAGAGGATATGCCATCCACACTAACGAACTGATATCTTTCAGATAAATAAGATTTAAACCAGGCTAGAACATGTCCACGTAGCCCAATATTGGTTTCCAGTCTCTCTAAGAGAAGGGAGTGATCAATAGTGTCAAAAGCAGCACTAAGATCAAGAAGCAACAGGACGGATGCGGAACCTTTGTCTGCAGGCCATTAGAAGGTCATTTGTTACCTTCACGAGTGCAGTCTCAGTACTATGATGGGATCTAAAACCAGACTGGAATATTTCATAAATGTTTTTTGTCTTTAGGAAGGCATTCAGTTGTTGGGAAACACATTTTTCTAAGATTTTTGAGAGGAACGGGAGGTTCGATATTGGCCTATAATTGTTTAATATGTCGGGATCTAGATTAGATTTTTTGAGAAGAGGCTTAATTTCCGCAATTTTTAGTGAGTTTGGTACGCATCCGGAGGAAAGGGAGCAATTAATTATGTTCAGCATTGGCTGACCTAGCACAGGAAATAACTCCTTAAGTAATTTTGTAGGAATCGGGTCTAGCTGAGAGTTTGTGGGTTTAGAACTCATTACAAATTTTGTAAATGTGTCGAGCGATACGGTATCAAAAAACTCAAGTGTCCCCATTGACACCTGATCAGGGAGGCTCCGGAAATTTTCCGGACAACCGAGATTTTTAGGACCATAACTATTTAGGGATTCAGTTATTTGTTTTCTAATGGTGACGATCTTTTCATCAAAGTAGTTCATGTATTCATTACAACTAAAGTGAAGACCCACTTCACATGCTAAGCTTTGCTTTTTTGTTAACTTTGCAACTGTATCAAAGAGAAATTTTGGATTGTTTTTGTTCGCCTCAATCAGGTTGGAGAAATAAGCTGATCGAGCAGACGTGAGTGATTTTCAGTATTGTACTGTACTGTCTATCCAGGCTAGTCTAAATACTTCCAACTTAGTGGAGCGCCACTTTCGCTCCAATTTTCTGGAGGCTTGCTTAAGTGCTCTAGTATTGTCGGTGTACCAAGGAGCAAGTTTCTTGTTGCGTATTTCTTTAGTTTTTAGTGGTGCAACTATGTCTAATGTATTTCGCAGTATTGAGTTTAGATCCTCGATTTGATCGTTTACAGATTTATTTACTCTGTCATTTAAGAGCGAACTAGTAAGAATATCAAGGAATTTATTTGTAATCCGAGAATTTATAGTACGGCTTTTGAAACTCATTGTTTGGGGGGCAAGTGAATTTCTTGTTTTAACGGTAAATGTAATAAGACAGTGATCCGATAATCCAGGATTTTGGGGGTAAATTATTAGATCTACAATATCTATTTCTCGTGACAGGACTAAATCTAAGGTATGATTGTGGCAATGTGTTGGACCTGAGACATGTTGGATGAAACCCATTGAGTCGATTATGGCTTGAAAGGCTTTTTGAAGAGGATCATGGGGGTTTTCCATATGGATATTGAAATCGCCCAAAATTAGAATACTATCTGCCATGACTACAAGGTTAGACAAGAATTCTGGAAAACTCATTGAGGAACAATGTGTATGGCCCGGGGGGCCTATAAATAGTAGCTATGTAAAATGATTTATCGGCCTGGTTAACTTTCATGAGTAAAACTTCGAAAGAATGAAACTCTGTGATATGTTTGAGAGTAAGTTTATATTTCTGTCATAAATATTTGCGACACCCCCTCCTTTTCGGGATGCACGAGGGATATGATCACTAGTATAGCCAGGAGGAGAGGCCTCATTTAAGGCAGTGAATTCTTTAGGCTTTAGCCACGTTTCACATAAACCAATAGCATCTAGTTTATGATCAGAGATTAATTCATTTACCGCAACTGCCTTTGGAGCAAGAGATCTAATATTTAGGAGTCCCATTTTGAGATGCGAAGTGATACAATTATTTTTATTTTTGACCGAGGTGGAGGAAGGCTTTATCTTAATAAGGTTGTTTTTGTTAGCACTACCTTGTTTAACTTTTCTCAGCCTGGAACGAGTCACAGTGGCAATAGGTAAAGCTGTACTAACTACTCTGGCTATGCTATTGACAGACTCCACTATGCTAGCAGGCTGGCTAACAGCCTGCAGCCTGACCTGCACCCTATCTCATGTTAAAGCTATAGGAGTGAGACTCCTGTCAATGTTCCTAGACAAAAGAAGAGCACCACTCCAGCTAGGATGGAGTCCGTCGCTCCTCAGCAGATCAGGCCTGGCCCTATTTCTGGGAGAGTCCCAAAAAGAAGGCCAGTTATCTACAAACTCTACCTCCTGCGACGGGCAGAACTCCGTTTTCAGCCAGCGATTGAGTTGCGCAAGTCTGCTGTAGAGCTCGTCACCACCCCTAGCTGGGAGGGGGCCAGAGACAATTACTCGATGCCGACACATCTTTCTAGCTAATTTACACGCTGATGCTATGTTCTGCTTCGTAACCTCTGACTGTTTCATCCTAACATCGTTGGTGCCAACGTGGATAACAATATCTCTGTACTCTCTATATTTGCCAGTTTTAGACTTCGCTAGCACCAACCCCAGATTTGCGGCTACGTCGGTGGCTCTGCCCCCCGGTAAACAATGTACGATCGCCGGCTGATTCTTTAGTCTAATACTGCGTGTGATGGAATCGCCAATGACTAAAGTTTTCAGTTTTTCAAGTCCACCGGTAGAACATGCCTGCCGACCATTCCCCTCCGAAGACGGCTCGGGTCTTGACTCCGACTCCAGTGGGGAAAACCTGTTCAAAGTCTCAGTTGGTTTTAGCAACGATTCAGGTTTAACTGGTCGACGGCATTTCTTCCCAGTGACCAAGAGAAAGTTATTGCCCGGCTGCAGGAGCTGTGCCGGGGGGCTAACAAAACTATCGTTTCTACCTGGTGGCACTGACGCAGATTTTTCTATTTCTACACTAGCATAATCCTTGCCTGGCATTTGCGTCAGAAGCCGAGCCTCTAACTCTGCTATCTTTAACTTAAGACGAACATTCTCCTCCGTGTTGTTGCTACAACAATTACAGTGAAAAGGCATTGTAATGATACTTAGCCTCGGGTTTTCAGGGGTGAGTAGTTCTGTTAATTATGTCCAAAAAGAGTCCCGGTGTAGAAAAGTTGGGTAAGAGGTCAACAGATAAATATTGCGTTGGTAAAACTCTAAAATAGAATTTTGACCAATTAGTTTATATCGAGTAAATTCGAAAAAGTTTGGCAGGTAGCCAGGTAGGTAACAGCAGGCAGGGTACAGCACGTCAACAATCACACTCGTGGTGTCAGTCACAGGTATTGACGGAAGACACACGTCCATCTACTGTATTTACAGTACACATAGGCAGAGGTCCTCCCAGATCCTGGCGTTGATATCCACACACACACACACACACACCTACAGTACCTGGTTATAAGAAGATAAACATTCTTATCTGATTATTATCCAAAGTTGACCAGGTGAGATCAGAAATATGTTAAAATTTAGGGAGATTTAGGTTGGATATGTATCCATTTCGCTCCATGCCCTTTTCCTCTGCGCGTGTAAACCTGTGTCTGTTTTGAACTCATTGGCGCTGGAAACAGTCAGGGCCCAGTTGAAATAATGTTGCATTGCAAGTTCTCTATAATGGTAGATCAAGTTCCCTATAACGAGAGATCAAGTTCTACATAATGGGAGATCAAGTTTTACATAACGAGTCCTCAAGTCTTCTGTAATAACAGCTCAAGCCAGGTAAAGAGAGGCAGACCGGTGGATTTGTGGACACGACCAAGGTGGATTCTGGGTCAGATCTCGGGTAATTGAGTTGGTGTATATTTGTGAAGACATCTACATGAAGGCAGTAATACATTGCTCTTGCCCTCAACTAAAAATCTAGAGGTGAAATTGACTATAATGACTCTTGGGAGCAAGTCTGCACCTGTTTAATTTGGAGGCCAACCGGAGGGCAGAAAAGACACACGCAGATACTTCCAATGTAATGCCACTCCCACTTCATTAAGGGATAGCGTAAGTGCAGAGCTACGGGGACGGGCAAAGCGGGTGTATGTAAATGAGCCACAAAGACATGCATACCGACACACACACACACACACACAAATGCACGCACGCACAGAATATCGACAGGCAGCAAAGGGAATTAGCCATCTATAAAAACCACACTACACGATTTCCCCTTATTACTCAGAAATGTACAAAATGATTGCATCATTCGGGGAAAACGGATTTCCTTCAGCTGGCCTGCCTTCCTGCCTACCGGGGCGGCACAGACCGATAAGGACACCGAATGTTTAGCCCGCGATAAGAATTCACACTTGGGACTTGGCCGTCAACAGCCTGTCTGTGTGTGGCTGGGTCTTCTCAGCGCCGAGAGCAGTGACAGGCACCGATGTGGCCCAGGTAGTGACAAGTGTCAACGCCCGGGTTGGGAGTTGTGTGGCGCGTACAGATGCAGGATCTTGATTGGATCACAATGCTGCACGAGATCTCACCATGACCATAGGGAAACAGAAATGTAACAGCATATTTGAGGTAAAAAAAATTAACACAAAAAAAACTGTGCTCCTTCACATGGGATGGGTGTGTAGTGTCCAGGCAGTCTAGTCGCCTTGTGTGAGCCTGTGTGTGTAAGCATGTGTGCGTGCGAGCATGTGTGCGTGTGTGTATGTGTGTGTGTGTGAGCATGTGTGTGTGTGGGTGCGTGAATGTGTGTGTATGTGTGTGTATGTGGGTGCGTGAATGTGTGTGTGTGTGGGTGCATGTGTGTGTGTGTGTGAGCATGTGTGTGTGTGTTCAGTGGGTGTGCGCGTGTGTATGTGTGTGTGTGAGCATGTGTGTGTGTGTTCAGTGGGTGTGCGCGTGTGTATGTGTGTGTGTGAGCATTTGTGTGTGTGTGTGTGTGTTCAGTGGGTGTGCGCGTGTGTATGTGTGTGTGTGAGCATTTGTGTGTGTGTGTGTGTGTTCAGTGGGTGTGCGTGTGTGTATGCGTGTCCTCTCACCCCCTGTGAGAAGTAGAAGGCGGCGATGCCAAGGGGCCAGAAGCAGCACAACATGGAGAAGATGGCCAGGCCCAGGTGATCTCGAGGAGGCACCACGATGAAGTTGTCCTCGCTCTCACTGTCGCTGGAGCAGTCTGTCTGAAAGAGACACCAGCAGCGTTGGTTCACACCTCAGTTACTGTTCATACGGTATACGGCATTTCTATCTGACAGATTTCCATCTAGTCCACTCGTGTAGATTGAGCACTCTGACCCACCCTGTTCTTGGAGGGTCAACGGATGTGCAGGCTAATGATGTAACCAACCCCGGAACACCAGGTGTGTTGAATTGGGTCCGACCTACCAACTGTTCATGGAAGCTCCGTTTGTTTTTTTACACTAAACTCTTCAACGCCAAAGGCAAAAGAATGAATCTCATCATTTTGCTCATTTGAAATCAGAGGTCACACATTTAGCGATCAGTGAAGCCAAGGTGGCTAAACCCAGGAAGGCGGGTATTAATGTGACACTATGTGGCTAATCGTCCATTTGAGATAACAGCAGCCTCACCACATTAGTTTGGCGCGTAATGTTCATGATGTCATGTTATTTCGCTGTCAGCCATTTCTGCCGATAAAGCCCCGTTCAAATCGCCTCCTCCTGCCCAACTGATGAGAATGACCATCCACGCCAGTACCCTTCATCAACATCGCTGGGCTGCACCAGAATAGATCTGAAATGGGTCCTACTACTCCAAAGCCACACGAATTTCACATTCTATCCATTATCCCCATATAAAATCCTCGGTCCTTTAGGGAAGCAACTAGCGGTGGTCTCTGCCAGAAGGCCTGTGATATGACAGCGGACTGTGTACAGAAACCATAAATCCAACTCATTACACCACCCGTTTGCAGAGGGCCTGGGAACCGGGGATTTGTGATGCAAGGATGTTTTTCATTTTCCATCAACACCAGAGTGACTATAAATACACTGCACACATGTCCTAAATGCCTCCCTCCAGTGCACTGATCTTGACCAGGGCCCTAGACATTTACAGGGCATAGGGGGCCATTTGGAACGCGCCCGAGGACTGCCGGAGAATGTTCCGGGATGAGAGAGGAATTATAAAAAAAAAAAAGAAATGACAAATTGAGGGATGCGATACCAGGCCAATAGTCTAGCATCATCCCCAGTGGAGGGTGCAAGCAACACGGGAGGTGGAGGAAAGAAGGGAGAGATGGGGAGGAGAAATGAAAAAAGAGAGAGAGTCAGTGTGTGTGTTCCTCTGTGTGTGTGTGTGTGTGTGTTGCAGCGAGAGAGCAAGAAATACACTGTGCGTGTATAGTCTGTGTGGGGGAGGTTAAGTTGTAATGACACCCACTGCTTTGAAGGGCAAGAGCCTTTGTTTTGATTCTCCCCCATAGCAGACATAAGGATGAGGGATTAGTCGGGCTAATTTAAACCGCCTGATTTCCATCTCTGTTTCATGACACAGTATCACCCAGACAACGTGATTCCTGCCTGTTCCTGCCTTTCTTCCAGACAGCGGGGAAGAGGAGAGGGCAAAGCGCATTGCCGAGATACCCGCGTGTTCACCGAGACAATTCGTTGGCTGTGTCTCCGCGGGCGAGGCCTCCAGACTACACCTTGCTCCCCATCTTTCCACTGAACGCCAGACTGAGGACAATGCTCAGCAACTTGTCAAGTGACAAGCTGTGTCACAACACCCATTTCAAGGCAGACAGTAACTCCATAGAAATCTACAGAGCGTCGTTGTTTATTATTTTCATACCTAAGGGTCTTATATACGCTGGTGCTCATGGTTAAGCATGAGGTAATGGCTCCATGTCTATCTGCTGTTTTTTGCTGTCACTGCAGGTAATGACAAATTAACACACACACACGCACACACACACACACACACACACACAGTGTGTTGTCACCACGGGGTATCTAGCATCCTGACAGGTAGCGCTGGATGAATAGATGACTCCATCCCATCGCCATGACAGCAGAAACTGGGAGAGGTCTGGGTAATTTATGTTGCCAAATTGCCTCCACAGTTTGGAGGAGATGAGACAAACCCTCTCTCCTTTCCGTCCTTTCTCCCTCCCTCCTCTCCTTCACACTTTCCTCTCTGTCGCTCCTTCCCCTCCTTCCAATCTGTACACCTCTCCTCCTTCTTCCCTTCCAGTCGGTTTCTACTTCTTCCCTCTTCAACGTCTTTCCTCCTCAACCATTCTTCACCTCACTGTCTGTCTGTTTATATCAGTCTCTCTCTTCCTCCTGCATTACTTTCCTCTTTACATCATTCCATTCTGTTGCTCGTTCCTCTTCTCGACTCCTGACCTCCTGCTTTCAGTCCGTCTATCCATCTCTCGCTCCGTCGTTACTTTCCTCTCTACATCATTCCATTCTGTTCCCTCCCTTTTCATCCTGGTACTCCCTCACCCACTGCTTCTTTCCCTCCCTTTTCTTTCTGGTACTCCCTCACCCACTGCTTCTTTCCCTCCCTATTCATCCTGTGACTCCCTCCATTCCTTCTCTCTCCTCCAATCCCTCTCCTCCTCCGCCCACCCCTCTCTCACCGCACTCAATTCCTCTGCGTCTCCTTCCATGCTTCCTGCCCTCCCCCTCCCTCTCCCCTCCCTCTCCCCTTCCTCCCTCTTCCTCGTCCTCTTTGCTTGTCCAGCTCTCCGACGCCCCAAACTGCCACCCATGGATCTGAAGTATTGTATGCACACTGAGCTGTGATAGGTCTCGGCCTGTTAGCAGCCTGTCCACACCTTAATTGGTGTTTTCTCCTCACACCCAACAGCACTTCAAATAACGAGGGAGAAGAAGTATCACATTCAATCAAAAGGATAGAAGCAAATCCAAGACCGCGGCAGCACACTTGGTTCACACACTGTGCAGCGTTTTAGAAACATACGTACACGCAAACAGACCCAAACACACGTCTCGCACACGTCCCGATCTTCTTAATGAGGTCCCGTAACGTTAGAACTGTCGGGCCCCGTTGGCGGGAAACACACGGCGGGGTGCATGCGGAGAACACGCCCCCCACATGGAGGCGTATACAGACAGACAGCAGGAATGTCACTGCCAGATCGCCGTCTGAGGATAGCTCCCCATGACAACGACAAGAGCCTGGGTTCACCACTACCTCGTGTACGTTAATGTCCGCACTGTGGTACACGCGCCAAACTCCATCCCTCTTCCTCCCCGTGATGAGGGGTTTAAGTTATGCCGGGGCAGGGTCCTGGTCGACCGCCTGGTGGCCCTGAGGTGGTTGGGTCCTTGCGGTGGTAATTCATCTGGCACTTTGATGGATGCATGGAGCTGAGCAGACTGGTAGAAAAAAACGCCAGGGTTTATTGAGCTGTTAATAAGGCACAGTGATTTACACATCAGTTCATTCTGCTAGGGTCGCCGGCTCAGTGTTTTGGCGTTCAAGGGGCCTCTGTGTCACTCATAGTGTGTGTGCGTGTGTGCAGTTACAGTGACTCTCACAAAGTGTGATGAGAAGATAGCCCTTTTAACGGGGTGAGTCTGTTTCTGCATGATTGATTAGTGCTGTTCGCTGTTTTCTGGTTTTCAGACCATAGGCCTCAGTATCCCAGCTGTTCGGGACATTAAATTGGATACAAAAACTACGGAACATTTTCCTACTACAGCTGTGGCATTAACAATCAGCCCGAAAAAAGGGAGTCTTACATTCTAAAACACAAAACAAAATCAATTATAATTGTGCTTTATTCCATAGTAAGAGATGCATACAGGAATGATAACCCTAATCGGTCATGTACTTAATGCCCAATTCTATTTTTATAGTATTTTGCGCGTCCACACCCGTTATTGTCCCCGGATGGATGAAGGACAGGGAGATGGATGAAGGACAGGGAGATGGGTGAAGGACAGGGAGATGGATGAAGGACAGGGTGATGGATGAAGGACAGGGAGATGGGTGAAGGACAGGGTGATGGGTGAAGGACAGGGGGATGAATGAAGGACAGGGA
This sequence comes from Esox lucius, assembly GCF_011004845.1. Taxonomy (NCBI): domain Eukaryota; kingdom Metazoa; phylum Chordata; class Actinopteri; order Esociformes; family Esocidae; genus Esox; species Esox lucius. Next base: position 19,343,625 of record NC_047591.1, read on the forward strand.
GATGGGTGAAGGACAGGGAGATGGATGAAGGACAGGGTGATGGATGAAGGACAGGGTGATGGACGAAGGACAGGGAGATGGATAAAAGGACAGGGAGATGGATGAAGGACAGGGAGATGGATGAAGGACAGGGTGATGGATGAAGGACAGGGTTATGGATAAAGGACAGGGAGATGGGTGAAGGACAGGGAGATGGATGAAGGACAGGGTAATGGGTGAAGGACAGGGAGATGGGTGAAGGACAGGGAGATGGATGAAGGACAGGGTGATGGGTGAAGGACAGGGTGATGGGTGACGGACATGGAGAAAATGTGAGTGCTGCCCAACCCTGTAATGTAATGTACACTGTGCAGGTCCTATTGCTCTCAGTGTAACATCTGAAGGGAAACCAATATTCACTTCAAAAAAGTACCAGAGGAAGTACTGGAGGCATAGCTAGTACAGTCATGTGTGTCATCCCTCAACGGTTTCATCCCGCCCCACCGAACTGGAGAAACAAAACTGAAAACAACTTCTCTAGCCGTTCATCTTCCACTGGTCTGTAGTTAAAATAATCATCCTCGACTCCAATGCTCCGATGTCCACAAATCAGCCCTTCTTTCTCAGTATTGGTAATCATGCTATTTTTATCTTTGCACTAAATCCTTCCATTCTACCACTGTCTCTCTAGGGGTCTTGTAGCTACTTATCTGTATCCTTCGATAATGTCCCCAAAATAATAAACAATTCCTGAGAGCATGACAACATTTTCTATTGCCTGAGCGATATCCTCCAGGTCCAATCAGACCCTGATATTCTGCTTTGACAACCAGTGCAGGACTTGACTCTGATCCAGAAATGAGTGAGCGGTACCCTGCACAAGAAGAGATTGGCCCAAAGCCTGTGCATTCTTTTTGTAACAAGTATTCGAAATCAAATCTTAAACTGAAATGAAAGGACGGATGTGTGAATTGATGTTTCATATATCACACAATAGAACTGATGCCATGTCCCTGGCATGTCAAAGATCCTATCCCAACTGACTTTAACGCTTTGGTTCTCAACCCGGGGACCTTGGACCCCTGGGGGTACTTGGCCAATCAACAGCGGGTACTCGAGAAGCCCCATGGGACGATAGGTTTACTGGTAAAATCCACATGAGGGTATACGTCCGGGATGTTCAGTGCAGAGCACGATGCAGTAGGTGGTACGGAAAACAAAAAAAGGTTGGGAACCACAACGATACATAGCAGTCAAAACTGTTGACTTTAGTAATGGGCCATTTTGCACCATGCCTGGTTTTTGATTGATAGCAGACTGGCTAATTAAAATAGTTATTTTTTGATTGACTGTCTCTTGCAGTGTTGCTGAAGTGCTGCAGTGGGTTGCCAGTGCCGATACGTCCATAAAGAGGTTGTGTTGCCACGTTGCCAATTATATCCTACATCGTTCGTGTTTTTTTTTTTTATCACAACAGAAAGACGGGCCATTCTTTTATCACTAGTGCTTTAGAGTTCAGTCTCAATATTTAAAGATATTTCTTAGTAAAACATCACTACACATGGCAATAAGGTAATCTGAGAAAAAAACACTGAGAACACAGTGTTATTTCAGCAAACTTACAGTCAATTTAAATATAATGTAGAAATGATTTATTAAGTGCTTTTCTGAGATCCCGCTATTCTGTTCATCTCAGCTTCCTTTATTTGAATATCGACCACAGTCTTGCCAGTGCATTATGTCGCCGTGGGTGCGTTCAGTGCGTTCAGTTCCACCGAAGGGGCGTTCTGTGTTTAACTCTACTGGAAACAGCACCACACTGAATGACACCCAACCAACACTAAGTGTGAAGACCTCTACTCAGGCCTTCGCAACTGGGACTGTGGTTGACCTTCACACAACCCGTAGCCCCTCCATAAGAGACCCTGAGGTATTCTCCAACCGTCCCTCACTACCACACCATCACTTCACAGGAACCAGGCTCCAAATGAGCCGGTAGCAGTCACTGGTCGGTTCATTAGACAGAAAAAGACATTTAAATGACTGGAAAAATACGGAGAGCATTTCCCATGTCACCGCCACTCAGGTCCTACAGTGTTTTAATATGTCCTACTGCTCCTCGATGCAAAAGCTATGCGGATGACTCATTGTTTGGTGGCTAATCCAGAACTCAACTCGATGAATGTGGGCGTATCGTTAGTCGAAGATCCCCGCGCTAGAGACGTACCAGCATAATATATGCTCACCTAAAGGATTATTAGGAACACCTGATCAATTTCTCCTTAATGCAATTATCTAATTAACCAATCACATGGCAGTTGCTTCAATGCATTTAGGGGTGTGGTCCTGGTCAAGACAATCTCCTGAACTCCAAACTGAATGTCAGAATGGGAAAGAAAGGTGATTTAAGCAATTTTTAGCGTGGCATGGTTGTTGGTGCCAGACGGGCCGGTCTGAGTTTTTCACAATCTGCTCAGTTACTGGGATTTTCAAGCACAACCATTTCTAGGGTTTACAAAGAATGGTGTGAAAAGGGAAAAACATCCAGTATGCGGCAGTCCTGTGGGCGAAAATGCCTTGTTGATGCTAGAGGTCAGAGGAGAATGGGCCAACTGATTCAAGCTGATAGAAGAGCAACTTTGACTGAAATAACCACTCGTTACAACCGAGGTATGCAGCAAAGCATTTGTGAAGCCACAACACGCACAACCTTGAGGCGGATGGGCTACAACAGCAGAAGACCCCACCGGGTACCACTCATCTCCACTACAAATAGGAAAAAGAGGCTACGATTTGCACAAGCTCACCAAAATTGGACAGTTGAAGACTGGAAGAATGTTGCCTGGTCTGACGAGTCTCGATTTCTGTTGAGACATTCAGATGGTAGAGTCAGAATTTGGCGTAAACAAAATAAGAACATGGATCCATCATGCCTTGTTACCACTGTGCAGGCAGGTGGTGGTGGTGTAGTGGTGTGGGTGATGTTTTATTGGCACACCTTAGGCCCCTTAGTGCCAATTGGGCAATCATTTAAATGCCACGGCCAACCTGAGCATTGTTTCTGACCATGTCCATCCCTTTATGACCACCATGTACCCATCCTCTGATGGCTACTTCCAGCAGGATAATACACCATGTCACAAAGCTCGAATCATTTCAAATTGGTTTCTTGAACATGACAATGAGTTCACTGTACTGAAATGGCCCCCACAGTCACCAGATCTCAACCCAATAGAGCATCTTTGGGATGTGGTGGAACGGGAGCTTTGTGCCCTGGATGTGCTTCCCACAAATCTCCATCAACTGCAAGATGCTATCCTACCAATATGGGCCAACATTTCTAAAGAATGCTTTCAGCACCTTGTTGAATCAATGCCACGTAGAATTAAGGCAGTTCTGAAGGCGAAAGAGGGTCAAACACAGTATTAGTATGGTGTTCCTAATAATCCTTTATGTGAGTGTATATGCATTGTATCTACTCATTGGTAGGGCAAGAGAGTTGGACATGAAGTTCCTGTTAGACTTTTCAAGGACGTGAAGAAGGTCAAAAATGGTGGCTTTGTCAAATATGGGCGTGACCATCTGAAATGAGAAAAGGCACATGACTTAAAAGGCCATGAAAGTCACTTCCACTTTATCACTGCAACCCATTAATCAGGGATGTATTTAGACCCGGGACACAAGGTGGGTGCAATTAATGATGAGGTACAACTGAAAACCCAGCAGGCTCCGGACCTCGTAGTTGTGTTGAACACCACCACCTCAGACAAACAGTCACGTCTTGCACGTCTCACCCTAATCACAGTGTTCTTCAGCTGGTCTTACAGTACAGTACAATTTCCATTAAAAACGTCAACATTATGCGCCAGAAAATAGAGGGGAGAAATAAAAGGGTGCGGCAGAAATTCAAGTGGGACACACAAATTAGAGAAAGGCATAGCTACGTGGGGAGAACAAGTATTTGATACACTGCAGATTTTGCAGGTATTCCTACTTACAAAGCATGTAGAGGTCTGTAATTTATATCATATGTACACTTCAACTGTGAGAGACGGAATCTAAAACAAAAATCCAGAGAATCACATTGTATGATTTTTAAATAATTAATATAAGTATAAGTATTTGATCACCTACCAACCAGTAAGAATTCACAGACCTGTTAGTTTTCTTTAAGAAGCCCTCCTGTTCTCCACTCATTACCTGTATTAACTGCACCTGTTAGAACTTGTTACCTGTAATAAAGACACCTGTCCACACACTCAATCAAACAGACTCCAACCTCTCCTCAATGGCCAGGACCAGAGAGCTGTGTAAAGACATCAGGGATAAAATTGTAGACCTGCACAAGGCTGGGATGGGCTAAAGAACAATAGGCAAGCAGCTTGGTGAGAAGGCAACAACTGTTGGTGCAATTATTAGAAAATGGAAGAAGTTCAAGATGACGGTCAATCTACCTCGGTCTGGGGCTCCATGCAAGAGCTCACCTCGTGGGGCATCAATGATCATGAAGAAGGTGAGGGATCAGCCCAGAACTACACGGCAGGATCTGGTCCATGACCTGAAGAGAGCTGAGTCTCAAAGAAAACCATTAGTAACACATTACGCCGCCATGGATTAAAATCCTGCACCACACGCAAGGTCCCCCTGCTCAAGCCAGCTCATGTCCAGGCCCATCTGAAGTTTGCTAATGACCATCTCGATGATCCAGATGAGGAATGGGAGAAGGTCATGTGGTCTGATGAGACAAAAATATAGCTTTTTGGTCTAAACTCCACTCGCCGTGTTTGGAGGAAGAAGAAGGATGAGTACAACCCCAAGAACACCATCCCAACCGTGAAGCATAGAGGTGGAAACATCATTCTTTGGGTAGGCTTTTCTGCAAAGGGGACAGGAGGACTGCACCGTATTGAGGGGAGGATGGATGGGGCCATGTATCGCGAGATCTTGACCAACAACCTCCTTCCCTCCGTAAGAGCATTGAAGATGGGTCGTGATTGGGTCTTCCAGCATGACAACGACCCGAAACATACAGCCAGGGCAACTACGGAGTGGCTCCGTAAGAAGCATCTCAAGTTCCTGGAGTGGCCTAGCCAGTCTCCAGACCTGAACCCAATAAAAAAACTTTGGAGGGAGCTGAAAGTCCGTATTGCCCAGCGACAGCCCCGAAACCTGATGGATCTGGAGAAGGTCTGTATGGAGGAGAGGGCCAAAATCCCTGCTGCAGTGTGTGCAAAACCTGGGTCAAGAACTACAGAAAACGTATGATCTCTGTAATTGCAAACAAAGGTTTCCTGTACCAAATATTAAGGTTCTGCTTTTCTGATGTATCAAATACTTATTTCATGCAATAAAATGCAAATTAATTACTTAAAAATCATACAATGTGGACATAAAAATTACAGACTTCTACATGCTTTGTAAGTGGGAAAACCTGCAAAATCGGCAGTGTATCAAATACTTGTTCTCCCCGCTGTATATCAAATACTTTTTCTCCCCACTGTACTTCTCCTTCCATCTTGTTGGAGGGCTACAGCCCCTTGATATATCCAGTAGTAGACCCCCCCGTCTCAGTTCCAAGGTGTTACGCTGCTATATTATTGTGCTGGGGGATATGAGGAATGTACTACTAACTTTCTCAGTCTCCTCCAGTTTTTAAATTTTAGGAGGGAGATGAGGTCCTGGTCCACACCTGCGGATTACCTGGTTTGGGGGGCCCGTTGCTGTCCCTGTCCTTGTCCACCTGGTCATACTTCTGACCTAGTCTAAAATCAAATAGACTCTGGATTTAGCCCAGAGAAATGTATTTATTATTCCAATTGGACTCTTAATATATCACCGGCACAGCCAGAAGAGGACTGGTTACCCCTCTGAGCCTGGGTCCTCTCTAGGTTTCTTCCTAAAATTCGACCTTCTTAGGGAGTTTTTCCTAGCCACTTAAATTCAAGACTACTGTTGTTTGCTCCTTGGGGTTTAAGGCCGGGTGTCTCTGTAAAGCACTTTGTGACAACTGCTGTTGTAAAAAGGGCTTTATAAATAAATTTGATTGATTGAGTAGTACTGGCACATAAAAATATTAATATACAGCTCCGGAAGAAATTAGGAGACAACTGTAACTTTTTCTTTCCTTTCCAAAAAAGTCGAAAAGGAAGGTTTTGAATGAGGAACAGAAGGGTTAAAATTAAGAGACCACTGCAAATTGAACGCTTCTGTTCTTCACTCAAAACTTTCCTTTTCTGCTTTTTTGGGAAGGAAAGAAAAGGGTGCAGTGGTCTCTTAATTTTTTCCAGAGCTGTGTATTATTATTGTGTCAAATGATGTCCCATTTTTACCTGCAGAGTGTGCAGTGGAGGCAACACCCTTTAAGAATATTGCGATACCAAGATGCTTGTAGCCTTTCTTCACCTTAAGCTTCTCTCCAGGAGTCTACTGGTTTGGCTAATGCCAATGACTCTGCCACCTCTCAATCGCAGTCAACAGACTCAGCAATTAGGGTTCACAGAGGACTGTCTAGTCTGGTTTGAATGTGTCAGATCTGATGCTTGCTGTCTACAGCTCTGGCGGTGCCTATGGGTGGTCCTGGAAATGGGATTGCTGGGAAGGGAACAGGAGCATCAGTACGGTACAGGCCGACAGACAGCAGGGGTGGACGTAGTCAAATTAAATGACTGGCCAGTCCCAACAGAGTATTAAAGCACTCAATCATTCTAACTTTGTCAGCGGTAACAGTGTTTTCAAATGTTAGTGATGTAGTCAGCTGAGACGAGGCATTTTTATTCTCCATAGATTCTACAGTGGCCCAAAACTTTTTGTGTTTGAGCTACTGGCGGCAAATTGTTTTTGTACAAACATGCCTTTGCTTTCCAAATTGACTGAGTGTACTGGATCCTATAGGTTCCCTGAAGAGTTGCCACTATTGAAGCTCTGACTGGCAAAACGTGAACTATACATTTGAGATCCTACGGAAAAGCTAAAGACATGCGTTTGAAAGGCGATCTTAAAACCTAACGAATCCACTGGGATGTTTTGCAATAAGACAGGACTGTAGATAGAGTTCAAACTTAGGAACAAAGATCAGCAGACTCTGGGTAAATAAAGACATATGCCGCATATAGCATCCAAATACGTTCAATTGTACATCAAGCATACTGAAGGATATAGGAATGATTATTTATATTACATTTAAGTAAAATATATTCTTACTGGTTATTGGTTTCTGTACTACAGCTCTAACAAATATTCCATCCACTGACAGAGTATTATGACCTTTGCTGTTTCGACAGCAACTAATGAAAAATCTAATGGAATTTGATCTTGAACATGGCCTTACCCAATTATAACCAGTTATAACCAGTTATAACCATAGGCCAGTTCATTAGGTGATCTATCTCTGCAGGTGATCTGTCTCCTCTCATGTTTAATAATTGTCACAGGTCCCACTCCACCACGTAATGAAAGAATAATAATAATTTCACCCACCGGTACAGAGTATGCGGCTGTGTGGATCCAGAGTATGTCTGAGTCTCTGATTACACTTTTTTTGCAATAAACCGTGAGAGGGTGAGGTTTACGGCCAATATACCACGGCTAAGAGCTGTTCTTAAGCCCAGTGGCATTCAAAGTGCCAGGACACCTCGCTTAGCTGGCCATATACTATTAACCCAGGAGAATATAAACTGGATACTGATGCAATTAGAGCAGTAAAAAAGTGTTGTGATGTCATACCTGTGGTCTACAGTCTCATATACCCAGGCTATCAGCCAATTTGCATTCAGGATTCAAAACAGACAGTTTCTAAATATATTTAGATTATGATAAGTGGTTGAACCTGACAAAGAAATAAATCTGTTTAAATTTAAACATGGTTTTGCTGCTTTAAAAAAAAAGATTTATTCAATTAAGGTTGAGTACCTAGAGAGATTCTGTATATTTCTCTCTCAACCATCACATTTCAATGTCCTGATGTCCCAATTATATTCCATTTATTTACAGATCAGGTCTGGGAAATGTTCCCTGACATAGAGGGAAAAAACTCACTGTGAATGTATCCCCTCAACAAACTAGCCTTGTTTTTTGTTGTTATTTTTTCTCCAATTCTGATCCGAAGAAATATTGGTGAAGAAAACACAATGTAGCCCTATTATTTTTCCACTTTATTGTTGGTTTTATGACCTGCAAAATATAAATTGACTAATATGAAAAATATTTATTTCCTATCCACTGCCACTAATAATCCAGTAAACACATATAAGATCAGGTGTTTTGCGAAAAATGGAGCACCTATTAATTTGTTTCCTGCTCTTTCAGTTGACAGATGCGGAACTAGTCTGTTGCACTGGTTGTGATAAAACACTGTATGACGAAGGCAACAACACAGAATATTGTCCTAAATATTGGCTTTTCATACAGAGCATTCCAGTACAATAAGATTCATCCACCTGCTTGTTAAAACAATATAATACAATAATATCTCAAATGGGTGTGAGATACAATAGTATTCAAATCAGCTACATGGGCAGGACTTCCTGCCCAAATAACCAATATGTCCTATGAAGGGGAGCTGCCTCTTTGATTGGTCAGACACCACACTTCCTCCTTCCCACCTGAGCACCTGTGTCACTCTGCAATGGTTTGTCAAAGCAGTGTGGCACGTTGACTCTGTAGGCTAGATTGTGCTAAAATCAATGGTATAGACCAGGGACTTGATTCCTTTAAGTCTGCATTGCGGTATTTAGACAATAAATCGATTTGAAAAGTTTAAAGTAACTGACAGATTGGAACTGTAACAAGCAACAGGACCAAATCCCTTACACTGCATTTGTTCACTGGTTAGATATAGAAGTGTGAGATATAGAAGTGCTGTAACAAGCAACAGGACCAAATCCCTTACACTGCATTTGTTCACTGGTTAGATCTAGAAGTGTGAGATATAGAAGTGCTGTAACAAGCAACAGGACCAAATCCCTAACACTGCATTTGTTCACTGGTTAGATATGGAATTGTGGGGATGACTTGTGTAAATAACTACACTGTAAATATTATCGCTATGGCTAGTTTAAATAAATCTTTTTTTTTTCATTATCGTTGCCTAAATTAACTGACACTAAGGTTTACAGGAAGTACCCTTATAGAAGTCGATTGAGAATGTGTGTTTGTAATAATAAATCAGGTGTTTCACTGTACATCATGAAGTAGGCCTACTTACACACCAGGCTATAGGGTGAGCTTTTAACTAAGTAATTATTATTTATTGAGGATGAGTGCGTCAATGCTGGCCAAGACACATTTCTGCTGACCCACCCATTAACATAATTATGGCTATTAGTGATGCGACAAACAATGTAATGCTACAGTCATTAAGAAGGAAAATACATTATTAGTAAAGTGATAACTGACATTTTAGTTCTGCCACTGTCTGGGGTGGGAGTGGGGGGGGGTTATTCTGGTTTAAGTCGACAACAAAACTAAATACAATCAGTTAAGATCCTTGACTGATGCACAATGATATCCTGAAGGTGCTTGAATGTGTCATGATAATGTCTGCATGGCCCCTGTATTATTCACAGCTTAAAGGGGCTCTGAGTAAAATACCTACCTCATTTGCAAAACTAAATGTAAACAATAACACGACTTGTATCCTCGTCTGTCCTTAACGAACAAGACTGTAATAGTATTAACTAGTCCATGGTGGTTTAGGGTGGGGGGATAGTACTGACTGGTATTGTACTAGTTAGTCCAGGGTGGTTTAGGGTGCGGGGATAGTACTGACTGGTATTGTACTAGTTAGTCCAGGGTGGTTTAGTGTCCGGGGATCGTACTGACTGGTATTGTACTAGTTAGTCCAGGATGGTTTAGGGTTGGTGGGGATAGTACTGACTGGTATTGTACTAGTTAGTCCAGGGTGGTTTAGTGTCCGGGGATCGTACTGACTGGTATTGTACTAGTTAGTCCAGGGTGGTTTAGGGTCTGGGGATAGTACTGACGGGTATTGTACTAGTTAGTCCAGGGTGGTTTAGGGTGCGGGGATAGTACTGACTGGTATAGTACTAGTTAGTCCAGGGTGGTTTAGTGTGCGGGGATCGTACTGATTGGTATTGTACTAGTTAGTCCAGGGTGGTTTAGTGTGCGGGGATCGTACTGACTGGTATAGTACTAGTTAGTTCAGGGTGGTTTAGGGTGTGTGGATAGTACTGACTGGTATAGTACTAGTTAGTTCAGGGTGGTTTAGGGTGTGTGGATAGTACTGACTGGTATAGTACTAGTTAGTCCAGGGTGGTTTAGGGTCTGGGGATAGTACTGACTGGTATATTACTAGTTAGTCCAGGGTGGTTTAGGGTTGGTGGGGATAGTACTGACTGGTATAGTACTAGTTAGTTCAGGGTGGTTTAGGGTGCGGGGATAGTACTGACTGGTATAGTACTAGTTAGTTCAGGGTGGTTTAGGGTGTGGGGATCGTACTCTAAGGTTTATATAGAGATAATGAGGAGACTACTAGTTGGTGCAAACCATAAGTTTAAATGTGGAATATCTCAGGCACTCTGGGTAATTTCGCAGAAAAATGTATCGGAAACATTTACTGAAGATGTCTTCTAGTCATTTGTACTTTGATTCATGATAGAAGTACATTAAAAATCCTACATTACGGACACTATCTTCAGACTTTTCGGTCACTGATTGTAAACGTGGCACTGATCAAGCCTTAACAAGTCCTGGAAAATGTTCATTGTATGTGATGATATGTGTCCTGTGTCACCAAATCCACTCGAAATCTTGGAATTTCATGACGTACAGAGATCTTGGAAATTCATAACTTACTGAAGTGCACAGGCTGTTACCGGCCTTTACAGTTTGACTTTTCCTTCAAAGTTGTCCGAATGCATCTTTAAAATTGGCCCACACGGTAGATTTATATATAAAATAAACAGTATGAGGAAACACAGCCAATGGCTTCACAAACATGTGGATCCTTGAAAGAATATTTGAAAACCACTGTTACAATCTTCTCTGGGGGTCAGAAGAAGAACCTACAAAAGGAAATACATCCCAAGCTGGATATTTCCTTTCTAATTTTCCTTTTAGGAACTTTATTCTCTCTCTCCACTGCAACTTTTCCGGAGGTCAAGAGAAAGTAGAAGACTGTGTTCTTTCAAGACACTTTATCTTGTATTTGGGTGGAAAGTCTGTTGAATTTGTTTTCTCCCAAAGGCTATTGTATACTTTCCAAAATAGACACTGTTTTCTCTGTAAATTATTACGGTTTTGTTTATTTACTCTCAATTTACAATAATTAATTAACAACTACAGAGGATGTACAATGGTTCTTCAAATTGAAAATGTGGGGGAACCCCTAAAAACCTTATGAACGGTTCCCCAAGAAACCTATAGAAAAACCCTCTGGGGACCGTTTAGAGGTCTCATCATCAAAAGATTATTTGAGAAAACATTTAAAGGATTTCTTTCAAATATCTATTTACATTTTCCCTTTGAAGACCTTTTAGGTGTTTCCACACCGTTTCAATAAAGAACCTTGAATCTTCTGAAACCCTTTTCTTGTTAAGGGTGTAAGAAAATTAACAATTGTAGATTTGTAATTCCTATTTAATTGCACACCTGACTCTTCATTCATGCCTCCAGCAAGGGAAGAAGGTTTGCCGGCCTAGTGATTGTTAAGTCCTCCTGTTTTCATTTCACGGCAATGTTTTAAATAATACCACAGGGGAGAAAGGCTACTGTTTGAGACAGTCCTTCTCTTCCTCACAAAGAAACTTTCCACCTCCTTTATTCTGCAGCGTAACAGCTATGCTACACAAAAATGCTTACACGCACACACACACACACACACACACGCACACACACACGCACACGCTACAGCGAGCTGCTGTATGTTGTTCACCAGTGGATTAATGAAGAACCAGGAGTCTGGCAGGGTGTAGATAGATACAGCCTCGCTTTCTCTCCCTACGTCTTTCAGGAGATTTATATTAAAATCCTGAGGAAAGGAAAGAAGCACTGTGTGTGTGTGTGTTTCAATAGCAAACTCTGACAGGTTGTTTCATCTGAGCTGGGGGGCAGGTGAAGCTAATGTAGGCTCCAAAGTGCTTTAAAGTGCTTCAAAGACTCTCTGTCTTCCTTTGTCTCCTCCTCTATATCTCCTTTCACTCACTTTCTCACAATCTCTCTCTCTCTCTCTCTCTCTCTCTATCTCTCCCTCCCTCTCTCTCTCTCTCTCTCTCTCTCTCCCTCCCTCTCTCTCTCTCTCCCTCCCTCTCTCCCTCCCTCCCTCCCTCTCTCTCTCTCTCTCCCTCCCTCCCTCCCTCCCTCCCTCCCTCCCTCCCTCCCTCCCTCCCTCCCTCCCTCCCTCCCTCCCTCTCTCTTTGTCCCTCACTCACTGTTGAAGATCACAGTTAGGCCAACTTGAGCTGGAAGATGACAAACTCCAAACAACCAAATGAGGAAATGTTTGTGTTTGCACATTAATGCTTTTGATAGCTGTATGAGAGCACGCGGGAAGGTTTGTGTGAAGCATGGAGGACACGTTTGAGGTTTGCATCTACTGTTGACATTTGCAGGGAGCAAAGTTTATATATATATATATATATATATATATATATATATATATATATATATATATACACATTTTTGAAAAGCAGAGCATTTGAAACTAAAATCTCTGTTCTGTGTAGAGTTTATTGGGCATTATCTAATAGTATCAGGCTAGCTACCCTCAATATATATATATAATAATATAATAGTATCTGACTAGCTACCCTCAATATATATATATAATAATCTAATAGTATCAGGCTAGCTACCCTCAATATATATATATATATATATATAATAATCTAATAGTATCAGACTAGCTACCCTCAATATATATATATATATAATAATCTAATAGTATCAGGCTAGCTACCCTCAATATATATATATATATATATATATATATATATATATATATATATAATATAATAGTATCAGACTATCCGCCCTCAATATTGAGCATTGTGTCCTCTTACTAATTCAGGAGGAACAGACAGGAAGATATATACAGACAATAAACTTGAGAGAAGAGAGGACATTGAAATGCAACCGACCGTCCTGCTCAGAGCTAAAGCCAAATTGTCTCAGTGATTATAACTGGCCCAGAACGATTGGTTTGTCATTTACTTACTGCTAAATGAGAAATAGAAGGGATATCCCTGAAAGATGTCTCGCCGCTGTAATGTAAAGTGGGGTCTCAGAAAGGGAATGAAATGAAATGTGTGCAGTGGGGTGAAGAACAACCACATTTAGATTATTTAAAGATGTAAGGCCTAGTCACATCTCTTTAGATTTAAACTGAAGGGATAACGCTAGCATTTCTTCCCCTTTCCAAGCTCGTTCTGATCAACACAGCCCAACCAGAAAACTATTAGTTTCTAATCTGTTTCCAAATGGATTTCTGCGGTTGTGTTCCAAATGGCACCCCTGATCTCCTACATATTGTCCTACTTCTGGTCCACATTAGTGCGCCTTGTAGGGGAAAGGGCGCCATTTAGAACACGGGCGGTATTGATCTTGAACCTAGCCTGGTGAAGTCTATTGAAATACGTCTGTGTGTCTGTGTTTTAGAAAATGTCGGGTGCAAAAGGTGGGACATTGGAAGCAGAACCATTTTCATGAAAAGATCACTGCATTCCCAGAACATTCAGTATAAGACATTTCCATCTAAAATATGGAAATCTGAAATCTGCCTATAAATGCTAATTCAATGCATTTGAAATGGTGTGGCAGATGGCAGACAAATACTACTTCCCTTCCCTAGCCTCCACACATCGACTGAAAGGGAAAAAGAAAAAACATCTGACATACATCTGCCAATGATCTGAATGTTTCATCTAGGTCAGACATGAATGAAGACCACAGCATGTGACTTTCCCATCCGAACACTGCAACTCACACTGCGTTCCTGTACGTTGGACCACATATTCAGATGGATGAAAAAACAGAAGACTGGTGGCTGAACCAGTGGCCATATTGGCTGAAGCATATGGAATGCTCAAGATATTCCAGAATTCTACAAGTATTCCTTAGTGTTCCACATTAACATTCTGTTGATCTACCACTATGATGGATGACCCATTCTCATTCTAACACTGTCCAAACCTGCCTGTCTTTGCCATCCTCCATCTGGTCGATGTTTGCTGCTTGGAATAACCCGCCTAAACAAGATTAAGCAGAGGCTAAACTGCCTCCTCATCATCATCATCATCATCATCATAGTTTCCAGAAGAACCACTTTATATTTGTCCTTGTTGAAACAGACACTCATCCCAGGAAGAAGCGTCATTGTGCTCTGATGAGGACACTTCATCTGAGCAATTTGGATTTGGGCGAGTTAGTCATTTGCCTGAATGGAAGAGAGTTAGTCATTTGCCAGAATGTAAGAGAGTGAGTCATTTGCCGGAATGGAAGAGCATATTGTTTATTTATACGCTCACCATCACACATCTGGAATCGTCGCTTTCACTTTCTCCTCCTTTTCTGCTATATTCTTTTACCGCCTCTCTACCTCTTTCTTTCCATTGGCTTGGTCTTTGTCCATCTCTCTTTCTCACCATCCGTGCCTCCTCTCTCTCCTCCATCCCCGTGTCCATCCCTCCCTCCGTCCACCTTCCCCAGGAGGAAGGTGAAATCTGATGCTGCAGAGAGATTTAAATTGGCGTGTTCTTCATGAGATAAGAAGTCCCGAGCAGTAACGAGCTGCAGAGCAACCAGTAGTCCATGGTTACCAGAAGAGATTGGAGGGAGGAACACAGTGGGAGGCACTGCACACAAACACGCATTCGGTTCCAGAGGTAAACCCGGCTGGCAGCCTCATCCAAGCCCGATTGGAACGGACCACATCTGAGATATGGGATAGAACTCATTCTGAGTATACATAGTGCATCTATGTGCTTATTGAATGGATACTGCTGGGTATCTCCTTCCAGTTGTGTTATTTCTATACTGGTTGAAAATGGCAGATTTGGCCACTGACAAAGCACTTCAATTGGAACACAGTGGTTAGACAGTTGCATGTTGTATGTGACGTCAGAGATCAGGCATCGTATTTTAAAGCGTGTCGATGCTTGAGCCCTGCGCACAATAAGAAGTTGCCCCGAACCTTCCTGCTAACTGGGAAACTTAAGCAAATTTTTTATAAAAAATTAAGGGGGCCTAGTTTATTTTGAAAGATGAGATGTTGAGGATTCTAATAAATACTGCTTTGATGTCATGAAAGCACTATTTAAAAAAACCTGAGTATAAATGTGCCATTCACATTTCCATATCATTAAACATTTACATTACATTTCAGTCTGTTAGCACACGCTTTTATCTAGAGCGACTTACAGTAGTGAACAGCAGTGAATATAGTTGAATCCAAAAGCATTCGTCTCTGTATTCCAGTACTTTGATAAGAAGCAGAATCTACAGAACAAAAGTGTACGGATGGCTGTAGTATGTTTGGTGAGGTGCTGGGTAGCAGTAATATCATTGGTCAAAAGCTTGGTAACTGCAATATCATTGGTTAGCAACTTTATAACTGTAATATCATTGGTCAACAGCTAGGTAGCTGTAATATCATTGGTCAAAAGCTTGGCAGGCTATAATATCATTGGTCAACCGCAAGAGAAACGAGACTAGAAAGTCACGGCCAGAGCATTTTGTTCTTGTACATTTCGTATTCTGTATTTTGTGGATCCCTCAACCTTGAGAGGATAAAGGCACGGAATCTCATTCAATTTCCACACAGGTTTACAACAGGGTTGAAATATTGAGATTTTTTGGAATTGCTAAATGTTGGTTCGAGTTGTCAATTAATAATTTATTTGTGGATGTTAATGTGTGACAAAGGAAGCAATGGAATACCTCAGCATTGTAAGCTTGCTAATGTTTCAGACTTAAACTTTCAGAATCCTTAGTGGTGCCAATAGGTTTTCCCTAATATACAATACATTTCAAGTGTTGTTTAATAAGTGCTAATCTTTATCAAAGGTGCCAATGTACTGTATACACTGCTTCAGTTACTAGCAATATATCAGGTTTTTAAGCATGTAAACTGATTTCCTCTTGTTTATATTATCAAGTGGAATGGATCCAAATGGCCACTTTAGTAGACGGCTGAAGCATGAGATATACCTCATGAAGCAACAGCCAGGCAGCAGTGAGCATACAACAGCGTTCACCAATTGGTCACGCCAGCCCGCGGTTAGCTAATTGGCATGTTGCAGGTACATCCAATTGACAATGTTACAACTAATTTCTCCATCGCCGTTTGATATAAACATCAATTTATTTTACAACTTTTAAATAGCTGCGTTCAGATGACCGCTGGCCAGCATCGACCGGCAACTAGGTTGGGTAGTGCTCATCAAGACTCAAACATTTGTGACCAATAGGTTTCTTCTGGCTAGAAATAACATAGACAAGTGACAAAACACGGCAAGAGATTTGGCTGGAGATACAAATGAATAATGTAACTATTACAGTTTATTTTGAATTTTTATGAAAAATGTCATGTCCAAAATAATTTATACCCCTTGAAACTGTTGCAAATTTCTGAGAAAATGCACGTTTCTATACCATTTACAATGGTCTTGTAATTTCTACCATGAGAGAGCATTCTAATCACCGATAAATTGAGAACAGTTGAACAGCTGAGCAGCAGTTGTTCTCTAGTCAGTTACTACTCAACTGCAAGTCATGGCTAAGAACAGAAATAGTTACGTTATTCATTTGTGTCTCCAGCACAATGTCTTACTGTGTTTTGTCACTTGTTTATGTCATTTCCAGCCAGAAGAAACCTATTGGTCAAATGAAAATTCACTATAGCTCAAAATATGCAATGGGTATGAATACCATTGGGCTTAACTGTACGTCGTACTGTATATGTGGGATCACCAGGCGAGTCAGCGCTGGTCGGGCCCACTCCAGCGAGGGTGATGTAACAGAGCTACTGTAGAATGGAAATCATTTTTTCAGCTTTGACCTTTTATCTAATTCAGGTCTGAGTTGAGTACACCTCCCTGCTGAGGAAAGAGGGAGGATGTCTGAAAGAAGGGAGAAAGAGAGGGGGAGAAAGACAGATATACAGAGGGAGAGGGACAGAGAGAGGGAGAGATATTGAGAGAGAGACAGACAGAGAGGGAGAGAGGGGACAGACAGAGAAGCAGAGAGCCAGACAGAGAGATGGGGAGAGACAGACTGAGGGACAGACAGACAGACGGGTGCCAATCTGAGCCAACTGATCCCTAAGCTGGAAGTCTCCTCGGTCTGCTGTTTATTCAGGTTGTTTATCCAGTTATTCAGGTTAGTTAATTCAAGTGGACTGGAGGGTGCGAAGCAGCAGCCCATTAGACCTTCGCGGGTCAGTGGTCACTGTTCCCTATTCACTTCACTGCTGCCTAGCCGGGTACCAACTTCCAGGCTTTTTCTCCGCTCTGCCACTCGACTCTAATTCAACCAATCCCACTGGTTCCCTGAGCCAGCACACGCGGAAGCCAGTGAGGGCGCGGGCACAGCGTTCTCCCTTTTCACGAAAATCCCGTTATTTCAAAAATCGCCTCAACCGCCATTGCACCTCGAGTAGGTGGCATATCGGGCGGCTGTCCGGTTCGTGCCCCAGCTGACCGAAATCACCGAATCGAGGAAGGGGAAAGAGAAAGGAGGGAGACGACGACTTCCTCCTCCGTCTTACCTCATACTCCACGTACTCCTCTTCCTCCACCTCGTAGGACACCGTCTGTATTTTCACGTTGTCTCCGTCCTCTGGCAGCGTGGCCGGAGGCCCCTCTGTGTTGCCGGGGCCGTCCGCCGCCTCCTTCTCCTTCTTCTCTGTGAAGGTGGTCTCGCAGCACTCGCTCTTATAATCCTTGGCCCTGACCCCACCACTGCCACCCCCGTCCTCCTTGTAGAGGATGAAGTTAGGCCTGTAGAAAGCCTCCACGGCCAGATGGAGGGAGGTGGCGTCCAGGAGCTGCTGAGCTTTTGTTTTGCCGTTGCTGTCGTTTTGCCCTGCGTGGGCCACCGTCCCATTATGGGCGTTGCCGTTGCCGCCGCCGCCTCCTCCTCCTACACCGCCGTTGCCGCCGGTGACAAAGTAGTTGATGATGTTCTCATGGTACTGGTTGTTAGGGAAGTCCCCGCCATAACCGTTGACGACATGCTTGCTGTTCTTGTCCAGGAGCGGGTTCTGAAGCTCGCTCAGGTTCTCCATGGCAACGAGCAGTCAGTAGTTGGAGTTGGGGGGCAGCTTAGAACGGGGGAGGGTTGGGTCTGGTGATGGGGCAGCTACTGGCGGTGTTCAGAGGGACAGGTGCTGAACAGAGAACACAAAACAGGAAGAGGAAGTTAGTAAACTGTGTTAAATACAAATAGTATTTTGTGGCCTTTTCAGTGCAGCAGCGGTATGAACACAACATTACACTAGCCTACGAACAGACCACACTGGATTTCAAACACCAGACGTCTGCATATTCGTGAAGTGTTTGCAATCATGAGATTTTGATAATTATCCCTCCCGTGCATCAAAGTTTGCCATCCTCTCACAACACCTGACTCGCACAAACACAGACACACGCACAAACACGTGCACAAACATGGACTCCCTCACAAACACGGACTCGTGCAAAAACACGGACTCATGAACAAACACGGACTCCCGCACAAACACAGACTCATCCACAAACATCAACGTATGCACAAATACAGACGCACACACACCCACAAAAACATATTTTGGAAGATCTTTGATGCGACATCGCCTAATTACAGGACCACAAGCAGATATGATCTAGTTCCGGACAACATGTTTGTGTAGAGAGTGGCAATTATTTTATACTCAGCAAAACAACCGAGTTTCCCCATTCTGGCGCTGCCTGAAAGAAGCTGAGATGCAGTGTTTGGAGATCTGACATCTCATTTACATGTCTAGTCTATCCAGACAAAAGACTTGTTTTCTCTGGCTGCAAGAGTGAAAACACCATGTGACATAACGGAAGTGAAATAGGGCAATAGTAGAGTTATCTCTGTAGTATTCTCATAAGAACTTACAGCTGTCAACAAGAAAACATACAACAGCTTTTGTAGAACTGAAACAAGAACACTTAAACTTGGTCACAGAAGAAGAAAATAACTTTTTGCTGAAAGCTGCATTCGTAACAAGTCTCATATCTCCCATCTAATGGCTCAAAGGAAGTAGAAACAACATTATGTCATCAATATGTGAAATCTCTTTTTTTTTTTTTTACTTCTATTGTGTGTTGACAATACGGCAGTATAATCTATAACTTTAAGTCTGACAACATATTTAATCGTATCGTTTTGACAATATGGCAGAAGTATCTTTGTTTTATCTGCATCAATACTCCAGAGTGTTCCATTCATAGCTTGTTCTTTTAAAAATAAATTTTGTTTTCAGCACTTTCATTTCCATGAATGATCAAAACCTGCTGCTGGCACAGCTGGTCCTTTGCAGGAGGCACAGTACGCTGAGCAATACAGCATGCTCACCATCATATCGTCATGATCATGTCGCAATACATCAATCAGGACCACGCGGTTATACATCAGCCACGATCACACTGCTGTACGTCAATCATGATCATATGGAAATACATCCGTCGCTACCATATCATTACTACAGTATAACAAATAAAACCTGGCAGCGTACACATTTTGTTAGTCTTGCAAAGCCTGTAAAAGCAGGGACGACATTTTGGGAATTTGCTCAGTCGATTAGAATGAGGTACCTAGCTATTGCCATAATATTGTATTTTGTGCCCCCTGGCCATTGCCAGCCCAAGTGGAAGTGTGGGTCCGTGAGGGTTACGGTTTGGGAACGGTTATGAATGTTTTATCAGGGGAGCTTAGACTTGGAGTGTGCGATTGTATTTTATTTGCTATAGCCTATAGCGTCCTCTCTGTTGGCAACTCCTCTAACTTCTTGGTTTATGTTTAGGGGGGGGGGGGGGCAACTAATACCTCTTACTCCAAGTCGTTTTACAACTATAAAACAAAAACAACACAATTTATCATCAACTAGGCTACTGCCGCCGTGCACTGAATCTGTCAACAGCAGTGGTCGGGCAGCGTAATCCGCTGCCTTTCTCACCGCAGGTTGCTGGAGGGACTCCCCTGTGGGTCTCTCAGGTTTAGTTGGTTAACGCAAAAATAGGTCAGTATTTGACGTTTTAAGGACTTAAATGTCTGCTCTGTAAATTCTGTGAGCCCATATAGACACACACACACACACACACACACACACACACACAAAGCTCATCAACAGATTAAACTTGACCGCACCATTAGATCCCATGATCCACATTATCCTTGGAATGACCATGGCTCTTCCCGAACTCGTACACAGTGTGCTGTACTGTCTATGTCTCTGGGGAGCAACTGATGTGGGAACGCTCCCTCTGTAATATCTGTGTGTTCTACCTCTGGTAAACTTAATGTGATTAACCTGCGATTAGAATACCGTGTGTGTGTCTATGGCTGTAACGGTGAGCCTTCCATTTCTTAGCTTTGATTTGATTGACCTGATGAAATGTAATCTGAGATTAGAATAAAACAAAACATGCAATCAGATAAAATGGCAGATTATTTCCAGGGTGCTTCCTCGCAGTCTGACATTTTAACAAATGAAAAACAGGCTATTCCCCATCACGGGAATGGCACGAGTGTGCAAAGATGTCATCAAGGCAGTGTCCAAACTTTTGACTGGTACTGTACATTTCAAGCATAAGATTCTCATTAACTTGTTGAATTTAATTCACATGTGTTGGAATATGAGACGCATCAATTCAACCAGTTTGAATAGAGAAAAGGACTCATTCTCCTATTTTGTTTCAATGTGTATACCGCAATGAGCATGGAGAAAATAAAGAGAACCAGAGAATTGTCTTAGGTTAAACACAAGTACTGTAGTCAGGCACGGGAAATCTCAAGGCTACACATCCATCCCTGGAGACCTTGATGCTCCTGTTTCCGTACGTAATTTTATCAAGCCGTTTAAGTTCCACGCCACTGTAGTCAACCTTCCTGGAAGTGGCTGCGAGAGAAAACGTGATGGAAGAGCGTAGCAAAGGACTAGCTGAATGGTGGAGGAAGCACCGTGACCTTCAGACACCAGAGACGACGGTTTAAACTGGCACCATCCACTGTTGTCTCAGTGAAAGTAGATTATTTGGTAGGAGACCCCACTGCTGAGACAGATGTGGAATCTGAGCATTAATAATTACAATGTGGATGTACGTTTCATTGGAAGTGAATGTGCCTAGATAATGAGAACAACAGAAACCTCTCTGTTTAGATTTTCTCTCTGTAGGCTGCGCTCTGATAACCACAGTTATGTTTACATTGACCACTGTCTTGGAAACCTGATCTTTGCTAGGTAGACACGCCCTTCAATGTATATATCAACTTGTAACCATCATTACAGTGAGAAGAGATCGCATAAGATAATGCTGCAATAAATTATTTAATTACTCTCTCCCTAGACAACCGGGTTTGTGGCTGATTTCTAACACAGACATAACAAAGCCTGCAAATTGCCACAACACACCTGAACATGCCTTAGTCCTCCTGGGACAATCTCCTGTGGACAGATGAGACCAAACTGGAGATACAGTATTGGTAAAGCACACCATCTCTGTATTTACATGAAACGAAATGAAGCATTGAAGGAAACCCTTTCTCACAATGAAATGTGGATGAGGTTCAGAGATGTTTTGGGGTTGATTTGCTGCCTCTGGCTCTGGTTGCCTTGAATGTGTTCGTGGCATCGCGAAATCAGGAGAATACCAAAATATTTTGGAGGGCCATTTTGAGCCCAGTGTCAGAAAGCTGTCAAAGGTCATGGGTCTCCCAGCAGGGCAGTGACCCTAAAGACATTTCCAAAAGCACCCAGGAATGGTTCAAGACAGAATGCTGGATGGTTCTGAAGTGGCCAGCAAAGATTCCAGACCTAAATCCCATTGAAAACCAATGGAGAGATCTGAAATCAGCCTGGGGGGGGGGCACCCATCAAATCCGGGAGAACTACAGCAGTTTGAACAAGACTGGGTCTAATGCCAGTACAGTACAGAGCTGCGGGAACCACATCCATGGCTATAGGTGGCGCTTGGTTGCAGTTATTTTGGCCAAATGGTTGTGCTACAAAATACTGAGTCTAGGGTGTCATTAATTTGCAGCCAGTCACTGTGAAATTAGCAGCTAAGAAGACTGTTTATGTGTCCACTGACCTTCTGAAGCCCTTCCTCCATGTGCTATTCATCATCACGTGATCACACAGGTCCTTGAACCTGGGCTGACTCCTTCCGTACCTCCCTCCCTCGCCACCTCACTCCTCTGTCACCCTCCTTCCACCTCCTCACCTCTCCACACGAAAAAAACAGGCAGTTCCGTGCTCCCAGGGTGGCATTGCTGCTGACAGGGGCACAACATTCTCCTCAGGGGTCTTTGTGGGGCATTGCTGCCACATCCATGCTGCTGTCCCATCCTTCCAGGTCCTGTTAGGACCATCTAGGCTCTGAAAGGAGAACTAGGGCTCAAAGATTTTCCACACTCAGAAAGCAAAAACTAGGCGTGCTCATATCTGTCCTGTTTTATACATGTACATGTATGTGACCAATAAGACTACATAGGTGTAAAAAGGAAATGTTTTGTTGTTAGTTTGGACCACAGCCAGGAATCAGCCTTCACAGAAGGCAACCCTGGAGAAATTATGCGCCTTGCTCAAGAGCTAATTCGACAGATAATCTACGTTGCTGGTATTGTAATCCAGCCCGAAACTTCTAGGCTACTGCCTCCTTCTGTCATGTTATACTGCTAGGCTACTGCCTCCTTCTGTCATGTTATACCGCTAGGCTACTGCCTCCTTCTTTCATGTTATTCCGCTAGGCTACTGCCTACCTATATAATTTTATACCAGTAGGCTACTGCCTCCCTCAATCATGTTATACTGCAAGGCTACTGCCTCCTACTGTCATTTTATACCGCTAAGCTACTGCCTCCCTCTATAATGTAATACGGCTAGGCTACTGCCTCCCTCTATCATGTTATACCGGTAGGCTACTGCCTCCAACTATCATGTTATACCGGTAGTCTACTGCCTCCTTCTGTCATGTTATACCGTTAGGCTACTGCCTCCCTCTGTCATGTTATACCGCTAGGCTACTGCCTCCCTCTGTCATGTTATACCGCTAGGCTACTGCCTCCCTCTGTCATGTTATACCGCTAGGCTACTGCCTCCCTCTGTCATGTTATACCGCTAGGCTACTGCCTCCCTCTGTCATGTTATACCGCTAGGCTACTGCCTCCCTCTGTCATGTTATACCGCTAGGCTACTGCCTCCCTCTGTCATGTTATACCGCTAGGCTACTGCCTCCCTCTGTCATGTTATACCGCTAGGCTACTGCCTCCCTCTGTCATGTTATACCGCTAGGCTACTGCCTCCCTCTGTCATGTTATACCGCTAGGCTACTGCCTCCCTCTGTCATGTTATACCGCTAGGCTACTGCCTCCCTCTGTCATGTTATACCGCTAGGCTACTGCCTCCCTCTGTCATGTTATACCGCTAGGCTACTGCCTCCCTCTGTCATGTTATACCGCTAGGCTACTGTCTCCCTCTGTCATGTTATACCGCTAGGCTACTGCCTCCCTCTGTCATGTTATACCGCTAGGCTACTGCCTCCCTCTGTCACACTTTCTCTGTTTACCTGTTCAGATTCAGTAAAAAGCTTTTACGGTTAGGTTATTTACCTGGTAAAATATTTTTTTGCAATCAAGGTTTCCTTCAGTCCCCCATGGTTGTCTTGAACCCTATGGTCCCCCATGGTTCCCCCATTGTCATCTTTACTACATCTATTGTCCTGTTTACCACATACACTCACCTAAAGGATTATTAGGAACACCATACTAATATTGTGTTTGACCCCCTTTCACCTTCAGAACTGCCTTAATTCTACGTGGCATTGATTCAACAAGGTGCTGAAAGAATTCTTTAGATGTCCCATTTTTGTGAGCTCGTGCAAATTGTAGCCTCTTTTTCCTATTTGTAGTGGAGATGAGTGGTACTCGGTGGGGTCTTCTGCTGTTGTAGCCCATCCGCCTCAAAGTTGTGCGTGTTGTGGCTTCACAAATGCTTTGCTGCATACCTCGGTTGTAACGAGTGGTTATTTCAGTCAAAGTTGCTCTTCTATCAGCTTGAATCAGTTGGCCCATTCTCCTCTGACCTCTAGCATCAACAAGGCATTTTCGCCCACAGGACTGCTGCATACTGGATGTTTTTCCCTTTTCACACCATTCTTTGTAAACCCTAGAAATGGTTGTGCGTGAAAATCCCAGTAACTGTGCAGATTGTGAAATACTCAGACCAGCCCGTCTGGCACCAACAACCATGCCACGCTCAAAATTGCTTAAATTACCTTTCTTTACCATTCTGACATTCAGTTTGGAGTTCAGGAGATTGTCTTGACCAGGACCACACCCCTAAATGCATTGAAGCAACTGCCATGTGATTGGTTGATTAGATAATTGCATTAATGAGAAATTTAACAGGTGTTCCTAATAATCCTTTAGGTGAGTGTATATACCAGGCTCTAGACTTTGTTTGATTATTCCACATATATACCAGACTCTAGACTTTATTCCATTATTCCACATATATACCAGACACTAGACTTTGTTCCATTATTCCACATATATACCAGGCTCTAGACCTTCTTCCATTATTCCACATATATACCAGGCTCTAGACTTTGTACCATTGTTCCACGTACAGTAGATATAAAATGTCTACACACCCGTGTTAAAATGCCAGGTTTTTGTGATGTAAAAGAATGAGACAAAGATAAATCATATCAGAACTTTTTCCACTTTTAATGTGACCTATAATGTGAACAATTCAATTGAAAAACAAACTGACATTTTGAGGGGGAAAAATAAAAAATGAACAACAATAACCTGGTTGCACCCCCTTAAACTAATGCTTTGTTGAAGCACCTTTTGATTTTATTACAGCACTCAGTCTTTTTTGGTAGGAGTCTATTAGCATGGCACATCTTGACATGGCAATATATGCCCACTTTTATTCAGAATTTCACGCAAACCATCGGCGACATTTAGCTCCTTCATCAGAGTTATACAGCATGTTATGCCAGATAGATAATGATAGCCTCAGCACACCTCCCAATATAACAGACACTGAAAGATTTGAAAGGCCACCCTGTTCACAACAGAGTGGACTACTCCGGTTAACACGAGTGAACCACACATGGGATGCCATTTTAGAAGCAGCTTCAGGTCTATTTCCCCAAACACTTCTTCAGCCCTACCGGAGAAAGAACAGCTAATCTAAAGGAAAGTTCTCTGTAATCATCACCCCTCAGACGGTGATGGTGCTGAATACTGATCAGCACATATTGCACATCAATGAATGATAGCGACTAAGTCACTCTTCCAGTCCAATCTGTTCCTAAATAGACAGCCAGCTGGCACATCACCAGCTATTGGCCTTGTCTGGAAGCAGGTTCCCAAATGGCACACTACTCCCTGTGTGTTAGAAAACACCCATAGCATTCTGGTGAAAAGCAGTACACTGTAGGGAATGGGGTGTTGTTTGGTAATCAGCCCCATCGTTCCTTTTCACACAGCTTCCGCAAAATTGCATACAGGCTCAATGCTATGTCTATTTCCATCACTGTTAAGGAGGTAGAAAGCTTTGTGTGTGTGTGTGTGTGTGTGTGTGCCCCCGTTTACAGGCGTGTCTGAGTTTTGTGTGTAAGTGTGTGACAGAGCTAGCCATCTACGTCGCCTTTATCCTCACGCCATTCTGAGGGGTGTAGAATGAGTATGGGAGAGCACAACAGCCTAAACATCTCCTGGAAGGCTGCCTGGACCTTATCAGGAAAATGAAGGTTTACAGTGGAGGCCTGGATGATGGGTGTTGAGGCTGAGAGGAACAGGACAGAGCAGAACCACCAAGCGCAGCCACATCACGGACTACAGAAGGAGTGGGAAATGGAAAAAGTGGTCTCTTTGTGTCTCTCTCTTTCTCTCTGTCTGTGTGTGTGTGTGTGTGCACGTGCGCGCCGCTTTGTGTGTGTGATGTGTGTTTGTGGTGTGTGTTGCTTTGTGGATTTGTATGTCTGTGTGTGTCTATGTCGTGAATACCTGAGAGAGAGAGGAGTGGGAAATATTACTTTGAATTTCAGATTTGTTTACACTATTTGTTGTTTATTTATTAATATTCATTTTCCCACTTGTTTTGGCAATGTAAACACATTTCTCATGCAAATGAAGCTATTTAAATTAAATAAGAAAAGAGAGAGAAATAAAAGAAGAAATGGAGGAGATAGAGAGAGTAGAGGGACAGAGACATGAGACAGGAAGAGAGAGCGGGAGGGAAAAGAGAGACTGGAGTGAGAGAGAAATCCAGGACAGAGACAGAGACGGATGAGAGAGACGTGAGAGAGGGGGGGAGACAGAAACAGGAGAGAGAGAGAGGGGAGAGACAGAGACAGGAGAGAGAGAGAAAAAGAGAGTGAGAAAAGATAGAGACAGGAGAGGGACAGGAGAGAGAAAGGAGAGGGACAGGAGAGAGAAAGGAGAGGGACAGGAGAGAGAAAGGAGAGGGACAGGAGAGAGAAAGGAGAGGGACAGGAGAGAGAAAGGAGAGGGACAGGAGAGAGACATACAGACAGGGAACCGGAACAAGTGCCGTACACGTGCCCTAAGCGTCGGTGTGTTGTTGTGTCAGAACTGATGACAGGGGACTAGCTGTCGGCTGACGGGGCGAGAACGCCACAGAACAAAGAGCCAGAGAGGTTCCTGCCTCCATCCACAGGCGACCTCTACCGCCTGTATGAGTGGGGCCACGGCGGTCACCGTGGAGTGAACAGCACGCGCCTAATACGCAGCGATACCGGGCCGGAGTGAGCTACGGGCTACAACCCCATTAGAAAGAAGTCAGAACGCACCCAGGCCCCAATTTCCCTGTGTCAGCCCACTGCCAATCAACCACCCGACCCCTGACCTCTACCTCCGAGAACAGCTATTATCAACAGAGCCCCGAGGCCAGTCGTACAGCGTGAGGTGGAATACCGATGTGTCTTATCTGTCAGGGATGTTAACCATGCCCTGTACATCCTGCTGTTACGGGCAAGAAGACCGACGGCAATGTTTTCTCCCTCTCCAGACACCACTGAGTATGGAACATTCTGGGAGGTTGTGTTCATAGAGTCGACGTAAAGCATATGCAACAAACAAAAGGATGAAGACGACGAGGATGTTTAGCAGGAGAAGAAAAATAAAAGTTTATCCCAAAGCAAGATGTTCAGGATTTTAAAATGTACCAACCGGGAAGACCAGGCGTTTTTAACTAAATCAGTGACCTGTCCAAACAACCAACAAACTAACTGATTAACTAGCTGAACAACTGACCAACTTACTGACCAATCATTTAACTGACCAATGAGCCAAATTTAGTGGGTGACAAAATTCTACACCCCCAGTATTCCAGGTTGGTTAAATCAGTATGATTCAGACCTTACAGATCTCCAAGAACAGATTACTATACCCCTGTCTTAAAGGGTTTTCTCGGGACTGCTAAATCTCATGGTGAAGAGTCTGAATAAAACGCTTCATGAGTAATCGCTATCCTAATGGATGGCTGTACCGCCCCTAACCTAATGGGAAAAAAACGGAAATCAAAGCACATGAATAAACTTTCTCTCAGTTGTTTCCCTGCTCTCCTATCCCATTACTAAAAGACTAATGTAACCCAACACAAACCAATACAGGAAGTGGAATGGCTGCCATGAAAACAGATCCTTTCAGGAACTACCACCAGCATCAAAGGAAAAGGTGTGTCCTAATCCATTGAAACCTAATCCCGTCAAACTCTGTTATCAGGAGCCTTGATCGCTGTCAGCCTCTTTGTCTCTTATCCATGTAGGACCGTAAACCCCCCCACCCCCCACCCACCCCCGCACACACACACGCGATACATCGTCATTGATAGCCTAGCCGTCTCATCTCAGTGAACTCAGAATCCTTCATTACTCCATTAGGAGGGACTGATCTAATGGTCGGAAATTCATGCACAAGAGTGTGGAGTTTAGTTCTGAATCAAGTGGCAAATTGTTACGTAATTCCAATTTAGCGACTGAATTATATATTTGGCCACACCCCACAAGAGGCAGCATCTGAATTGCAACACAATGAAATTGGCTTACATATTTTACATGTCACTAAGGTTTGGGGTCACCTAGAAATGTCCTTCTTTTCCATGAAAACATACATGAGTTTGAATAGGAAATATAGTCACTGACAAGGGGGAGAAATCATTATTTTTAATTGAAACAATATTTGGGTACTTTCGTCAAAGAATCCCCCAATTTGCCATAATTACAGCCAGACCTTTGGCATTCAAGTTGTTAATTTGTGGAGGTGATCTGGGGTTTGAGATTGAAGCAGAATGGCTTGGTGCTGATGCCTATTAGGAAAACCTGGCACCATCTTCTACTCTCCTGGATCAGACAAGGCCATATGAATATATTTGGATCGTACAAAATTCCAGAATGAAAAAAATTGGACTTGAATGAAAGAATACACAGCTCCGGGAAAAATTAAGAGACCACTGCACCTTTTTCTCTCCTTTCCAAAAAGGTTGAAAAGGAAAGTTTTGAGTGAGGAACAGCAGCATTCAATCTGCAGTGGTCTCTTCCGGATATGTATATTATTCCTGTCATTCAGTGACATCGCGCACACACACACACACACGCACGCACACGCACGCACGCACACGCACGCACACGCACGCACACACACACACACACACGCACGCACACACACACACACACATGCGCACGCATACACACGCACACACACACATGCGCACACACAAACACGCACGCACACACACGCACGCACACGCACGCACGCACACACACGCACACACACGCACACACACACACCAGACAGGTGCCATAAAACTACTCTGAATGCTTCTAGCTCAGCGGTCTCCATAAAGCCATTACATCTAGTTCAGGAGTTTAGGACCATGATGAGAGCCCCTACAATGACTCATGGGTATGGGTTCTGCCAGTTAGCCACAGTAGCACAGCAACGTTTCCACCGTGGGTCTTGCATCGGCTACAACTGTAACCTGTCAACATGGAGGCAAAATCAAAAAGATATACTCCACATAATGTCCCTCATTCAGTCCAAGGCAAGGCACTCAGAACGGTCTACCCACTAAGTCTTTCAGACTTATTTTCAACCGTGAAGGCGTATTTTGCTGGTAGGGAAGCAGTGATTTTCCAGCCTCTTCTAAAGTTCCACCCCCGTTGAATAACGTTTTTATTCTATTCCAGACCTAGCACACCTGAAATAAATTGTCATCTAATTATCAAGTCCTTGAATATGTGAATCAGGTGGGTAAGCTCATGGCTACAGCAGGTTTGGAAACCCTCGGTTTATACCGCCTTATTACAGGCTGAGAGTCTGGAGTTAGTAGTCTACTGTCTTTGCACATAATGATGTACAATATGTGAACTACAGTAAAAATCATAGTCCACGAACTCCTTAGTAGTTGTGACACGATCACAGTGATATTCCAGACTACTGCATTATCCCAGAAGGCTGCGAAGTCTGTCCACTCTGGAGAAGTTAGATACAAAACGCTTCTTTTCACACATTATTAAATCACACACACTTTAACAACATTACCAGTACCTACAGGTAAAAAAAATAATAATAATCCCGATTATAGAGAATACCTTTTGTGTCTGGAAAGGTTGAAGACAGATGAACTGGAGAGCTGTAAAATGATGTCCCCGGGTTGGGAACCCATTCAGCACAATGTGTGTGTACACAGTAATCCCTGAGAGCGCAGTCTAATGTTTAGTTAGTTTCTGTCACCAGTGTGACTCCATGATGAGTTTGTATAAGGGTGTGTACCATCTGAGGCCGGTGTTCTACACCCTGGATGACTATGTTTATCACTGCTGAGATCAGTCACACCGAAATGTGATCTTTCACAGACTCCGTAATAAAGGATCCGCAGCAGCTTTAGGCGCTGTGATTGATAAACCTCCCTCCATACAGACTGTAGATCTGAGAGGAGACGGCTGTTGCAGGCGGATGGGAAAGAGAGGGAATGAGAGGGGGAGAGGTACATAGAGAGGTAGAGAGCAAGAGGGAGAGGGAGATGTGGAGATCAATTTAGGATTGACTGCTGTTGTTGTTGTAATTGCTGTTAATGAACGTCAGTATTATTGTATCACTATTTCTATGGCCTTCCTCCCATTGCTCTGACCACTATGTTATTTATACATAAAGTAAGGATTTGTCATGTCAATTAAATCGATTGTATTGGAATAGGGAAAGGGAAATGGAGAGAGGGAAAGGGATAAACTGACTCAGAGGGAGAGACAGAGAACGGTAGAGAGAGAGGAGGGTGGGGGAGAGGGGGGAGAGAGGGAAGGGGAGAGAGAGGAGAGAGGGGGGAGAGAGGGGGGGGAGGGGAAGGGGAAGGGGAGAGAGAGGAGAGAGGGGGGAGAGAGCTGAAAACAACAAGAGAGCTGAAATGAACTCCAGCTAAACAGTTATCCTTTGATTCTGTCTGCCACTTGTCTGATAACAATGAATCCAATGAATTGAAATGAATTGAAATTACATAAAATAAGAAAGATGACCAGATTAATTCCAATTAAGTTATGATTAGAATGCATTGCAAACAAAAAAGATTGAGTCGTAAAATTAGAAAAATGGAAAACAGGATATGTATATATTTTTGTATATTTCACGTGAGAAATGTGTTTTCATTATGTAAATGTTAACAGGATTAAAAGTATACTGTTCAGCAAGGACTACAGATAAATCATATTCACACGTTTTACCTGTTGTAAGCTACAGGGAAAATGTATACAATATGCACAACAGACTTGTTGTTCATGTTCATGTGTTCCCTATTTCAGCCCAGCTATATACTTATGCCGACGCCTGTGGTCCATGGACAAGCTTTTGTCACACAAACCACCTGCGACCATTACAACAACCCAAGAGTGACTCAGTATTTTACAAGCCTATGATACACTAAGTCATTAAACGGTCCAAACCTAATCCAGTAATAACTGCACGCTCTGACTTTAACGGCCAGTGATCGAGGCAGACAATTGCAGTCCATCACACTTGGCAGCAGGTACTTGAAAATCCTAATGAGACAAGGTGCGAAAGCATCCTATCTGCCAATTCCAGAGCCGTTCCAGCGCAGTGCCCGCGCGCTTAATTCAGGTTACCCTAAAAGCCACATCCAAACCCTTTGTGTTGGACCGTGTTACCTAAACCTCGGTTTCATTCGATAATGTGCATTAGGCACTTGATTAACGTTCTCATAAACCAACATGCACTCCGTTATCTAGTTCAACACTGAGACATGCAGAGTGCGAGTAATCGATACTACGGACAATACTAAGTAGCCTACAATTAGAACAAAAACAATGAAAGCAATATTGTTGGATGCTTATAGAAAATTACCGCTGGTGATGCAAAATGTCTTACCTGCAAATATATGACAATCCAGAGGTTGTTTGACATATACAGCCACTTGCTTGAATTTCTGTACGCATTATTGTGGATTGGCATGTGAGATCAACTCTAGACTTGTCCCTCTCTTTGAGAAATGATTCACCTGATGTGATCGAGTCAGTCTCATTTGACTGTTGAGAACGACGTTATGTCACTGCGTTCTCTCCAATGAGGGACACGTTCAAGTTTCAGCGTCGCTTTATGGATTTGTCTTTTTACTTACAAAAATGTATGTTGTTTATCGACCCTCTAGCGTAAAAAATAGTATATTAGATATATGCGATAAGCTGTTTTCCGCTTTCGCGTTTCTGATGGAGACCCGTAGCACAGAGGTAAGGAGAAGAAACGTTCCTTAAAACCGCCAGGATGTTCACAGCGAAATGTGTCTCTAAGTCCGCTTCTCTTGTGTGATATCTAGCTGTTACCTGTTTTTGAGAAGTGAAGCAGTTAGGTACGTTTAGAAATAGATGCTCACAAGATGATCTTCTGAAAAACATGCAATTGCTCGTCTTTTTTACTTTTTAAAGTTTTCTTCTTTCTCAGTCCAGTTTGGGAGCTCTGTGCATGTTTCCATCCTCTTCAAGATAATCTCGTTTTATGTTGTCTTGAGTGCTACTCATTCATATAATCTCAGTGCATAATGCCTACAGCATCCTCCCACCACTTAGTGTTCGCTGCACAAACAGCATCCTCGTGGGCTGTGTAGAAGCCTGGATCAGTCTCAGTCACTGTTGGTAACGAGTCAGGCACTGGTACCGTTTACAATTGCATCGTGATAACAACCATCAAGAAGTTTCTTCTGAAAGTGCATATGTATTTAGAACGAAGGCATAGACGCCACTATTGCACAGGATTAAGTCAAACGATGTGACTCGCGCTGGCTGCTGCTACAGCCTATAGCCCACTGCACGTGAGTAAGAAGGATCCACAGAAAGCATTGGGACGCACGCGGGTGCTGTGCGTGCTGGCGGCCCTTGGGAAAAATAGATGAAACCTGACTGGCTGCACAGATTATAGAGTTGCCTGACAGCAGCGGGATAATTGTAGCCTGCATTGTTGTCCAAATCGTAATGGCAACAACACATTTCTGTTTTAGTCCAAACTAATTAGCATGTCCTAATTTTAAAACGAGCTTGTAGGGTTGCCATACCAACAACTTTGTTGAGGTCATTTGGTAAAAAAGAAATCATGTTACTCTTATTGATAGGATGTGAAAAGAAAGATTCGTTTGAATTTAGTTTCAATATATTCCCTATTTTAATTTACAAATGTCAAATCTTTATCAATATTTCTGACATGGTAGCCTACATTATGGAGCCTTCCCTTCCATGCATTTTCTCCAAAGCCTTCTTCATGAGTATGTGGAGGGACTGAATCTGACATGGTAAGAAACACATTTCGTATTCAAGAGCCTTTACCTTGAATACCTTATCCTAACCCTAACCCATCTACACCTCTAGGATTAGTTCTTCCTTGTAGTTGAAACCCAAATACATTTAACTGGTTGCTGTCTGGTGGAAGGGTTCTGAAACTCAGGCAGCTGCTAATGTTTTTTTTCTATTACTTTGGAACTATGAGTCTGTAGTTGGGACAACAATTCACCATTATAGAATATTTTCCAGATTGACAACATGAATGCACTGAGTAGCGACCCCCCCCCCCCAACCCTCACACACACACACACACATGCACAAATCGGTGACAAAATGCTTCTGTTCGTGAAAACATGACGGAGACCATTCATCAACACGTATCTCAAGGTCGGGGGCATGCTGGGTAAATTACTTCCCTTTAAACAGGAACGTTATAGGATACTACACACATACACACCCACGGGCATACACGCCTAGGCATACAACAAACACAAAGATTGCTTTTCAGTCAACGTTTTTCAGAAAATAGAATACAGTGAGTTTTTTTGTTGTTGTTGTTGATTAAATTACTGCTGGATTGTCGCCAGATAAAGTATATTTGGTTTTTGCAGCTATATAGTTCCACAGCAAACATTTCAGCAGTTTGAAAGATGATATTGACTCTAAGGCCATCTTGGAGATGAGAACTGGAAAGCACTTTCATCAGTGATATAGTTTAGAATTATGGTTCATTCTATAGTGCGTTCTGTCATCACTGCAGAGAAATGAAAACAGAAATAAAACAGGCCTGTGAGCATTCTATTACCAGCGCTCGGTTCAGTTGTCCTGCCAGTGTTAATCTATTCTGCTCTAATGCAGTAATTATTTCAGCATCTGATCTCTAGTATTTTTCACATACTGTAGACACATACAAAGACACACACACACACTAACAGACATGCACACACACGACACACACACACACATACGCAAAGCGGCCATAAAAAGTCCTCAGATAGTTAATATCTCCTGTTTCATTACATGGCTATTACGGCTTTATTAATCATTGCTGTGCTACAGTCCGTTTCAGCACCAGTAGCTTTTTCCAAAGCAATGTTTGGAATATTGATATGTTGTTGGGTCTTCGTTGATGACATTGCATGTCAGAAGGAGCCTCGAGCAAATACATCGTCATAAACTGGGTAACGGAAAGTTTATTCAAACCCGACTGAAATTAAATTTCAAATTGTACTGTATTCCCTCTGTCATACATTTCACCAGAGGCCTCCACAAGCCCTGGTCAATAGCAGAGGGCTACATTGGTAATAGGGAACAACCTTGACATGACCCCTATGAGTCTCTCAGGCTTTATAAAGGTGATAAATTACAGTATGTCTGGTGCTTTTATTAAACGAGGTTCATTTTTCAAAGTTCAGAGACTGACTCATTGGGGTTAATGTGAGGTTTAAGTAGCTCACTTTAGCCAATGAACTTCTAAAGAGACCCAGCCGGGTGCCAGGTTTAAAATTCCATATCATTACTGCTGTCTTAATCTCATAGCCACAAATCCTGTCACTGTCATATCTCCCTTGGAGATCTAGAAAATGTTTTATTTCCCAACATGGTTTGAATGGACCGCTGGCTCCTGGCAGCAACATTTTTATGAGATATTAAATTTCCAGAAACCTCCCCCATATGCCTGTTGGGGCTACGTGTTATGTTGCTGGTGTTTTCAGAGCGGGGAGGAGGACATTTTGCAGACTGCTGTTCCATATGTTAGTTTTCAACCTTGCAGAAAATGGAAGAAAACGTGGAGGAATATGTTGGTTTTCCCCCCAGAACCTCTATACACAGAAAAATATCGGAGACATTTGGTGAACTTTTAAACGGCGCCTTTTTCCAACCGTCGTAATTCGCTGTTGGGTGTTGGAATACCATCACAGCAAGGCATTTGATTGGTTTGATTTGATTTGTTGCGAGGCATTACTGATTTTTACAGCAGTTTCCCAACCCTATAGTTATTTTTCTACCATGAACGTCTCTGAGTCGCACGTTAGGGAAGCCAGGTTCTGGACGAGTCTTCTCTGAGTCTTTCCTTCAACACTCTGAAGGTTTTCATGACCCGTCAAATTGCACTGGGGAATAGTTCCCATTGTGAGTCTCACCTGCGGAGTGAGGAAGTCTTCCTGTTCCACGCGGGGTTCTGATGTGGTGTAGACCATCTTCATGGCTGGGAAGAAAAGGGGGATGAAAGGGAGAAGGTAGAAGAAAAGAGTCAGAAGGTAGACAGGACACAAATGCAGATACCTCAGAGAGAGTCGTGGGGAGAGACGAAAGGGAGAGGGGGAGATGGGGAAAAGAGAGAAGGATGGAAATAAAGAAAGAGAGGTAAGGAAACAGGTAGGTGAAGAGAGGGAAGGAAGGAAGAGAAGGGAAAAAACGGAGAAAATCCGAGTAATGACCTCATTGCCTCGATCCGTCTTTTTTCTTTTTTTTTTTATCTCCCTCCAATACCCCATGTGACGAGCGGTTCCCCCGTCCCACTCCTCATTCTCCGCTATCAGGGCTTCTGACATCTACTGACAGTACCGCCTCTGATCGTCTGGATGGCTGGCTGTACCTGGTACCATCTCCTCCACATCAATCATGAGCCCCACGCGCCCCCTCCACCGCCGCACCCTCACCCCTCCTTCTGCACCATAGAAATAGTCTGCCATGACTTTCATTCCCACGGAAGTTATATTTATCAGGCCACATTCTGTTCATTCCGTGTGTTTGCGATGCACCTGCTATGGTAGCTTACGGTTGCTTTAGGCTTGACTTGAGTCGCCGGCGATACCAATGAGGCTCTGAGATCCAATTTGTTTGTGCTGAAATGACTTCCATTTCGTTGCCACAGAACATTAGGGACAGTAAATGAACGTCCCCCAGGCTTCTCTCTCCCTGTCTCCCCCCATTCCACCCTCCTCTTGGGCATCTGGGCTTGAAGACAGGAGATATGCTTGGAAGGGGTAATGGCGGAATTATAAAGATCATTTTCGGGGCCGTAGATTCTTCCACCCGAGTCTCTCTCTCTCTCTCCCTACTCTTTCCTGGTCTTCATCCCCTTCACCAGCCTCTGCTAGTGACTCCTGTCTGATGGGTGGCAAAACAACACAACCCAGAGCTATGAAGGCAAAATGTGGATGAGAAGTATGTACAGACGCATATGATGTAATGCAAAGTTAGAAAAGATCAACATCACGTCTGTCCTAATCATAGTTAATCAACATCATGTCTGTCCAAAAACATAGCCTAAAACATCACGTCTGTCCTAAACATAGCCTAAAACATCACTCCTGTTTTTAACATAGCCTAAAACATCACGTCTGTCCTAAACATAGCCTAAAACATCACGTCTGTCCCTAAACTTAGCCTTAAACATCACTTCTGTCCTAAACATAGCCTAAAACATCACTCCTGTTTTTAACATAGCCTAAAACATCACGTCTGTCCTAAACATAGCCTAAAACATCACTCCTGTTTTTTAACATAGCCTAAAACATCACTCCTGTTTTTTAACATAGCCTAAAACATCACTTCTGTTTTTGGAATATATTCTTACACAATGTCATGAAAGTAGCAATAAATTCACTTTAGAGCCTTGATGTGGTAATTATCAGGAGATATCTGGCTAACTAAGTAATGGAACTAAATTGGCAGAACTTAAAGTCAAAATGAGAAGGAGAAGCTACAGGCACTAAACAGATATGCTTGCTATTTAGCTACTAATCTAAATGCATGTGAGGATAAAAGTTGTGTGTTGTGAATGACAATAGTGGTTTTAGCATTAGCAAGCTATCCTAAACATCTCTCTTGCAGTTAATGTAATAACTGCCAATAACATAATCCATTTCCTTTCTTAATGCAATAAAAGGGAATAATAAACTTACCAATAATGTAATAACATTTCTGAACCAATAACGTAACAACTTTTTACCCTTACTGTTGCTTCTTTAAAATAGCTGTACAAAAACCTGATCAATCCTGACCCCCAACTTTGAGAAAACATCCACAACACACTTCTTTCAGTTGCATGCAGTTTTACAATGCTGTGTCTTTTATTACGGGATTCATGACCATTTTAAACTATACGTTTTAGGTAGCAGAGAGGCCCTATCAGATGGATCAAAGATACAGGAAATGAATAAACACAATCAATATTCATTACAAACAACTGTAGATATTTGTTAAGTTAAGAAAGATACAGTGAAAACAACAACATTTAAGAAAAGTGGGCATCTATAACTATAACTATAGAAATGAACTAAAACTATGTCTAAACTGTGTTTTCTCTCATTTGTTTGAAGTGTATTGTAGGACTTGTTATTATATACTATGTAAAGTGAATGTCAGTTGCATTCCTTGTTTTGTTGTCCGATAATCTCCATTTACATCCCAATAGGGCCTCGTTGAGACCTCTCTACATTCTTACTCTGACTCTATTTCACAAAATGAACAAATAATACAATGTCTTAACTGTTTTATTCCAGCTGGATGTTGATATATGATTTAGAACACGCTATGACATCATGTGAAGTGTAAATGTCAACTACATTATTTTAATATTTTCAGATAATCATGTGTTTACATCTGAATAGGAAGATCTCTCTTAACCCACACCATACATAACCCAAAATGCGCAAAGCAGACAATGCTGCAAAAACATCGGTAGGTAACATTTCCAACCTTGTAACTTAGCTACTAGACACTTTTATCTATTAGATATTACAGTAAAAGACAATTGAATTTAGAAATTATTGATCCTGCAAATTCCCCTTTAAAATGTTAAATTCATCCTTATGGAACGACCCATGACCTCTCTGTCGAGTATGAGAGGTAATGGGTTAGACTTGCTATCTCAGAGTTAGGACTAAGATTCAGGGGTCAGGACAGGTCAGGTTTTTGAGCAGCTATTTGAAAAAAGCAACAGTAAGGGTAGATGTGATGGAAGTCTGACACTTAATAAACACATCTTAAAAACACAGTGAAACAAGTATATTATTACAATATCAGCTCCAATTTTAATTATTTCTTATTAACCCATCCAATAATGTAATAACCAGTCAATAATGTAATAATCTATTATCTTATGGGCAAAAGGTTATTACGTTATTGGTGTAGAAATTGTATTACATTATTGGTAAGTTATTACATTATTGGCAGTTATTACATTAATGGTAGTTATTACATTATTTGTAGATATTACATTATTGGTAGTTATTACATTAATGGTCGTTATTACATTTTTGAGTCTCTCGATTGGATGCCACAACGACAGCTACTGTGTCAACAGAAGAGACAACAGATAACACACACGGTCAGTTTTCCAGGCCAGAACTGGTCGTTGTCTGTCTGCTTTTCCTCTGATCATTCACACCGTGTTCACAACCAGTCTCCGCTGCAGGTAACGTGGTCTACAGTTAATAACACTGTTTCCTTTGCTCCAACTAATATATAATAATACATAGTAAATGCAACCGCTTTTTACAATTACTTCTGCTCAGCACGTAAATTACAGTTCCATCAGTGCAACTATGCATTAGGTTACCGGCACGGCAAATTGGAACGGAGCAGATGATGACAGACTAACGGGCAGACTGGGAGAGGGAGACGGAGAAAGGAAGAGGGAGAACCTGCCTTCTACTTATCTCGCTAGTATCATCATTTAAGTGTTTTTGTGAGATAAAAACCCTTTGTGTAAAGCTTTTTTAGTGCAATTCAAAATGCAACTTACAACTAAATTGTAACAACAACACATCCCGCCAGCACACAAATGACTCCCTGTTGACGGTGGAACTCAACAATCCGGAAATTGAAGTTATTTTCGGCCCTTGCAGAGTGACTCCCAATAGAATTG
The DNA here is from genome assembly GCF_011004845.1 of Esox lucius. NCBI lineage: Eukaryota > Metazoa > Chordata > Actinopteri > Esociformes > Esocidae > Esox > Esox lucius. The sequence continues at coordinate 19,382,472 of NC_047591.1, forward strand.
TGTCTCGCGTTTGAGAATCATTTGAGGATATTTTTCAGCCTACGCCGAGTTTAAAGTCTAAACACAGAGAGAATCACACAAATGTATTGCTAAAAACACACAGCTTTGTGTCGTTTCACCAACAACTCAAAACATGTTCGAAAACAATAGGTCTTCTTAATCAAACTAGGACTGTCGCCTCTTTTGGTAGAATATTGCACCAGTAAGAAGGAAAGACCTGTTGTAAATGTTTGATGTTTTTCTGTCTTCTTTCTCGTGTCTGAAACAGTGGTGTTAGGAAGAAGGGATTAAAGCTGTCACATCACAGCGCAGTGTTTCTCTACGTACTGTATCTCTCCATACCAGCTTTCCTTCCTTCTCTCTCTCCATCTCCCGTCTCTCTTTCGCCGTCCTCCGTTTCCATTTATCTCCATCTCTCTTTCCTGTATCGTTTCTTTTCTTTCCCTCGCTCTCCTCACCCCCCCCCCCCCCACACACACACAAGGCCACCTTTTCTTTGAAAACCTTGAATGATTCCTCAAGGAAGCCCCGTGCTTTTTGTCGCCCGCCCCCTCAATTCTCTGTTAATTGTTTCCTAGGCATGTAAAGCACCACTTTGTTTGGAGCAAATTGGCTTCAGCCTAACAAGCTTAGAGGTAAACCATCAAGCTTCTTGATTTAATCTTTTCTTTTCACACTTGTTGTCGAATATTGCATTGTGTATTTTCCCTATATTCTTTTGCCCTCCAGTGTTCCATGTTTCTATAATTTCTTCCCCCTCATAGAGAATTATAATAAATAATCTATCGTACTCCCCTCCTGGCTAGAAAAACAACCTCTGATATTGATCGTAACCTGCATCTACTGTATGGGTGGGGTGGGGGGGGGGTGGATGGGTCGGCGGGGGGGGGGCGTAGAAAACATGAAGCATCAATTGTCCGTTTCTAAACTGCCTGGGAACATTGGTCCAGAGACTAAGAAGAGCCACGTGTCTTTGAGAGGATGTTAGACTCCACAAAGACTCTTTGTGTGGCTGGAAAGGTGATGCAGTACCACAGACAACAGCGGGAAACAGCCACTGGTAAAGGACCTTTTGTCGGCTTCTCCGCAGAAGCCGGGGGAACAGAGCGCTAGGGAGAATGTGGGCTACATCCATCCCTTCAGACCTCCATTATTCTCTCTATCCCAACATCCATCCATTCACTCAGCGAGGTAACTACAGGAACTCTTGAAGATAAACTCTGCCCGGTGCAAAGCAAATACTGTGACCTGGCAACGCGACCGTGTTGTATCCGTATGGTTGGCCATGGAGCCAGCAGAACTGGCACTCAGTTCCCTCAGTATTTGAGGGAAATGACCCCATTGGCCGTTTACTTGTGCATCTCAAGTCATTCCCCTATATCTGCCTTTAGATAGGCGCGCCGCAATGTTCTGAGGAGAAAACCACACGGTTAAACTACCAGCCGACACTTCCATCACATCTAAACATACTCATCCTCCTCCCTGTTACCCGAGGCTACGCACCCAGGGGAGGACCTGAAGGATGGATGGAGGGGAAGGGATGACAGGAGGAGAGGGGCGGATGATAGGGATAGAAAGGGTAATATTAATGGATGAGAGGGGTGGGGGGGGGGTGTCTATGAGCCGGGGGAGGTGACTTATGACCTGGGTCTGCCCTCTAGGTGGCGCTGTCGTGGAGGAGGATGTTGGTATGGCGAGAGACTTTCAGACTGTGTGTGTGAGTGTGTGTGTAGGGTATTATAAAATATATCAGTGGGCGCACTGTAGCAGGAGAGATTGATAATGGAACCACTTATACCGCAGGATTCATTGTGAGGGAAGACACATATACACACACACGCACACACAAACATATATACAAGCACACACACACACACACATATACACACACACACAAACATATATACAATCACACACACAAACACACACTCACACAAACATATATACAATCACACACACATACACACAAACATATATACCATCACACACACAAACACACACAAACATTATGGGCAACATCAGGTCCATACATTTACATGTATGCCAGGCTCACACACACACATGCACATACCTTTACTTTGGTATCCAAATGGGGACATTAAGCTGATTGCCCTAATAAAACCTATTTCTGCAAATCCTAACCCTATCCCTTACCCCAACCATTGCCCAAACCTCAATCAAACTCTAACATTTATGCTTAAACTTAACATAACTCAAATGCTAACCCAAAACTTGCCTAACCCTACTTCTAACATTTAAGGAAAAATGTCCCCATAAGTCACTTTCTCTTATTTAACTACAGTTTGGTCCCCTTTATATACAGTATTGAAGTCCGAAACACACACACACTGCTGGATTTCTCTGAGGGCAGATATCAAGATATAAAAGCAATCTGTATTTTCTCTCTCATTCCTAGTCTTCATTATACAAACCTGTTGTCATTATCTGTTTCTGCATAATTCTAGCTTTTTTTCTCAACAGTAGGGTGATATTGCAAGATTGACAGTTTTAGTGCAGTCTAGTCTGGTCTGAAAAAGCAATTATTAACTTTTTGTACAGTCTGTTATGGTCCGGAACTAATAATTACTTCTAGTCCAGTCTGTTCTGGTCTGGAATTAGTCATTACTGACATCTAGTCCAGTCTCTTTTGGTCTGGAACTAGTAATTACTAACTTCTAGTCCAGTCTCTTCTGGTCTGGAACTAGTAATTACTAACTTCTAGTCCAGTCTCTTCTGGTCTGGAACTAGTAATTACTAACTTCTAGTCCAGTCTCTTCTGTTCTAGAACTAGTAATTACAAACTTCTAGTCCAGTCTAGTCTAGTCCTCTGTACCCACACTAGCCTTTTGTAAGCAACATGTTGCTAAGCCAATGGCCACATAGTCCTAAATGCCACCCTGTTCCTAGTATAGAGCATTGCCTTACACCATCCAGCCCAGGTCAGAAGTTGTGCATTACATGAGGACTAGATAGGGAGCCATTTAGAACATGTGCCTTTGATTTCCTGTTAAACACATCTCTCTGATCCTCTAACTGGCCACCTGTCAGGACCTCAGCTGGGATGCTGTCCCAGCCTGGGCGTATATGTGTTTGTGTGTGTGTGTGTGTGTGGGTGGGTGGGTGGGTGTGTGGAGCTGTCATCATTCTGTGCCACATCTCTTCTCTGTACACCTCTCTGTGTGTTAAAAGCACCTTATTCCCTATATAAAGAGCACTGAGAAAATTCCGACACTGTCACAGACCTGGCTTTACATCGACAATTAGTAACAGGTACCCTTTGATCCTACTGAGCAGAGCTGAAGCCTTTGCTGTCCACAAAAAGACATTCCTAATTAGATTGATATTCCAATGCTTGTCCACGGGCGGATGGACTTTGGTTTTCTTTTGCAAAAACATCTTTTGCCAAAGTGGACCCTGTATGTTAGAGGAAAGGTAGATAGTTTGGAGATCTATCATCACACGCCAGTTCTTAGCTTGGGTAAATGGTTGACGGTCACTTGAATTTGCCTGAGCGGAATCTAACATTAATTCACCTGAAGGGAATCTAACTTGAATTCACCTGAGGGAATCTAACATGAATTCACCTGAAGGGAATCTAACATGAATTCACCTGAAGGGAATCTAACATGAATTCACCTGAAGGGAATCTAACATGAATTCACCTGAAGGGAATCTAACATGAATTCACCTGATGGGAATCTAACATGAATTCACCTGAAGGGAATCTAACATGAATTCACCTGATGGGAATCTAACATGAATTCTCCTGAAGGGAATCTAACATGAATTCACCTGAAGGGAATCTAACATGAATTCACCTGAAGGGAATCTAACATGAATTCACCAGAGGGAATCTAACATGACCTATATATTATGATGTTGACGTTTTTACCTTTTTAATGATACCGCTAAAGTTCCTAGTATGTGCTAATTAGATACTGACCAGAAAAACAAGTTTCCAGTTAAAGTCCCTAGAACAGGTTTTCTTCAACTTTTTTAGTTCCCGACCTAAATGAGAAGTGACCGTCAACCATTTACCCAAGCTAAGAACTGGCGTGTGATGATAGATCTCCAAACTATCTATCTCCTCTAACATACAGGGTCCACTTTGGGCCCAACCCGTAGTTTAAGAAACAACATTCATGCGTGTTCAACACATTCCATGAAGGACATAGGGTCTGCTGGTTCTAGTGTTTCCCCTTTTCAGTTCGACTAGATAACAACCCTCCTTGCTGATTAGTGACGTAACGCAACAGTGCCGTGCAACAGAGGCTCAAAGTCCTGCAGTCACCCAGACATCTGTGGAATGTCCTGTCCTTTGTTTTTTTGGCCATAAGCATGAACTCTTAACCCACCCAGAGTGAACAGTAGTGAGGGATAAGGTTTGACTGAGAGCATCTTGGTTTTGATTCTGAGTCAGTTTCACAGAGTTGAGGTTGCCCAAACGAAAACACTGCCACTCTGGTGAATTCATGATAGATTCCCCTCATGTTAGATTCCCCTCTTGGAAATTCATGTTAGATTCCCTTCAGGTGAATTAATGTTAGATTCCGCTCTGGCAAATTCATGTTAGATACCTCTCTGGCAAATTCACGTTAGATTCCCCCCTTGGGAATTCATGTTAGATTCCACTCAGGCAAATTCATGTTAGATTCCCCTCTTGGAATTTCATGTTAGATTCCCCCCTTGGGAAATCATGTTAGATTCCCCCCTTGGGAAATCATGTTAGATTCCCCTCTTGAAAATTCATGTTAGATTCCGCTCAGGCAAGTTAGATTCCCTCTGGTGAATTCATGTTAGATTCCCTTCAGGTGAATTAATGTTAGATTCCGCTCAGGCAAATTCATGTTAGATTTCCGCTCAGGCAAATTCATGTTAGATTCCACCCTTGGGAATTCATGTTAGATTCCCCCCTTGGGAATTCATGTTAGATTCCCTTCAGGTGAATTCATGTTACATTCCCCCCTTGGGAATTCATTTTAGATTCCGCTCAGGCGAATTCATGTTAGATTCCCCTCTGGTGAATTCATGTTAGATTTCCCTCTGGTGAATTCAGATCTGCATGATTGAAAATGTATCTTTAGACATTTTATGCCTTTCTTGAATATAGTTCTGTAATTGATTAAATCATGATGCCAACCACAGAATTACCACAGAAAAATCGTTCTGGATAGGTCAATGTGAATGCTGAACTGCACCACTTAGACCTGGTTATACGCACTCACTGGAACCACGCTGAGAAGAACAATGGGATGATGACAAACCATGAGCTGGCCACCACATTATGCTTTGGGTCAGGTCAGCAAACTAGTTTCCTCAGAAATGATGCTTCCATGAAGTGAAATGGGTTCTATTCTCGTCTATTATGATATTGTGAAGAGCATGAGGTCCCCAAGGTCAGTGTTCATCAACATATTAAGCCACGTCTGGCATGAAATGCGTGTCGTAATGATGGTCATTAAATGAACATAACACATTCACAAACACACACACACACACACACAAAGCCATTTTAATGTCTGCGGGAACTACATGCCTTACCATAATCAAAGCCCCAACTATACCACTGGGTCCTGAAATCAGTGGACAACAATGATCTGCAATAATTACTACAATAATTGTATAACATAATCTCCTGTGTAATCAAGGCAGCTGTTAATTATCTTACTGGAATTTAGATGGAGCATCAGTTATGTGGTTGGTTGGAACAAATAGAAGCCGTTAATTGATTGGCTGCACAAAAGAGATGATGGCCAAATGGTCAAACAAATAAACTGTTTTAAACTTGAAAACATTTTCATGCACTACTAAACAATGTCAAATGGAAAACACTGGACAATATAATGTTAAGCTACTTTAAGTTTTATTTCTTACCAATATCCTTAGTTTATGTAGCAAAATAATACAAACCTCAACAAATATTGGAGGAGCAAGTGAGCGGAGGTTACATGTAAATGCTTCCCTAACCCAGTTCTATCATGAATTTTATCCTATTCTATCATTATTTTTACCCACCTGTGGTCTGAGGTCTTAAAAAGTCCCTGTTTAGTGGCTTCCAATGAAAAGATGGAGTGGAACTGAGTTGATGATGAGTGCATAGTACTATCTTGCAAATGGGTGTAACTTATCAATGTCATCCAAATGTCCCATTTCTGTTGTAAAACTGAGAAAGGGACAGAATTTGATGAGTTATCAGTAGATTGGTGGCAGGACAGGTGTTCTGCCTTTTTCTTTCTTTTTCTTTCAAATGTATTTTGCAATAACAGTTGGGGGATATAAGCAAGTGTACGTTCGGGGGAACACACATTTTGACAATGTACTGTTCACTGTTTATAATAATAATCATCATTATTCAATAATCATAATCAGCGAACGCAGTCTAATGACGATTTGGTGTTACGCAGAACGGAACAGGTGGGCAACCACTGCTTCAAACCATCACCCTCTGGGTTTGGTTCAGTGGAAATCACAACCATTTACGTGTCATGTCTCACAGGTTTTAATGGATTTATCTTGTGTCAAAGGTGAGAGAGATCCTGTCAAAATGTCTGCGTTAATCGCAGCAAACTCTTTCCTCAGAACCCTCTGAGCCATCGGAGAACTCCGTGATTGGCAGGTTTTTAATAAGGCACACACACTAATGAACAGTGTGTCTTTTTCACGCCGTCGACAGACGTTGCCACGGTGTTGAACAATAAGATAGTTGAGTATTAACAGGGGTTATTGCTGGATGAAGTGTGTCCAAATGCCAATCAAACGGCAGCAGTGATATTTCACACTACTTCTCCGGAGAATTAGAATCATCACTTCCAGAAAAACCCATCCTGATACTGTGTTCTACACACTGAGGTAAATGTCAGACTCCAGGAAGACGAGCTGTCGCCATGGAATCCAGATAAACAAATAGGGTAGACAATACTTCAAACTGGTTTACGCATAGAAAATACACAGCAACATTAGGCACTCAATCAGCCAAACACACACACACACACACACACCCAAACACACATGCTTTGTACCCATCTTCTATACATTGCAGGATAGATCCTCTTAGGTAAAGCCAGATGTTCAGATACGCCAGTCTCAATAAGCCCTGATCTGTGATCCATCTCTGCACTCCAACTCTGACTGGCTCCAATCAATACAACAGGGGATGTAGTACAGTGAGTCTTTCTCCAGGTGAGGTGTTTTAACACTGGTAAAGATCTCTGGGGTTGTTTTAATCTGGAGGTGGACTTGTAGTACACACACTTGTTGTAGTACACACACTTGTTGCATATATGTGCTCCCGTGTTGCTTGGCTTTGCTCATTGCAGGGGAATTGAAGGTGCAGTTTGCACATTTTTTGCTCACAGTTTGTGAAAGTGGTGCTATCGAATCGAAACGGGTCCCCGAAAATTGGGTAGCATCTCGTGTACGTGCTGATTTGGGCCGCATGTCTTAAAACACCTCGCTTCCAAACACGGAATTTTTTGGCTAACTGAAGTATGATATTGACTGAGGTTACAGAATATTGACAGGTTACAGAATATTGACATGTTATAGAATATTGACATGTTATAGAATATTGACAGGTTATAGAATATTGACAGGTTATAGAATATTGACAGGTTATAGAATATTGACAGGTTATAGAATATTGACATGTTATAGAATATTGACATGTTATAGAATATTGACAGGTTACAAAATATTGACAGGTTACAAAATATTGAGAGTTTACAGAATATTGAATATGACAAAAAATATTTTGTCAGTCATGAAAGTCCCAGATAGCATCTTTAACTACAACTGCTAGATCGTACCAGAACGTTTTGGGCAAAGTTATCCGGCGAGTAATGCTCTGGCCATTTCAAAATGTCCCCATTACTGTAGGTCCAGCACCCGAACCTGCCCCCCCCCCCCCCCCCCCCATTGGTTTACTTCTCACTCTCTCATTAACATGCTTCAGCTCTTAAGCACATAATAGCTGAGGTAAAACATGCCTTTTTGCAGTTTGAATGGAATCTCTGTGATGAGATGATGTTGATAGCAACTAAGTCACGGAGAAATAGACTAGAGAAATAAATTGCATAAATCTATGTGTTTTCTCCCTAATTTTGTGATGTCCAGTTTGTTCATTCTGGCCTTGGGAGTATATAGATGTCCATATGGATGTCTAAGAAGACATGTGCAGCCGTATACAAGACAGAGTTTTTGGCTATAAAGCTGGGTGAGGCAGGCAAGGCAAGTCTATTTCAATAGAACATTCCTTAGACAGGGGAAAGTGGAGCGTTATTAAAATACACAGAGAATAGTTTCGGGCCTCAAAACCGAAAATGTAGGAACTCCCATTGATACGACCAGGGGTCTGAACAGCAGGCCTTCAGATTTACACGGTCAGAGGAGAAGTCTTCAAAAACAGCCTGGACAGTCCTCTGAGAACCCAAAGTTGCTGAGTTCATATATGAGGGTGAGATGGTTGACAGGAGTCAGAGGCTCATCCATAGCAATAATTATTTCTTTTTTTTAAACCCGGTCTGCTGTCTAAAGCAGATATGATGTGGTTTTTAGGATCTGGAGTATCGCCCGAAGTACATGCACGTCCAGTTCTTAAGTCAGATGGTATCGAAGGGGAACACCGTGGGGGACACCAAATTAGTAGGTTAACTTTGAATTCAGCCGGCTGGACGGTGCTTCTCATTCTGGACAACTCTTCCCGTGCAGCGCCACCGGCAGCGTGAAGACAAGAATATTAAACAACCTTTGTTAAGAATTAACAAAGAATACATAACAAAATGATAATCTCTCACTTCTCACACGCTGCGTCCCTTTGCCATTCCTTCACTCTCCTCCTCCCATCTTCTTACCCATCCCTTCTTTGCCCCCCCCCCCCCACACACACACACACACATTCACACACACCTCTCAGTGTGTGGACTACAAAGTGCTACCTAATGAGGTATCGGTATTACCTTCAAGTCACTGAATGTAAAACTGTGAAGACAATGCTGCCTGTGTAACAAATAGTCACTGACTCCCTACATACTGTAGGCCAGATGGGCAGTGCTCCTCAATAGGGGTGGGTGGTCATATGAGATGCAGTAAAGCTTTTTCGACAAGGCAGCTGTTTGGACGCCTTAACAACATGCTGTGCCTAACGAAGGCCTCGATCGCGGTTTGAAATAACCTGTCCTCTATCATGACCGTCTGACAACGCCTGTGTGCGGGCTGGAATTCTGTTTAGTGGGTGTTGTTTATATTGTATCCCTCAACATCAGTCTCGTGATTCATTGTGACGTTCAAACCGGATAGAGGAGCAGGCAGGAATACGGATACAGTCCCTGAACTGTCTTGGGACAGTAAGACAATAATCTCACGTGCACACACGCACACGCACACGCACACGCACACGTTTCCAACCGCAGAGAGGATTGTAAAAAAAAACACAATTAATTTATTGTTCCATACCTAGAATTGTTTCTCCCTGAAACTAAGATGACAGCCACCAACTGTTTATTCGACGTGAAGTAAGCAGGAGGTGGATTGGTTACCTCACGGCGCTGCATGAAAAGCCACACACTGCCAGAGAAACACCATATCGTTGGCTTCTTGGTGGTTAATCTAGCCAATGTGTGTTTGATCAAGGATCGGTAAGGACATGAAAATTATTAGGCAAGCACACTGAAATCCACATCACGTTCGGCGAAAGTTGTGCGACGAGTCTGGACAAGTTCTCTCCTTTTCTCGCTATAAGAGTGCACTCATTCTCTACTTTCCATTAGTAGTGATAATAATAATACATTTATTTATATAGCACTTTTCTAGTACATTTACACAAAGCGCTTTACACTAAATAAAAATAGAAATACATTAAAATAATGACAAAAAATATATATTATTTAAAAATGAATAAAGAGAAAAATAACATAAAATAACAATGTTTAGTGAAAGCCATCTTGTTCAAATTAGTTTTCAGGTAAGATTTAAAAGAATGCACTGACATAGCATCTCATTCTGTGGTAGGCTGTTCCAGAGTCTAGGGGCCCTATAGCAAAGGCCCGGTTCCCTTTAGTTTTCCATCTAGACTCCGGAACAGCCAGAAGTATTTTTTTAGCTGATCTGAGAGGCCTAACAGTGCAGTCTGGGTTTAGCATGTCACTAATGTAATCAGGTGCCAGACCATATAATGCCTTCAAAGTGATAAGTAGAATCTACTTATCAGAATCTACTAACCTAAACCCTAACCAATGTAGAGCTGCCAACACTGGGGTTATATGAGACCTTAATTTAGTCTTTGTAAGTATGGCAGCTGAATTCTGTACAACTTGGAGTTTACCTAGGGACTCCAGTAGTCAAATTGCAGTAGCCTAGTCTAAGATGAAATAAAAACATGTATAATTTTCTCAGTGTCCTCAAAAGATAAAAACAATATTCTTTTATTACAGGGTTGGGATGAAATATAATATAATTATTATTATATTATATTCATTTTCTCACTATGGGGTACTGTGTGTAGATTAAAGGCGAAAAATATATTTAATCTATAACAAAGAAATGTAGAGAAAGTGAAGAGTTCTGAATATTTTCTGAAGGCTGTGTATATTCACTCTCTCAAAAACTCAATAAATTTGTTAACAACAGATTGACAATTACAGAATATTAGTGATGTTTAATGCACGCAGGCTTCATACACAAAGCCAGCAAGCCATCGTACTGCACTGTTAGGCCTCTCAGATCAGCGGAAAATTTAGAGTCTAGACTGAAAACTAAAGGAAACTGTGCCTTTGCTATACACTCTGGAACAGCCTACCACAGAATGAGATGCTATGTCAGTGCATTCTTTTAAATCTTGCCTGAAAAGTAATTTGAATAAGATGGCTTTCAATAATATTTTAACATTGTGATTTCATATTTTGTTTATTTATTTTTACTTCGTTCACCTTTAAAAAAATATATATACATACTTTTTTAAATTCTATTATTATTTAAAAGTTTTTTTATTTTGTGTAAAGCACTTTGTGTAATTTTACTTGAAAAGTGTTATACAAATAAAGTTATTACTATTATTACTGACTACTGGTAAACTCTGTGCGAACTGTCACGATACTTCAACGCTCATTGAAATTCATGTCAAATTGATCTGCCTTGCTCACCTATTACAAAATATTGTACTATATATTTATGTAAATGTGAGGTTTAAGAATGCTTCTGAATCTCCTATGTGCTTGTTAGATGAGCATTTGAACAATGCACTGACCAAACATCCCATTTAAGGAAATAACAGACAAAACTGATTCCCTAGTCTTTCCTGGCCCTCCCCAGCGGTTTTACATCCTTCCCATAGCACCTTGTAGGATTTCTGAAGGAAAATTAAATTACCTTGCAGAATGATTTCCCCGGCTACACCGACCCCCCCCCCCCCCACCCCCAGCATATTTTCCTCTCCCTCTCACTCCCTGTTTCCCTCTGTCTCCCAAGATATTTGTGCCTCAATGCCATGCATGAAACAACACAGAGTCAGGAGCTTCAATTGAATTTACAGAGAACCCTCGGCAGCCTGGTGTGGGCTAGGCTGTGCGGAAAAAACACGTTTCTAACTTACCCTCCCCACATGCCTGCGGTGTGTAGGTCGCTACTATGGAGGCAGAACACGCAATCTTCCCCTCTGTCATGTTTCACATTAAAAAAAAAAAACAATTAAAAAATTATCATTAGTTATATACACCCCCCGCACCCCCCCAAGTCGTAAATTCCAATTACAAGGAGATTACGGCTCATTTCAACTGACTAAACGATCCCTTGGTTTGATGAGGGCATTAGCCTGATACGTTTGACCGCCACATCCCTCATTGTCATTCTCCTACGTAGTTAAATCTCATTCAGCGGAGACCGAGGGCTTGTTCTCGCTGCCAGTGCTCAGCGGACCAGGAAATCACAGTGAGACAAGGAATGCGTCACACTTTAAACCAGAGTATTACGGTTTTGGGGGAGTAACCATGCTAATAATTGCTAATGTCACACTTGCTATGCCGGTGTTTTCCACCACCGCGGTGGCTATGGAACCCAATGCTGTGGCTGCAATACTGTGTGGCTACGTGGTCGTCTGCCTAAATGCATAATGTGTTAGCTAGTATAGCATTTTGGGAGAGTATTTGCCCCCTCTCAGATTTTCCCTCTTTTGGATTTACTTATTTTTTTCAGATCTCTAAACCTAATATCGTATAAAGGGAACATAATTAGACAAAAAAATTATCTGGTTTGCTGCACATATTTCATTTTATTTAACAAACATTTTTTTAATGAAGGACACATTTTCCCTGTGTGGAAAAGTTATAGACCGCCTCACATCAATGTAAAACATTGTTCTGCCAAAAAATCTCAATTGGACCTGGCTGTCGCAAAAGTGTAAATATGTTGCTTTTAAATCATTCTAAAATAAACTCACTTGTGTGTTTTGGATTACTGTCTTCCTGCCTGACCTAGCTATGCTTTAAATGTACGGAATTCCTCCTTCAGGATGATCTAATACAGAGAATAATTTATAGTGCATTCAATGATCTACAGTGGATATTGTAAATAAGTCTAGTTCCTGAGAGTGACTAAATTACTCTCTACCACCCCCAGGAATGACCGTTAATATGTGCTAAAGACTATGGAATGCTGTGTTTGGCTTTCACCGCACTTGTCAACTATCAAATGTCAACTCAAGTTTGCAAAAAATTTACCATGAACTTAGCACCTGCCAGGACTCCTGGAAGAAAGTGGATCTTTTGTATGACACGGGTTAAGTCCTGGCCTATTATTATTCTCTCCACACGTAATCTTATTGTTTCAAGAACATTTAGTATTTTAACTCCAAATCAAACACTAAGTAAGGCATAACAAATGGGCCCTAATCACTGCGAAAGATGTCTTAAAGTTTTACCAATGAATGGCCCACGCTGCATCAGATAGGTTCTTTGGTTCTGGTGAAGTACCAGTTCATCATTAGTCCAATGTGATTAATATGCGAGACGGATGAAAATTGAATTTGCATTAAGACTTCTATATGAGCACATTTGTGAGAAATTCTAATCTATTTGCAACAGGTTTCCTAATAGCAAGTAATGAGAATAGGTTATGGTGCTACTGTATGCGGTTTAGCCGACAGATATTTGCTCACTCACTACACAACTGGCTCCTTTGAAAGAACAAATCCCCACTTTTCGCCTGCGGCTGAATGTCTTGCACAGAAATGTGCCCACTAGTCAAACACATTCAGGTTTGTGAATGGTGGTCCAACACTCATTCAGCAGCTCTGTGTGTTCTAAAACAGAAAAGTAAAGTAATGGAATGCCGCTGGGTGTAAGGAAGCGTTTAACTTTCCACACGGGGGAATTGCACATCTTTTTTTCATTTCATCAATTAAATGTCTTAAAACTGTTATGTGTTCACTCGGGATCCCTTAATCTGATATTAAGTTGTGGTTTTAATCTGCCAAACATTCAGGGTAAAAACAAATAATGAACAATAATGAAACACGTTCTTTCCCGCTATTTTAATGGAGTGTGAAGTCGATAGAGCGGGCATATGGTAGCTCGGCAAGGCGAGGACTATGAGGAAGCTCTGAACAGCTTGCATCATAAAGTACGTGCTGGTTTCCTCTGAGAGACTGCGTCTGCAAGACTGTATTTTTATATACAACAACACACAAGCCAAGAAAAAGCAGGAAAGCAGGAAGAAAGAGAGATATAATACAAGAGTTGTAAGTTGTGGATGTCAATTTAGTATTGTGCATGTGATAGTAATGGGACTTGACCTAGTCTTTGTTTTGGGACATGACCTAGTCCTAGTCATGGGAGTTGACCTAGTCATGGGACATGACCTAGTCCTAGTTACGGGACTTCACCTAGTCCTAGTTATACATGGTCCTATTTATGGGCCTTGACCTAGTCCTTAAGGTGCTAGGGCCTGATCAAGATAACTCATAAGCTAGCGGTACAGTCAGGGCTCAAACCCACACTGTGATGATCGATTTTGCGCAAGGAAAGTGCACCTTGGGAAGCTGTGCCACCCGGAAGGCACATAACAGGTCGACATGACATATTGTGCAACACGGTCAACATTCCTATTATTGCTTTTGCACACGTTACTTCATCACCATGGTGACCAGCAGGTAGCTGACCGGGTGAGTGTATTCCTAAATCGCTGTGTTAGCATTGCAAAGGAAAGCGGTGTTTACGCCTGTAGATTTCGCGCCAACGCCACGTCGTCATCAGCCGTGTAATGACGTATCCCTGTCACCCGCTAGATCTCACCTCCGGGATCATCGCCACACCATTGGTCGGCATTTCAAATTGGAATTTGGGGGCGTGGTTATCAGAGCTGGGGTGCATCGGCAGGTCCGGTTTTGGGCCAGCCTCCAGCGGTGTGTGTGAGAGAGAGGGACAGCAGGGACACAGTTATTTCGGGGGGCCGTGGCCGGCCGTCATTTATCCCCACTGCTAGTGATCACAGGGAGGGTGTTTCCCAAATGGAAACCAGTCCGTACTGTACAGTAACCCGCTTCATCTGCCTCTGGTGAGAAGTGGTGCCCTTCATGGGGTTTAGGGGCTGAGAAGCAGCGGCGACGTCAAGTGTTTTCCTAAAAAAAGCCCTCAGCCCAGACGCATTCCCCCGCGGGGACCGACGTGCGAGCACGCAAGCGCGTGCACGCACGATTTGCATTATTGTTTTTATTTGTTAATTTCTGTTTATTTTGAGATTATTTATCTGGCTTTTGCTTGTCGTCTCGTCTTGTCAGTGATGAAATAAAGCAGTGTTACAGAGCTAGCCGGCAACTGCATTGCTAGTCCAAAGACTTTGCACTTTGGGATGGCACAGGAAGAACAGAAAAAAGGGATACGCTATGTGAAGAGATGTGGTCTCAAAGGTGGGATATGTAAAATGGGTGGACTCGTTTTCGTTTAACGGACCAGATTAGGGGCATGAGAAACAAGTCCAATTCCAGTTCAGGGGTTAGGTCTAGGGGGAAATGTATAATTGTAGTTAGTGTTAGATTTGGTGTTACTTTTAGGTTTAGGCATTACGAGTTAGGTTGAGACGTCAAGGCTATGTTACGTTTAGGGATAAATGTTAGGGAATTGTGGTTAAGGTTATGTTAGGATTAGGGAGGTCCCACATGGACCAAAATACCAAGCTGTGTGCGTGTGTTTGTGCGGGAGAGAGACGGTGTGTGTGAGAATAAAAATAGAAACAATGTGGGAGGGAGGGAGGGAGGAAAAGCGCCCATGCAGAATAAGTGTGTAATGTCATCCGAAATGTAAAGACAATTAGTATACATCTGAAATGTAAAGATACTTTACATCAGGAATGTTAAGTTACTGCATTTTCCTTCATAACGTCGTCGGACACGTTCTAAAAGCTGTTTTTTCTTTGGGTCCAAAGAGACCCCCAACCCCAGGACCAGTGATAAGCTTCTAGTTAGTTCGCTTACAGTCAAAGCATAGAATGCCTGTAACACAGCTGGGGTTTTTTTTTCTATCAAAGAATAAGTTGTATGATATAATAGCAGGAAAAAATGCAGTATATTTAAAAAATATATATATAATGTAATGGGTTAACTACTATAATTTTAATACTTGTTTCTGATTGGAGGTGTATAACTGCGCTTTTATGACAGTTGCCAACAATCAACAATGTAAGGAAATATTCTGACAGAAATGTGTTTTTGTTTATACTCACATATTTACACGTGGTCCGGCCAATTCTAAATGTACTGTTTTATTGTATGAACTCAGGAATTCTGAACTGACCCCAGCGTCAACACAAACACATCATGCCCTTGACCAACTGCTAGACAACTCGGACAAACAAATAATTTTGTTTTCAGCCTGTGCCAGACCTTGTCTGTAAACTTCAACATAATAAATAGTTACAGTTAACACAGTTTCAGATGTTTACTCCTCAACTAGTCAGAGTTAATTATTATAGTTAACCCTGTTGAAGAAGATGTTCCTTACTTCTGCTGTATTTTACAGCTTACGAACTTTGTGTGAATATAAGGGTTTACTGGTCTATTATTTATGTCTCTCTATATACTTTCTTTATCAGGGCATAGCAAATCTAGGCAGAAATTGCTCCAAGGCTGTCAGCTTAAAAGGATAAACCTCCCTAACCACTTCCCTAAGTATTCATCATGGCCCAGATTCTGACCTGAATTGTGCACACTTAAATTTTACTTAATTAAGATTTAATGAATTTTTCTCTCTAACCTTGAATTTAAGGATGAGACCACGTTTCAGCCAGCTATTTGTCTGGGCAGGGAAAAGATTTAAAAGGTGTGTTGGAGTGTCCGAAGACATTCTGACACTGACATGATTCCCTCAAACACCCTGTTCCTTAACTCTTGGGGAAACAATATCTAAGGTTGAGTGTACATGGTGACGTCAAGTGGAACAACACAAACTCTCTTTTTTTTTATCAGGTTTACAAAATTTGCCGTTATGAAGAGTTTTAATTGCATGGCCTTTTATATAGAAGGGATGAAATGTATATACTGTAAAAGGGATGAAACTCATGTTAAATGGACGTAGAGCATTTGATGACACATGCTCAATTAACCTTTAGGCATTATTCACTGTTTTAATTATATACCACTTCATTGCATCCTGTTTCTGCATATTACTGTTTAATATGACACAGCCCAGCCATCCTCAAACCCCTTTTTTCCCCTTTTGTGACAGGGAACTGAAAATTATTACTTTGCCCCTCTGGGGATCGTTTGAGTAAAAAAGAAATTGACCACCACTTTTTAAAAAACGTATTTCTTTGTTACAATTTATACTACCCTAAAAGCACACTGACTTATTTTAACAAAGTGAAAGCATGGTCCATCAAGCAATTAATTCAGTTTCATTCTGAAACAACTATGTTAAAAATACAAATATTTGGTCTTCTCATATTGTTAAAGACACATGTAAACACATACGATTAGACACATATGATTAGAAAAACCTACAAATGATGCAAAACAGGAGTACTATACTGTACCATACTGTTCCAATAAATAAATAAAACATCTCAACATCAGGATTTAACCTAGGAAACACACATGGCTAGGTGCCTATAGACCACAATAAAGCATATTCACATAAGGATAAACATTCGAAATATTTGGCCTTTAGGAAACTCCTATAATTTCAATAAAGACACATGTAAACATGTGAATATACGTAAGAGTAGGCAAACCAAATTCAAATCTGAAGGATTTAGGCCTGTGAAGTTCATGGAAACATCAAGGAAGATCAAATAATAATTGACTTGAAAAGAAGACATGCATTGCTTCCAGCGTGATTTTCCCACATTCTCTTCAACATTTCGTACTCGGTTTGTGACCACCATACTGAGAAACAGATACGTACACTTTCCCCAGAGTCATACTTTTAATGTAACGGGTCTTAATGGCTAATTGCTCACACCGTTCAAAAGCTACAGTTAAATTCCTAGGAGTGAAATGGAATGCACTCTGTACAGTATGTGCCAAACTCTAAATCAGCAAACATTGACGGATACTTGGATAATTCCGGGCCCATGAAGGAAGCATCAATGCAACCAGTGGGACTTTATGAGGGATATTCCACGGAACAATAGGCATTCCTCCAAGCACCAGCTCCGGTCCGCGGGCCTGGGTTTGAGAAACACCAGTACAGCCTACACGTCATACCATTAAAATGAATCATATTATTTATTTTTTTAACCCTAATTTGATTATTGTAAACATTCACACGTGTGGTTTTTGGTGAATATAAATACTGAGAATACTGTAGAAAAAAAGAAGAATGGTTTGAGGAACGAAGTGTGCAAACCAAGATGTTTGGGACCAGAAGAAACACATGGCGCAATGCTTCTCAGTATCATTAGAGCATACAATAGACCAGGAAACACTATTCCCCTATGGGTCAGTATTTCCATGCCCACTAGCCTTCGAACATCACCATGCGTTACAATTATGAGCACGCTTTTCTCCTTCTTTGGTGTCAGGGCTTGCCAAATGGTTTGCACTCATTTATTTATCTTTTAAGATTAAATGCATTAACATTAAAACTGCCAGGCCTTTCAGACCCATTTTTGTATAAATCTGCCCTATTAGCATGGACATTCTCCTCACAGCATCCCCTTCCAGCCCGAGCATCAGTTCATCTACTGGATCGCCATCAAACTATACAGAATAATCAAAAAAATAATGAATTACAGAATTTGTTTGTTTTAACTGGTAAATTAATTTTAAAAATACAATAATGTGTTTGTATTGAAGATCTTATCATATAAAAAAATTAAGAAAAAAAAACACAGAACGATTATATCTAAGAACAGAGGCTATAGTATTTTCATTCGCTTATTAGGCCCAAAAATTTCCAAACTGTAAACAACACAACATTTAAATTATTCTAAATAATGATCATAGGATGATTCAAAGTAGCCTACAGGAATAACAAAATGGACTATTCGATAAAATATAGAAACGTCATTTGTCGATTGTTTTATGCATTTATGCATCTCGCTTGAACTTTAAACTTGAACTGCCCCACAGTCAGCACACAGCTTCGGGGGTTTGAGTGAACAGGACCAGCACACAAAACGGTTGCACGGCACACAGTTCTCATTGGTCTTATTCCGTGTGCACTTGCCGACTTGACACGTGTCTTCTTGCGGGGTGTGAGCTGCTGAGGCTTGGGAAGAGGAAGAGTGGGCCGAGCTGCCGAGGCTTGGGAAGAGGAAGAGTGGGCCGAGCTACCTCATTGGCAGCTTGCTACTTGGCTGTCTTGGCGTTCATGTGGTTTTTACGAATGGCGTTCATGTGGTTTTCGTTTCGTGAATAATATATAGCCTAAAACAATTGTAGAATCTTAATCTTTAGTAAAATAAGCGAGATGACAGGATGACAGGATGAGTGTGCGGTTTTGTTTCTCTTTCTCCTAATACAATTATTTGTATATTGGTAAAGAACGTCGTTGGTACTTCCTTTTCGTGAACAAAAATGTAGATTTACATTTTAGATTTACATTTGATGAACTAGCCTACACAAGCTGAATCTCCTATTGAAAAATGGTAACGTGTGATACATATGTTGAATTGTCATGTAGCCTATGTTGTTAGTATTATGTTTCATTAATAGCCTAATTAAACTGTTGAATGGTCATTGAAATCTTGTATTTAATTTGTAAGTTCATTCAAAATCAACCAAGACTCTATCATTCATCTGGGAGTATCAAGCATTCATCCACTGAGCGGTGATTAGCACCCGGGTACCATTTGGGTACCAACACTAAGTGCCGTGGGCTATTTGTGATTAAGTCAGAAAACAGGGTAAACAAAAACAAGTAAATAGTCTCTAAATAGTTTTCTGTTTGTGAGTTTAGAATTCTGACAATGGAACAATGTAATATACACCTATTTAGGAAAAGTCAGGGTGTTGCTTTCAAAATGCCAGTTTTATTTTGAGTACAAACTCAAACGCCAATTGGTGCAGGCATTTGGCGGTTCTAGTGTTAAACACCATGAGACAATCTGCTGGCCAGCAACCTGGGAGGGTTTTCAGTGGTTTTAATTGCATTTATTCGGTTTGCGCAAGGTCGCAATGTCAAACAGAAGGGCAAATCAACCATGAAAGGTGGGGTTTGAGAAAGAGAAAGAAAACTGTAGCTTCCAGTATTTAGGAGTGGTGGTTGATGGATAAGACCTTCATTAAAGAGTCATTTAGAGGTATTCCCTACTGCCGTGAACACACACTCACACACAGTGCGGAAATAGAGCTAATACAGGCTTATAAACTCATTAATACCCTGGTCAGGTCCACTGTAGAGATAGCCATTCATCTCTGAACATGCACGCACAGACACACACACACAAATACACACACACAAACACACACTTGAATGGGGACATACCCACTCCTATTCATCTCAAGCAACAGAGGGGAAGGAATTTAAGTTGTTTATAAGGAGCATTTATATGTAGTTTCTTAACTGGGAGATTAAATGTGCGCACACACACACACACACACACACCCTCTAGACAGAACCAGGGTAGTGCAGCCAAGGGCCCGATGCCTTTGAATGTACCCATGAATAATGAGACAGGACCTAGAGTATCACTCTTTCATGACCAGCAATCCATGGCTTGGGCAACCTGGTCTCATACACGAGAGGTAACATTGTTAACGTCAATCTGGGTCACTCAGTTTCGGTACCATGTGATTACAAAATCCAGCAAAACCACATGAGACCAGAGTGCTGTTTCCAAGGAATTCAATCCGAAACCAGGATTTGACATAGGAAACAGCCACGGCTTAAATATAAAGCATATTCACATACAGGACACAGGCACAGCTGGAGAAAAGGATATAATACGCAGGAGGACGTCTGTGGGTGTGCTACATACAGTATATATAGCCTTGGCATGGCCGTAGATCTACTTGTTAAAGGAACATGGACACGGTGAATGGAGCAGTGAACACCACCAACACCACCAACACCACCAACAACCACCAACAACCACCAACAACCACTTGAAATAAAGGGAATAAAAATAACTTCACTAGTACAACACACGTAACTGGGCACTTAACTTTTGCATGCCCACCCAAACCTTCCAATAGCCCCTCTGTTCCCCTCCCACCTCTCTGGCTGCGGCAGGCAGGCAGCAGAACTAGCCAATAACCTTGTTGACAGCTAAGCCTGTATAGCAGCCGGGGCAGTTCAATGTTTTAAAAAAAAAAAGCCATTTGAATATGGCCGACCAACTCAGCTCTTTTGAGTTATTTGTCATTGATGGCAGGGGGCCATGCTAGTCTTTTAAATGTGTGGTATTGTTTGCAGTGGCCATGCTGTCTGTATTCATCCATTTTAAGTATTCTGTCATGGCCAAAAGTATTGGTGTTTTTAAACTTCATTTAAATAATGCACCATTTCTTCTTGCAGTGTTCAACTTTAAAAAAAACTTTGGTATGCACAAATGTATTTCTTTCGTTTCCAGTTGAACAAAATCTGAATAATTTACTACATCTTAGCAGTATATATTTAGATGTCAAGCAGGTGATTTCTATATTCAAACTAACTAATTCAGCTAGTTTGAATATAAAAAGGACTCATTCTCCTATTATGTGGCACTGTGTATATCGCAATGAGCATGGAGAAAATAAAGAAAACCAGAGAACTGTCTGAGGAGGTCGGACCCAAGATTGTAGCAAAGCATAGACAATACCAAGGCCATTCAATCTCCAGGACATTGATGTTCCTGTTTTCGTACGTAATGTTATCAAGACGTTTAAGGTCCATGCCACTGTAGCCAACCTTCCTGGAAGTGGCTGCAAGAGCTTATATGATGGAAGATCGCAGCAGAGGATTGGTTGAATGGTGGAGGAAGCACTGTAATCAAATGCCACACAGATTCAAGCTGACCTTCAGACACAAGACATGAGAGTTTGCACCATCTGTCACCAACTCAATGAAATGGGTGGTACAGTAGGAGACCTGGGAAGATTGCATGGCTGACAGACATAAGAAAGACCTAAGCACGCTACATTTGTCTGGGATGTGGACAGGCAAGACAAAATGTTATCTAGCACACTCTATGTCTACAGAAAACAGCAGGGTTAACTGTCTTGCTCAGGGACAGAACAACAGAGTTCTTCAGCTAGTGGGCTTGGGGATTAGAACCAGTGAACCTTCTAATGGTACCCTGCCGCTCCACAGACATCAGCTGCTTTTACAGTGTGCCTTGAGGTGGTACCAGCCAGCCAGCTAGAAAGATGTAAAGTCCTCCCTTGAGATGAGAATATAGCGCCATTGTATTCATACTTTTACGTAGCAACGGCTCAAGTTATCAGCTTTATATGAGGCCATTTTCCTTGACACATACAGAAGACATGATGGACAGTCATTACCCTGACACATACAGAAGACATGATGGACAGTCATTACCCTGACACATAAAGTACAGAAGACATGATGGACAGTCATTACCCTCACACATACAGAAGACATGATGGACAGTCCTTACCCTGACATACAGAAGACATGATGGACAGTCCTTACCCTGACACATACAGAAGACATGATGGACAGTCATTACCCTGACACATACAGAAGATGTGATGGGCAGTCATTACCCTGACACATACAGAAGGCATGATGGACAGTAATATACAGAAGGAGTACATGCCTCAGTCTTTGCTAAATTGTATGGACGCAGCTAATCAACTATCCAACTACTCAACTTATTTTATCTATATCATTACAATAGTTCAATGCATGAAATGCTTCAGCTTAAGTTTTATAGCTATTCCTTTTTGAATCCATCAAATCCAAATTAATTCCCAAAGTCTTGATACAGTGTTTACATTCAAGGTTGTGATTTTATACAAGATTATTAGCATACAGCAGTAAATTGTAACCTATCAACTTAACCAGTTGAAGGTAACTGAGATGCAGCTGTTCTATTTTTCTCTTCTCTACTATTTTTCTCCCATCACATTTTTAGGGAAGGAATACATTAACTTATTCAGGCATGTCTATTTCCATCCATTAATAATTGCCAGAAGACTTTAGGTGAGTGTAGCCTGTATCTATACATTTAAATGTAAGTCGTTTACAAGAGTCTCCTATCCAGAGTGGTAGCTTCCTGACATTGCTATTGGCAATATGATAATATATCTAAATGTGTTCAACATACTAAAATATCATTTAAATAATGGCATAATTACAACATTAATAAAAAAAATGGAAACCAACGTGTATATGGAATAAAGGAAGTTAAAGGGTAGAGAGAAAGCCAGAGCTGGATGTCTGACAATCTTTGGCCAAGTGGAAGTAATTATTTAAGTTCAACTGGACCCTCCTGCATGTACAGTTTAACTACAACTTACAGTGGGATTCTTGAATAAACTAAGACCTGTTCTAAGACCTGTTCTTAGACACAACGCATAAATCGTCATGCAGCAAACATCTATAACTGGAAGAATTGGAAATAGCCTGCTGTTCAGTCTGAGGTAATATTTCCGCTGTTTCGTAATCCCGTTATCTTGAAAGTTGATAGAATTTTGGGATGAAAATGTGCCTAAAGATCAAAAAGGATACATAAGATGACAATTATCTGGACCTATAAGTGACATTTTCTTACACATTTAGACAATTATTTTAGGCTAAAACTGAAGAACAGGTTATATAAAGTATGTTGTTTATCTACTGTAGTTTAGAGTCACTGCTGAGCATAGAGTCGAATGCTTAAACAAATGCTTTTGTCTGACAGGCTTTATCGATCTTTACCAAAATAAATATGTCTTATGAAGTGAGACCTTTGAGCCTGGATTTTTATATAACCTCCTATGCTCACCACACATTTAATATATACTGTGCATGTTTACTTGAGATTGTGTGTTCTGTCCCTAGAGCATGGTCTCTGACACCAGCAGCACTACAAATAAACCAAGATAAAATGTGGAATATAGGTGAATTTACTTCTACAATCAAATATAGGTACATTCACATACAAAGGAGATTTTGAATTAATTTCATACCTGGCAGGTTATTCGTATCTCTGGGGATACTGACTAGCTACTAGGCTAAACTGGATAACCAACTTACTCACGCATTGGATGGGGCTTCTCAACGCTCCTCTTTTTACTGAAGCAGTTCAGTTCCACTTTTAAAGGTTAACACAAGGTTATGTATTTCAGACTGGAACACAGACAACCTAAACCTACACACCTCCTTTAAGGAGAAAAGGTTGACGCCAAGTCTCGGGGGGGGGGGGGGGGGGGGGGGGCTGACGGACGGACAGGGGGCAGGTGGACCACACACACCGCTACTCCATTTACAACATGTCTCAGTATTCATGCCCTGTTACACCAGAGCCCCCAGTCCGCTCCATTAACCTCATGCCTGGTCCTCCTGCAGAAGCAGCACTTTTTAATGTTTCTGCTTCATATATTCTCCCATCAAAGCCCTCCTCCCCTGACTATTGTATCATTCTAAGTGGGCCCTACCGTAGAGTCACCATAAGAAGTGGGTGTCGAAAACGATTAGTGAAACCCAAAAAGCAGTACTGAAGCTCCAAAAGCAGTACTGAAGCTCCAAAAGCTGTAGTGAAGATCCAAAAGCTGTACTGAAGCTCCAGCAGCTGTATTGAAGCCCCAAAAAGCTGTAATAAAGACCCCAAAGGTCTAATGAAGCCCTAAAAACCAGTAATGAAACCCAAAAAGGTGCAGTGAAGCTCCAAAAAGCTGTAGTGAAGCTCCAAAAGCTGTAGTGAAGCTCCAAAAGCTGTAGTGAAGCTCCAAAAGCTGTAGTGAAGCTCCAAAAGCTGTAGTGAAGCTCCAAAAGCTGTAGTGAACCTCCAAAAGCTGTAGTGAACCTCCAAAAGCTGTAGTGAACTTCCAAAAGCTGTAGTGAACCTCCAAAAGCTGTAGTGAAGCTCCAAAAGCTTACTACTCAAATACCACTTTCCAGAATCTGGTTAAAGGAATTCAAGAAGAACAACAATTCACTCCCTTTAGACCCAGTCAGGAACCTGGTTCTGTAAGTCATGTTACTGGGGCCTCACCTGACAGGCCGTTAGCTCTGAAACCCAGGGAGCATTCTAGACGCCTCCTCATTCTCATCTCCCTCTGACTCCCCTTTCTCCTCCTGCTTCTCTTCTCTCAGCACGGTAGCGTCCACCACCTCCCACGGCAAGTCCCTCTCTACTCAGGGCTCCATCTCGATGACAGACATCCCCTCCTGGCTCTATCCCCAGCAAGGACCGCGGGCTGGTCATGCTCGTCCACACTCGTTTGCCCTCTGTGTCTCTGGGCCCCTGTGTTTGCACATAAACGTCTGCCACCACACATCCCCGCCACAAAAAAAACCCAGACAATCGGCGCTGGCAAACCCTCCGTTCATCCCTAGACTCTGCTCTGAGAAACTTAAACACTTGTATACAAGTGTCTCGCGGACACAGATTAAGTCTCGTCCTGCCCTGAAACATTACGCTCCATGACCATTCTCAGGCTTGATATTCAATGGATTCCAGAACCTGGCAGAGTGTAAACAAAACACCACCAAACATCCCAGAAGCCATCCCCTTCTTCTGCTTCTCGAAACAAACAGATTTGACGCCTTTATTCTTATTGGCAGGCTAAAGAGAGAGGAAATAAGCAATGACACGCCAGACGCAAAAATCCCACTCAACTAGCCGATCCACCAGACTGGCCTTTTTCATGAACAAAGTCACCTCTTCATTCCTGCTGGCTGGATTGTGTACTGTATGTGTTCATCTCCTGACTATTCACTGACCGCAAGCAGCATTTCAGCCCCTTTGACACCGTACTCCAGAACACACCTAAATCCATATGTCAACATCAGCTTCTAATCCAGACCTGACATTGCCCTACAGTACCTCCACCATCAAGTAGTGGAAACCGAACCAAAAAAAAACAGTCAAGCATTAGCCTTTCACTACAAAAAGGGGAGATATTACCACACAACTCTTCAACTGTGTCTCTCAGAGAGAGAGAAGTACTCTATTTTCTTGCCTGAACCTCCAAAGTCAACACAGCCCCAGATCTCTTTTTCCTCACTCACTGATTCACTCACACACACGCACGCACACACAGTTTTATCATCAGGAAATAAGCGATAAGTGGTATAGTCAGTGTTATATCTGTTAACGACAGCTCGTAATGTACCTCATCACAGTTAAAGAGCAGAGAAAAAGCTGGATGTCTGACAAGCTTTGGGCAGGTCGCTTTAAGAGGAACTATGTGTGTGTGCGTGCGTGTGTGCGCATTTGTCTGTGATCTCATGTAAACATGGATTTGGTCACCAGTGGTTGGTGTGTTCAGTTCCCAAAAAGGTTCAGCACAAAGGTATAATATATGCAAAGCTGGTGCTCTACTCATTGACCTACATCATAAGGGACAGCCTGTTTCGCTCTTAGTATCAGATCAAACTCAGTGATCACCAGTCTGTGTCCACAAAACCATCCCTAAAATTTCAAATCATGTCATCTCACAGCCCATTTCTTTGTAAATGCATGTCAACCTCACTTAGATTTGATGTATTCTGCCCCTCAGTCAAATCCTGGGAATGTGAAAATATCCTTAATAAAAGTTAGCCAGGTTTTGCCCATTTTAAAATTGGTTGTGTTGATCTATCATGTGTGAAGGGGCTTGGTGAGATAATGAGTGGCATTAGTTCTGCAAATTTTGGGATTAGTGGCGAATCGACATTTGGTCCGCAGACATGCTCGTCATTTATAAAGGGAGAGGGGTGGAGCTCTTGGTTACGGTTCCCATCTCTTAAAGGTGATCAACGTGGGATTTCTTGCCCATGTAGAAGGTAGGTAAATATCATGAACAAAATGCATAATTCAAAACCAAGATTTCCATCCCCTCTCTTTTCCAGCATGCTGACTAATGACTTCCTGTTCTAGTCTGCAATTTTTGTTCCTGAAAATATCTTTTACAGCAATTTAGACATGATTACTAAGTGAGTGTTTTCTCACATGAACACAAATTGAGGAACCCGGTACATTTTTCTGCACCGGCGGAATCAGCAAGAGAATATCACAGCCACTCACAAACACACAGGTACTGTAAGAAATACGCAGGAAGCCCATCACTCTATTACTGCATGTACCATTTCATGCAAATCTTCATCCACCTAACTGATATTAGCCTGCCTGTGTGTCCTGCTCTGCCCTCAGAACAGCAGCGTCCTGCGTATCTGCTGTCATTGGTGTGACCGTTTTTTTCGGTCACAGATGTTGCTTGCCTCGTGCAGTCGTTCAGTCATTGAGTGCACACGTGTGTGTGTGTGTGTGTGTGTGCGCGTGTCTAAGCACGTCTGTAATCTCAGATCATGTGCCTTGCAAGACCCTGGCGCCTGCAGGGTCGTGTGTTCGATTCCCATGAGGGACCAGTACGAGAAAAAAGTCAACGTCATACAGGACTGTAAGTAGGTCTGTATGACTTGCTGGTCATTCTCACAGGGAGTTCTGACCAATAGGGCGGGTTAACCCAGATTGATCTGTCTGTCCTGCTCTCACAACAGTCATGTAGCCATCTGTTCCTGTCTGTTCCTGCTTTGCCTGTATTGTCTGTACAACAGATTATGCAGATCACAGACGAATGTTGCCTTCGCCCTCTTGCAACCAGGGTTACAGTTCGGAAAGACATGTGTTTGTGTGTGCGCCTCCTGAAAGCCCTGTGATTGATGTGTTCGTTTCACTTTTCTAAGACTTAAAATACATCAAATGTATCCAGTGACAAGACAACAACCCCCCCCCCCCACCCCCGGCAGATAACCGAGGACGTAGAGATGAGCTGACGGACGACGGCTTGATTGATGCACATGGTTGACGGCGGACGAATTGACGGCGCTCGCCAGTCCGCTCTTGTGACACGTTTTTCATTGTTCTTGTGAACCCCCCCACCCCACCCCTGAGGCCCCTGACCGGTGGCGGGTTTTCAAATTGACAGATATATTTATTTAAAAAATTACATGAATCTAAATTAAATAGCGAAAAGCGTCAGTCACTCTCTTAATAATACATCGGCTCTGCCTCCCAAAGAGCACCTACACATTTAAGCCCGGACGTGGTGAAAAACACAGAGAGAACACTGTTCGTGTTTCACGTCCCAGCAGTCCTCTGGCAAAGCGGTTGACAGGACTGTGCCTGAGTGGACATGGGTGATGCCAGGCTCAGTGCCGGATTCTTGGCAAACCATTTACTTTGACAGGGTGCCATTTGCATGCACACGGTGAGTCATAATTGAATTCCCTCACTCCATTAAACCTCACGGGTTTGGCCAGCGGACAGAATGCGGATCACTTTGCCGGTCAAATTGCCGGCATGATCACTTTAAATGATTCTCAGATCATTTTGAATGAATTAATTTGAAATCATTTTCAAATCAACGGCAACATGGCAGCTTTCTACGGGGGTCGTAAAAACATGGCCAAATAGGATGTCCTGTTTTGGGACACTGGACTAGAGCCCATTGGCAATTCAGTTTATTTCTATGCAATGTCATTACGCAAGCAGTATACAATGACCGCGCAGCTTTCATTTTTTCATTTTGTCTCCAAAAAAATCCCCTCAGTCACAGAAAGACTGACCCACCTCTGTGAGCATTCCATTTCCTGCTGTGCATGCCTTGTTGCCATGCAGAGAGAACTGTGCCTAAGACATCAAGTGCAATGGTAGCCAAAGTCACTGGACCCCAGGCTTTATCTGTACCATAATGATGCATCTTCACAAATGAGAAACGTCCTCTATGACCCAGATTAATAATTCACATTATTCACACCCAAATCACAGCTAGCCTACTGGGCCCGTCTGCAGACTGAGTACTGGAAAGCAGGTGTTTGGTTTAGACATTTACCCCATTTAAAAAATCTGCACAAGGCAGAATCCACTTTAAAAAAAAAAAACAGGTCTGTGTTCCGTTGCCTGCAGAATCCCAACGCCTGTCCTCCTGAGTCTCTGACCCCCAAAACCCATCTTCATTAGAGAGAATGAGATAAAAGACAGAGTTCCGCCACAAGAGGCTTTCCAGTGCACCGAATAAACTCCTGACTTCCTCCCGAACCCCTTCTCTAACTCTCCCTCCCTCCCTCCCTCTTTCGCCCTCTTCTCTTGTTCAACCACCTGCTATGGCCCTATGAGATGACATGAACGATGGCAGATTTTTCCATTTGCTCATTTTATACACTTTTCAGTACCCCCCATCATTACTAGGCCCAGTGGACCCGGTTTATTTGATGGTGTTTTTCAAAGACTCTGCCACGGCTTCGCATTGATCAACTGACACGGGAAAAAACGAAGCACGCATTGAATTCACTCATGTATCTTCTTTGATCATCACTATCTGCATCTTTCTGTCCCTCCCCGTTCACTCTGTACTTACAATGATTTACTGTATATTCATATGTATTCACCACCCCATGCAAACATTTTCCTATTCATTGTTGGATCTGTTGATATGATCATATTGGTCTATGCTGCCTTCAACCTGCTAGTTGTTATGCTTTTTTGCACTGGCAACACAGTGTGTACGTGTGTGTGCGTGCATGTGCGCAGATGGGAGTGTAAATATTTTACTAAACTGGTGACAACCAAACATGAACATTTGGTCTTCTGGGGACATTTTGCAGTAAAAGAGTTATTTCCCAGGTTATGAGTTTGGTTACGTGCGTGAAAACCTACAAGATGCAATTGAAGTGCAGACTTCCAGCTTTAACTTCCGGCTGAACAAAAATATTGTATGAAACATTTAGGAATTGTAACCATTTTCATACACAGTCCCCTTATTTCAGGGGCTCAAATGTAATTGGACAAATTAACATAATCATAAATAAAATGTAAATGTTATTACTTTGTCGAGAATCCTTTGCAGGCAATGACTGCTTGAAGTCTGGAACGCATGGATACCAAATGCAGGGTATCCTCCTTTATGATGCTTTGCCAGGCCTTTGCTGCAGCTGATTTCAGTTGTTGTTTGTTCCTGGGTATTTCTGCCTTAAGTTTTGTATTCAGCAAGTGAAATGCATGCTTGATCAGGTTGACATCAGGTGACTGACTCCACCATGGCAGATTATTCCACTTCTTTGCCTTAAAAAACTCCTGGGTTGCTTTCGCTGTATTTTTTGGTTCGTTGGCCCTCTGTAAAGTGAAGCACTGTCCAATCAACTTCGCTGAGTTTGGCTGAATCTGAGCAGACAATATATCCCTATACATTTCAGAATTCATCCGGCTGCTTCAGTCTTCTGTCACATCATCAATAAACACTAGTGACCCAGTGCCATTGGAAGCCATGTATGCCCATGCCATCCCACTGCCTCCACCGTGTTTTACAGATAATGTGGTATGCTTCAGATCATGAGCCGTTTCAAGCTTTATCCACAGTTTTTTCTTCCCATCTATGTGATACGGGTTGATCTTGTTTTTTTCTGTCCAAAGAATGCTTTTCCAGAACTGGGCTGGCTTTTTTAGATGTTTTTTGGCAAAATCTGGCCTTTATAAGCTTGAGGCTTATGAATGGTTTGCACCTTGTGGTGAACCCTCTGTATTTGCTCTTGTGAAGTCTTTTCTTCATGGTAGACTTGGATAATGATATGCCTACCTCCTGGAGTGTTCTTCACTTGGCTGGATGTTGTGAAGGGGTTTTTCTTTAACATGCAAAGGATCCTACGATCATGCACCACTGTTGTCTTCCGTGGATTTCCAGGCCTTTTTGTGTTGCAGTGCTCACCAGTGCGTTCTTTTTTTCTCCGAACGTACCAAACTGTTGATTTGGCCACTCCTAATGTTCCTGCTATCTCTCTGATGGATTGTTTTATTGCAGCCTAAGGATGGCTTGTTGTGGGTTCACAGCAACATCTTCCAAATACAAATGCCACACCTTGAATCAACTCCAGACCTTTTACCTGCTTAATTGATGAAGAAATAACAAAGGAATAGCCCACACCTGTCCATGACACAGCTTTTGAGTAAATTGTCCAATTACTTTTGGTCCATTGATAAAGAGGGGGCTATATATTAAAGAGCTGTAATTCCTAAACCCATCCTCCAATTTGGATGTGAATATCCTCAAATGAATGCTAAGAGACTGCGTTTTTATTAACTATAAAAGCCCAAATAACAAAAGGTGTGTCACCGTTCAACTATTTCTGGACATTACTGTATATTTACACTGTGATGTTTTAGTTCCTTTTGGCTATTTTATCAGCATTTTATTATAACTACTGATGATAAAGCATGAATATCTATTTGATTATTAACACATTTTTATCTTTCAACAATCATTACTCCTACATATGTAAACGGCAGTAACCTAGTCAATGACCATTCATGAAACATCTTAGGTATATAAAAAGCAATTTACTAACAATTAAAAGTTTTGGTGAAGACTAATCTGTAACGTTTGATATTTACACTAAATACAAAACCTAACTGTTCACCTGTGTAATTTTGATAAGATGGACATGCAAAACAGCACCAACTGCTGCTCGTTGAGGTCTCAAAATGGCCGTTCCCCTGAATACAAATTATTACAAAACAATCACAGTGTTGTGTAACTATCATACACTTCTAGACCATGGTCTAGAACTGACCCTCCCTACCTTAAGGCAAGACTTGCCACATCCATTCTCTTAATGCGCCCCTACGAGAGTGAAAGCTCCCGCTTGGTTCATTTAAACACATATACACTCACCTAAAGGATTATAAGGAACACCTGTTCAATTTCTCATTAATGCAATTATCTAATCAACCAATCACATGGCAGTTGCTTCAATGCATTTAAGGGTGTGGTCCTGGTCAAGACAATCTCCTAAACTCCAAACTGAATGTCAGAATGGGAAAGAAAGGTGATTTAAGCAATTTTGAGCGTGGCATGGTTGTTGGTGCCAGACGGGCTGGTCTGAGTATTTCACAATCTGCTCAGTTACTGGGATTTTCACGCACAATAATTTCTAGGGTTTACAAAGAATGGTGTGAAAAGGGAAAAACATCCAGTATGCGGCAGTCCTGTGGGCGAAAATGCCTTGTTGATGCTAGAGGTCAGAGGAGAATGGGCCGACTGATTCAAGCTAATAGAAGAGCAACTTTGACTGAAATAACCACTCGTTACAACCGAGGTATGCAGCAAAGCATTTGTGAAGCCACAACACGCACAACCTTGAGGCGGATGGGCTACAACAGCAGAAGACCCCACCGGGTACCACTCATCTCCACTACAAATAGGAAAGAAGAGGCTACAATTTGCACAAGCTCACCAAAATTGGACAGTTGAAGACTGGAAGAATGTTGCCTGGTCTGATGAGTCTCGATTTCTGTTGAGACATTCAGATGGTAGAGTCAGAATTTGGCATAAACAGAATGAGAACATGGATCCATCATGCCTTGTTACCACTGTGCAGGCTGGTGGTGGTGGTGTAATGGTGTGGGGGATGTTTTCTTGGCACATTTTAGGCCCCTTAGTGCCAATTGGGCATCGTTTAAATGCCACAGCCTACCTGAGCATTGTTTCTGACCATGTCCATCCCTTTATGACCACCATGTACCCATCCTCTGATGGCTACTTCCAGCAGGATAATGCACCATGTCACAAAGCTCGATTCATTTCAAATTGGTTTCTTGAACATGACAATGAGTTCACTGTACTGAAATGGCCCCCACAGTCACCAGATCTCAACATAATAGAACATCTTTGGGATGTGGTGGAACGGGAGCTTCGTGCCCTGGATGTGCATCCCACAAATCTCCATCAACTGCAAGATGCTATCCTATCAATATGGGCCAACATTTCTAAAGAATGCTTTCAGCACCATGTTGAATCAATGCCACGTAGAATTAAGGCAGTTCTGAAGGTGAAAGGGGGTCAGTATTAGTATGGTGTTTCTAATAATCCTTTAGGTGAGTGTATGTTATCGCTATTTTGTTATTCCTCACTCATACATTCCAACAGCCAACGCCGTCTTACAAACTAGCCGCTTAAAAAGCAGCTTTTCCATTGACAACGAGAAGAAAAAGTGCCAAGCTGCAGTTGCAACATGGCGTAACACATTTTGAGTGAGCGACCGGGTTGCCTAAGAAATGAACTACTTTACGTATTGATTGGATTCTGTGGAGTGAAATGCATCCTGGGTCATAATCTTTTAGGCTGGGGAGTGTTGTTGTTGTTGTTTTGTTATTTTGTCGCCATGGAATCCCCGAGGAGTCGGCCTCTTCAACTCAGTTTGGATAAATCAATGTCAGTTCCCATTGATTGCCATGCCAGGACAAATAAACAACTCCCTCTTTCTCGCTCTCTCTTGTCCCTTTTCTCCATTCCTCTTCTCTCCATATTCTTTTTCCACCCCTCTGTCGTAGTCTCCTCTCGTGTTTTCTCTTACCTCTCTCTGTGCCCCTCTCCCTCAACCTCTGTCGCCACCTCAGACCGTTCAGTGCCTGGAGGTGAAGACCGACAGACAGACAGAAGGTGTGAACTAGCACTGTTAAAGGAGAGAATGAGTCTCTTGAGACAGTTGTCACAGCTGTTTAACCCTCCACCCACACATTTCTCCCCTCTCCGACACACTGTGTGTGTGCAGGGGGTCTCAAGCGTTAAATTTGCTACAGGGAATAGGCAAAACCTTATTAATTCATCCTTAAAGCTCAGAATCGAGGATGTTTATCATGTACGTCTTCAAGGGGGAGCACTTTGAGACGACACCCACCAAGCAGACATTATGGCGGCTTTTTGACTTGTGCCTTGGAAGCGGATTCCTGGCCTTTTATCAACAATAGCTTTTCGGGTCTTAGAGCCTTTTCACACTGAGAGTTTAATTTAGATTAACAAGATTTTAACTGATGTTTTTGTTGGGTGTTTTTTCTTTGGGGAATGTCTAAATTGTTGTGCATTATCTCCTGAGGTAATGACTGCCCCATCCAGGAGAGCGTATTGCAGTTTCATTGGTGATGACGCACAACAGCAATTATAGAACCGTATAATTGTATAAACAGACACAAATGGATACTAGGTAGTGTCATCCCTATTCCCTTTGGTTTCATATTGATCAGAATAAATCACATCAGACCACTCTTCTGCTTAAATACAATCTGGTAATCAACTATATTTAAGTGAAAAACAATTGGGCAACTAAAAAACAAAACAGACAATATACGGTATAATGTTCATTTGAACAGTATTGCCACAAAAATAAAATCATGCAGAAATGATATTGAAACATTTCAGTCCATAATGTTACAATATCAAGACCAAAAAATAAAATAAATTAGCATTCAATTAATCTAAATTGTAAGCTGTTCGTAATTAGGCTCCTTGGATGCAATATCTACTGGTACTATAACCTTAAGATAATGCATGAGTGTGTCTTCAGTGAATTCATGCAAATCACAAAGCTGTTCCGCATTTTCTGCAGTGCAGGAGTATTCTCAACAAAAACAAACTCTTGCTCGACCCGCATACACTTCAGTTTCAAAGAACGCTTCAACCACGAGCGTCCTTGGCTGAATGGGAGAACATTGGGTGTTTTCTTGAGTTTGTTCCTGGGTAGAATGACCCTGTGACATCACACACACCATATCTTAAATTAAAGTACAATACAACCGCAACGACATTACTGGGTCCCAGGGGCAGCGAATACGCAGAAGCACAATGGCGAAACCATTTATATAACAAAAAAATGACTGAACGCTACGTTCAGTAGCAACATCCTCTCTGAAACCTCTGCAATGGAGAAAGAAACGTTTCAGTCGGTGAAGCTTTTCAGAGACTAATCCTGCAATAATGGCCGCAAGCGCCCTCCATGGCTCATAATACAAAGCTGATTCTCAAAATTGAATTTAGGCAAATGAAAGGCAGGCCGGCCCTTCTGGGTGGCCCGGTGGTGGGTTCAGCTGTCTCTTCTGCAGTGTCTCCTCAGCTCAGTGCAGTGTGAGCGCACTCGCACTGGAACTTTTCTGGCGGTGTTGACTTGATCGCTCTGAACAGATTTCTCTCCCCAGAGAACATGATGTCAGTAGACATATTTAGCTGCTTCGCTTCCCTCCCGCGAATCTTTCTGTCTCGCTCACTCTCCTTCTCTCCTGTCCCCCCTCGTCTGTTCTTTGCTCCCACACTCGCTCTTCCTCTCTCTCCGTGAATCTCTCCGTTTCAGATTATTGCCTTATCGCCCTTCAGACGCCTCCTCCTGCATCCGGTCTTGTCCTTGCTCGCCCTCGTTGCTTTCCCCCCCATCTTGTCTTTTTCACTCTGTCGTGTCCATGTTGGCGCTCCTCCACCAAGCGGTATCATACCCGAGATTTAGCCAGACAGAGGGACAGTTCAGAGGGGGTGACAGACCGACCCAGAGCCAGACTGGCAGACAGAACAGACGGGGCAGTGTGCGTCCATCGTACACCTGAGGTGACAGTAATGGATGTGGCAGCCGAGTCGTGGAACGATAAACGCGATGGGTCTTTCGTCTCTGAGAGGGCGTGTCAACGGCACTCCCGGCAGGCCTGTGCGACACACGACGTCGGGTACAGAACTCTGTCTCCAGGCGCGGCATGAACGGCACACTATATGTACGTTTTTATTTTGGTGTCCGTGTCCCCAGGTCTCCAGAGATACAACCCACCTCGCTACCCTCCTCCCCTTAACGCAGTTAATGCCATCCAACATACCCCCACCATAGACACTACCCACTACACCCTGAGCTGTCAAAACAACGCTCTCTTTCTAACACCCCATTCTCTCTCTCTCTCTCCCCATCTGTGACTTTTCTGCTCTGAGTTACATGTTGTCTCTGATTTGCATCACCTTCAGTTCAGCTGCGTCGCTGTATTTGGGGTTCGTCAGAATTCAGACTTCTCATTCAGTCTCGGGTCTCTACAGACGTGTTTTGCAGTCTAGCACACGCAACTGTCCTCGGAAATGTAACATTTTCCAGTTGATCTTGCATAAATGTACTATGGTGGTACAATCAAACAAATACCATGGTACTTAAAAAAAAAAATACAACAGATTATCACGGAAGAAAAATACTGTGGTACGTGACTGCATGAATTCAATAATTCATGAAAAATGTGTTCAATAATTTCTCAAAATAAAACTTAAGAGTATGGGATGGTATTATCAAGGTTAAAACCATGGTACATTTGCATGATTTGCACTAAACCATGGTTACGGAAGTGGAAGTACTATTGCGATAAAGCATGTCTGTAAGGGCAGCTGAGCTTGGCATGTGATTAAGTAAAACAGGTTACACGGCAGGAACATGGAGTGATCTCACAAGTTGCCTCACACTGAAAATACTTTGATGATGATTCGTGGAACTAAGACCCTAGGGGCTAGTAGTGAACAGGAGGGAATGAGCGTCAGGTTAGGGAGAGGGTCAGTATACTGAGGGGATTGAAGACGGCCTCGGAGTGGCTGGTCATGGAGTTCTTCAGTGTTTTACTTCAGGCTTTAGTAAATGTGAACCGTGGACCTCTGTTGAGATGTAATCCCAGTACTAAAACTGATGTGTGCGGTATTGCGATAAAGCATTCAAACCAAAGATTTTTGCTTTGCTTTGGTTTTTTACACAACTTTCACCACAATATCACCACAATTCAACCACTTCGTTTTTGGTGAAAAGTAACAAGTACATTGGTTAAGTCATAAAAACATAACATAGTGCAATTCTCTCAGTTCAGTCAGTGATACAATCGGTAGGTCCATGATCAAACAATGTAAGGCAAGAGTTACAAAATGAGTCTTTGAAGTACTTCAGGTACAGTAATCTTACAGTTCATTTCACTGTTTTCACATTAGGCAAAACTCATGCTGTACACTTCAATCACAACTGACAATAATTGAAATAATTCCCATAATTTCTTTCCCATAATAAAGTGTGATCAATAAAGTCGTCTTCTACAATTATGCAGAATTGTATAAAACTTGAATCAAAAAATTTATGGAAAGCCTTTTTGCCTGACAAATCCAAACCTGACATTGGTCACCAGTGAGGATGTGACATGGCTTATCCATGGGCTGAAGGAGATCAGGAAGGAATGTCTAGGGATCTCTTGCTAATTTTCTTTTAAGAAGAGTAGTGAAACATTACCACATACTTGTGTGAGTACCAAAGCGACGAAAAAAAACAAAAACTGTAATATCCTTGCTGGGCTACTAGGCCCATGTTGCTTAGGGGCTTAGGGTTGCCAAGGAACACAATTAGTCTGTTGTAGTTATTATAATAATATAGAAAAATAACATGCAACAGCTGTTACCTGAGGTGGCGCAGACGTAGTCATGGCTCTATTTGGGCCTTTTTTTACCACATTTTATTTCTCTCATGCATTGACCAGTTCACGATAACAACCTCGCCACATCCAGCAGATCGCGTTCCAAAGCCAATTAGCAAAATTGGTGTATGGTTCAAATATTGTAAAATGCACCTTTTAACAATACTTTGCATTATGTAATATAGTAGATAATGTCAATATGCCAGGTTCCGGGATAAACCACTGAATGTGACTTTCATAGAACCGGATTAAATGGAATTTCCCTGCCAGATTCAGTAGCTGCTAGATCACACCTATAGAGTCAACACCCAAGACTTACACATGCATTATCTGGATGTGTGAGCAACAGATGTGTAATGCTTTGATCGTGGCCTCAGCGCCACAAAGCACTCTGGCACGCGGGACGAACACTCATTTCCAGTGGAACACCGTGCTAGCCCTGGAGCATTGCCTTGCCGATGCATAAGGCAGTTACAGTAGCAATCAGGTTAACACGTTGTGCTTCATTGACAGAAGAGGTAAAGGTGGGGAAGACACAGGGCCTTGCTGAAATAGCAGCAGGCTGGGATCAAAGACATGCTATCTGGCAAAACCCTGGGGCAACGGACTACCCTAGGCCATACTTTGCTCTAGGCTCCTATCCCTTTCACATAGGTTCTTGTGGCAAAAAATAATCTTCATAGTTACTGAGAAGAGAACAGATTATCCATTGACTGTCCAGTATGAAAAAAAAAAAACATTGCTGGAATGGAGATATTTGGTTTGAGTATGAGCTTCCAGGTGGAGACTGCCAGAGGCGCTGCTGGAATCACAACACAGTCAGGGCTTAGGCTTATAGCCCCGGACGCCCAGGCCTAACAACGCCCCTAGGGACTACCCGCTACATGTTGCTCTTTCAACCTTAGAAGTTAGTTGTGCTTCTTGAAAACAAACGCAACAATGCATAACATTATGGTCAGAGTTACGGTGTCGGGTGGCCGATTCAGTCAACCGTGACAGCCTTGTGGCGTTGCCGTGGTCTCACTAGGCAGCCAACATTAGTTGCCAGGTTTTGTCGATAGCATTGTCGTACCTAGGTTCAGAGCAAGGTTCTGCAGAAGATCTGTCATACATTACAGCCTCAAATATCAAGCTTATGCAGCCTGAGTTACAAATGCGGATTGGTGTTGGGAAGTAGCGGCCATGTCCATAGGCTAAGGACCTCAGTAATATTTGAATCCCTTATTTGATACAATTTGTACGTGGATTCAAATTCCCGCAAGTCACAGACAGACACCAAAGCCCACACTGTATTTCCAATACGGCCACTCCTAAAATAAAAGTGTCTCGACAGCCAGCTGGACACACAGACCATCACGCCGTCATCCCGGCATGCCCCCCTAACAGGCAGTGAAGCAAGGGCTGTAATGGCTGCCTCGTAGGCCCAGGGGCGTGACTGGATCAACATTTAGTTCCGCAGTGCACACACAAACAAACACATTTCAGGTTTAACTGGGGGGGGGGGGGGGGGGGGGGGGGGGGGGTCAATTACCCTAAACCGAACCCCTATTAAACCTGACCTACACTCAAAACACCCAACTTTACGCAGACATCCAAAACAGATTGACACGTTGTATGCTCGTGCGTAAATGTACATAACTTTTTTACAAACCGCTCGTTTCACTGTAGTAGCTGGTCTGCGCTAATGCTACTTTATCCCCACCAGGCAAGATGGTAAACTTCTTCTCCATATTTTCCAGAGTATTCCGTATCATAGCTGTGTGTGTCTGACTATGGAACGGAGAAAAACATCTGTGCTTCTCTCCACAGATCTATGAGGTGATGACAGGCATGCTGTAAGTCAGTTTTAGACATTGACTGGAGGATGGTTTTTGAAATCACATGGTAGGGATATACTGTACCTCAGCAGCTCTGGGCCAGAAAGCTCCCCACACAAAGTCCACAACAATATCAGTAAAAGTTGTCCTCCCTGCCAGCCCTCTTCCTCAGCTGATCTATCCCAGTTAGCAAGGCCATATCCACCACTACAGAAATACTCAAGTCATGAGTCGTCGCCCAAACCCCCCTGTAAGTACATTCTGAGTTCCATTACGCAAATACACTACATGAATATTATAATCAGTATGAAAGCGTGTAAGTGGAATGCAGGATCTTATGACAAACGTTATCCATAATGCTTCATAGCCTTTATGTTTTATCTAAGCCCCGAGAACAACAACTTTTGCTCTGTGCTCACTTTAATCAATACGCAACACTCCCGAGATAAACAGAATGGAAAAGTTAATCACAATAAACAGACACACAGCAATAGACTGTCAATTTGTATTTCAACTATGGGCAAGTCAAATAGATAGGCTATACTCTCTTTTCTTCAAATTAGATAAAAATGTCACTGTCTATCTGAGATGTAAAACCTTTACAATTTCAAATGTGTCCGAAAGAGCATGTATATGCAATACATTCCTGTGCAGTAAAACGCCTTAATGCTGGGAACACACAATCCACACTATCTAGCCTCTTATGTAGAATCAGTGGTCACCCACATTCATACAGAAGAAATTCCCACCCTCTAGGTTTAACCAAGATCATTGTATTGGTTAAACCTAGAGGTCCCTTTGGTTTACAATGACTTAGGAAAGCATGAGAATGTCCGAAATGACTAGGCTACATTTATAAAAGTGTCTCTTCCTTATAAATATAAATACATTTATAAGTGTCTCTCCCTTATAAATATAAATACATTTATAAGTGTCTCTTGCCACTATCTGCTATTTCTTTCGCCTCCATCACACCACTGTGTCTCTCTCTCCCTCCTCTATCCCCTCACCCCTCTCTTTCTTTTATGTCCCTCCTTTATCTTTTGCCTTTCCAGAGTTTAGCTTTGTTTTGCTGTATTTTCCTATTTTCCTCTGTGTCAGTCAACAAAAAGAAACTCAGGGTCACTGTATTGATTTATAAAAAAGTATTTTACTAAATATTCTAACCTTGTACTTCACCGCAATACAGTCAACAGTCAAAATATCACTGATTGAGGCTGAATTTAACATAACTACACCAAAATCTAGCTAGATAATTATCACCACTGACAACTCTACCGTGGCCAGGTTGGTGTAGCTAAAACATTAGCCAGGGTCCAAATCACTTTGATATCAGGATAGGAAACGACAAGGATGTTTTCAAAGAAGCCAATTGGGTTCAAAGCATCAGCTACCTTTGTTAGCAAACCAGCCGGCCAAGTCAGTTATAGTGCAGACAATACAGAAAAATATCACCAGTCTAGATGATATCCAGAAATGAATGACATTGAGTTGGTTACACAACAGTTACTGTCAAATAGGAAAACAAATCAGCAATTTCTCTAGCTGCGTACCATGCTTGTACCATGCTTGTTCCCATACATGCTTCCTTATCAACAGTCTTTTACTAACTTGACACAACTACTCCCGCACTGCAACTACAGCTCTTTGACACCCCAAGCAATACTGTCAAAGGACCTGTGAACAAACGCCTTTGCTTAGCAAAAATACCTTTGCTAAAAGACTTTATGAAACAAAGATCACTGCCTGTCTGACTGGCTTCACTTCACAACACACAAGTCATCACAATGGTAAAGGTGTTAAGCAAGGAAGTGGTAGTGAACGTGAATTCTACAAAATGTTTGCCCTCCGAATCGTCTTAGCTCTGGTAAAAATACATGGAACGTAATAAGGACATGACCTCCGTCTCCTCATTGGTAGTAGTTATGGCCTGGCAAGTTAATCAGTTTAAGAGTTGACTAGAGGAAGATTTCAAGGACCATCAGAACGGCTGTTAACTCAAGGAACCCCAGACGCTTTTAGTTAAGTAAATTAACCTTCTGAATCCGGACATTAGGGTCCCTGTCTAAAAGAAATACGGTGACATATGTATGAATTTAGTATATTTAATTTAGTATGTCATGGAGTCCTAAACGCCATTGTCTGAGCTCTGACAATGCAATGCCTTCACAGAACTCACTGAAAAATGATAATATGCGAGCCTACCAGGGTGTGAAATACAGATGAAGGGGAACAGCAGCTTTCACAGATGGCAGGGAAAACTGAGGCTGTTGGAAATGACCAGTGCTCGACTTGGCCAGGAGATAACCTGAGACGAGTATCAACCATGCAATGTGTTATTGCTTCTGCTGATAGCACTTAAACAGTCCCAGGAATCAACATGTGTAATGGCACATACAGTACACATTAAGTCCATCCACACACATGTAGATCCTTAACACACATGTTCCGTGTGAACACGGGTCATATTTCATGCGTGCATTTCCTGTCTAGTAGGTGTCAACATTTTCCAGAGTGCTACCATGGGTTGGTAAGCACACGTTAACTCCCATTCCAATTGTCAATGTGATTGTATTTCAGAGTTTTAATTGTACTCAGGGGGGCATTTTTAAACGGTTTAGGTTTTGTTTATGTTAGTGTTACTTCATTCTACCAACTGCATTGTTTTGGTG
Organism: Esox lucius; assembly: GCF_011004845.1. NCBI lineage: Eukaryota > Metazoa > Chordata > Actinopteri > Esociformes > Esocidae > Esox > Esox lucius. The sequence continues at coordinate 19,423,741 of NC_047591.1, forward strand.
CAGAAACAAGCATACACCCTCAGCAAAACTGTTGAAAAGAGAAAACATTTCTCTGTCATCCATGAAATAGATTTTCTGTTTGTGGCAGGTTGATGGCCACTAGATTTAAATGCTAGACTTAAGGTTTAATTCAAACCCAATTCACAGTATTTGCACATTAACTGATGTAGTGAGAGGATTACCACAGCGGGGACGGCTAGGGAAATGAGTGCAAGGGAACGTATCCTTAGCGATGAATAAATATAAATATATAATCTGACTCCATATTGTTAGTAAATAAATGTTTTTTGTAAATGACCATATGTTGGAGGTCCTTAGTAAAGGTTAGCAACACCACTCGTCACAAGCCCTGAGCTGACCTCTCCATGCATTTCAGTTAACCCTGAGCTGACCTCTCCATGCATTTCAGTTAGCCCTGAGCTGACCTCTCCATGCATTTCAGTTAACCCTGAGCTGACCTCTCCATGCATTTCAGTTAGCCCTGAGCTGACCTCTCCATGCATTTCAGTTAGCCCTGAGCTGACCTCTCCATGCATTTCAGTTAGCCCTGAGCTGACCTCTCCATGCATTTCAGTTAGCCCTGAGCTGACCTCTCCATGCATTTCAGTTAGCCCTGAGCTGACCTCTTCATGCATTTCAGTTAGCCCTGAGCTGACCTCTCCATGCATTTCAGTTAGCCCTGAGCTGACCTCTTCATGCATTTCAGTTAACCCTGAGCTGACCTCTCCACCTCAGCTCAGGGGTGGGAGGGCTGATGGCCCACACCTGAGTGTTCCAGATCTTTAGAGAAGCAAATGTTGTGCGGAACCCCTGATCAACATCACCAAGGGTGTGTTGGAGACTTGGCGAGGCCAGACGCGCCTCTTCGTCGAATGCACTTCCACTCTTCCTCAACAGACCTTTCTCATTACACTACACTGATGTTTTTTCTTCTTCCAATGATAGAATGTACACCCAGAGTCTCAGCCTGATGTCTCAGACTGGCCTCTCAGACTGTTATAAAAAGGTATATCTACTATCTCGGTAGAGACACCCCCCCAGCCCCAACAGGTATGCTTTCAGTTATATAGAAGCCAAACTGCATAGAAAATAATGTTGTAAATAACAATACTGCGTTAACTGCTTGCTATGGCAGGTTTGAACGAATGCCAGCCTATAATGCCACAGACATGCATGTGCTTATGGAGCTGACGCCAGTCTAAACCCCTCAGGTCCGAGGACACTCGTCTCATATCATCACCTTAACCCCCTTTCCCAGAGCAGCGCCGAAGCAGCCCGTATTTGGAGGTGTCTGTCGGTTGCAGAGTACACAAACATCCCGTGGCTGTATAACAAGTTTGACCTCATCTTCTCCATATCTCTGCTCCCACCTGAGGAGGAGTAGGATCTCGTTACACTCTGACCGCCGCCGAGCTGTGTGTGTGCGTGCGTGCGTGCGTGTTCTGACTTGAGTCCGGATCTTTCTGGAACTGGACACGCTCCACACTTTCAGTTTCCCCCGGAGGCGACACGTTTGTATTTCTGGTCACCGGGGTCTGTGAGGTGAGGACAGGCATCCTGTTAGCTAATCTGAGAGTTGATTGGAGGACGCTTTGAAGGATAGCAAGAATGCCCTGGACCTTCTGAGCCCGGTCATTAACGACGCAGAGGAACAATATAGGCTTATTGTCATGACGATCATTACAATGATTACCATGACGATTGTGATCATGACAGGGCTGATTATTATTAGTAAGATGCCGATGGTAATAAAATTAATAATAAAAATAATAATCATCATTGTCGATATAATTGTGTGTCTGCGGCTCGCAGATGCTGAAAAAAGAATGAGACTTTTCTAGGTAGGCAGGAGGGAGAACGAGAAAGAAGTGGAGAACAATTAACTCTGTCAGGTGATTCAATCTGAATGAAAATAACCATGAAGCAACACAATAAACTGGTGAACTGTGTGAGTGTTGAGGGTTCTTTAGACAATTATCAGTAAATTTTACTTCAAAGAATGTTTTGTTCTGAGATACATTGTCAAGGTTAGCAGTCACAAAGTTCGGCATATTTAAAAGCAGGTGTAGTGAAAAGCTGTAAATACTGAAAAACTCACTAAATAAATAAGACAACACAAACAAGAGAATGAGAAAAACTGAGCTTTTTAGCATGTGATGAAAGAATAGAAGCTATGACCTTCACAGCAACGATTCTCCTACAACATTTAGAGTGTTTAGAGAGAATATGTTCCCATGTCTTTAGCTTAACGATGGTGTCCATTACTGCCGTCAGCAGAATATTGTTATTAAGCAGTGGTGTGTTTTGTAAAGTAGATGAGGAACCTGTGGGTGGAAACAGCTATAACCAATTTGACCTCACCTTCTAATCCTCTCAATTTCTGCCATTGCAACTGTGGAGTTGTTCTGAATCCTCTCTGACCACTACCAAGCTGTGTCATACCCCTCCACGCACGCACACACACACACACACAAACTTTGCAGTTGCTTTTGGGATATTATTAGAAGTCTGTCTAGGTTTCCATAGCTACAACAAAGTTTTTCATTCTTCCCTTTTCTTTTTCATCATCTCCTTCTCCTTCTGTGGCTGCTCCCATCAGCAGTGGGTTAGCCTCCATTCACTCTAAGCCACACAGGGCCAGAAGGATCTCCCAACGACATGGAGACCAAACTGGAACCGTAAAGAATCCTTTAAAAAAAAGGTGGACTGTCTGGGAATGCTCAAACCTAGCCTGTGGTGGTCAACTTGGGGCTACAAAAGAGCATAAAAGGCAGCTGAGTTTGCCCCATTTTATGGTTTGTAATTGGTGACAGGCACAAATATATATATATATATATATATTTTTTTTTTTAAGTAATTGCCTTTTCCATTTTGGCAGAGCTGTGATACATCTGCTGAACAGACTTTCCTTTCCACTAAATGTTTATTTGACAGTTTGTCCTGATTTCCAGTATTATCCATGAACATTATGCAGCCGTATCTCTCACACAAAGATGTTGCGCATAACAGCCCAGGTGATAAGACACCGGGACATGATGACCAACACTGGGGAAACCCACAGTGACTAACGAGAGGCTTCCAAACAGCGCCAGCCTCACTCAGGTCACCCTCATCAGAGAAAATATATTGGCAGTAACAACACCTTCCACACAATTTTTCCAAGACAACTGGTTTACCCTCTATCAGCATAGTGTTTGTTTTGCCATACTGTTCGCTGTAACACATTCTGGAGGATGAAATTGTTTGTCGTCAGTTCCGTATTGCTTCGTACAGAATGGTGGCGCGCAAGATTGTGAGCGGCTAGAGTCAGTGTTCATTGGAATAGCAGTCAACTGTCCCTTTGAGTATGTGTTCCTTGTGACTTACCCAGCCGAGCATTAATAATCCTGCCTTGCTCTTTGAGATTGTTAGCCTAGCATTAGTGAACCTGTGTTTCTACCAGTGGAAAAGTGGATGAGGCTCAGATCCAAGATATCACAGGTCACTGACAGTAAACCGACACCCTTCGAAAGTATGTGTTGGTTTTGGAATATAACAAAAAAGTGCCTTCCGGGATAAACATACAGTATGCTGCCATACCAGTTGTTTTGGTCCCAGTAAACAGATAAAATACATGTGAAATACACTACAGGTATACTAAGCTCTTGAGGCATTTACAATATAGTGTCACTAATTCAAAGTTCCTATATGTATTAATCACAGACTGAAGCTTTCAAGAAAATGAACAGTACACCATGGGGAACGTTAATAACGCACTTGCTAACACAATAACAACAACATTTAATGTACTGCAATCAGCTTCTGTATAATCCAATAAACTACCCAGTCTCAACAGAAGATCTCCATCAACGCACTGCGTTAGTCCCAAATGGCATCCTGGCTACCTGTGCTCTCGTCAAAAAGTACACTGGGTGGGGGCGGGGGGGGGGGGGGGGGGGTTCTGTTTCCTAGCAACGACAAACCACTCTTCTGCTCTTTCTGAGAATGGATGGAAGGGGAAAGCAGATGGAGGAAAGAGGGATGGGGAGAGCGTGAGAGGAGGGAAAACCGATGGAGGGATGGGGAGAGCGTGAGAGGAGGGAAAACTAAATGGACAGTTACTGGCTACTGTATGTCTGTATATACTGACGTCAACCTAGACAGACCTTGCTATCCACCTGCAAGGACCCGAGGAAGTTAACATGGAGTTATATCACACGTTAGGCTGACTAGGTTTCAGAAATAGAACATGGAATATAGGGTATTATAAGGGTTAATAATGTGTAGTGTGTGAAATTTATAGAAAGTGTGTTAATCTTTAAAGGACTAAATCTTTCTTTGAAATATGGCATAGTGTATACACATAGCCATAAGTATTGGCAAACCAGTTGAAATTGATCCAGAACCTAATATCATTTCAGATCCAATAATTTTTTTATTCCAACAAAACCTATTTCAATGTGGCTTTCTAGCAGGTTAAATTAAAATTATCTGTGCAAGCCCATGGTGCGCTGGTCTAGGTAACCACACCTCGTTCTTCATTTGTCTATAAAATGCTAATGAAAAATAAACTTAATCCACTCACTGATTGATAGTGCCAAACTCTGCTTAGCTTAAATTGCAAAGCCTCAACCATAACTGGGTCTTAATTGGTTCTTATTTATTTATTTATTTTTACTCTCAAATAAAACAGCACTTTGGGGGAATCTAACCACATCTAGCAGAAGATGTAGTCATTTCTTTTAACTCTTCATTCAGTCAACTGATTATTCGGTATTGTTTGTCGGAATATGTGTGCATTGCTGTACGCTATACCACTATTACCATATTACTACCACATTCAAGGGTATTTGTTTAGGTTTACTATTTTTCACATTGTAGAATAATAGGAGCTTCGTGAGGTAAAATGGGGGATTGCCTCAAATAAACAAGTGTCAATATCAATATTTTTTTTTACAAGTTTTAAGAATCGGTGCTGTTCTCTACAACCCTTTTAATACAAACTCCCATTCTGAAACCTCCAGAAGCCGAGGAACTGTTTTCGTCAATTCCTAGATCTCAAGGGTAAGTATCTCCAGTCGAGGAGTTGCTCAAGGAGTTGCAACACTTCAGGATTTCATCCTGTCCAACTTATCAGGGATGGATTCAGAACTGGGACACCGGGTGAGTGCAATTAATTTCCAGGTAGAAAATAATATATTTTTTTGTGCTCACCAGGTCAAGTTATTGAAAGTTAACTTAATAGTAATGCAAGCCAAGAACTCCGATGGCAAATAAAGGATAATTTACCATGCATAACTGTTTTCTTTCTCTTTTCTGGTTCCTGCCTTTTCTGGTGAGATGCACTGTTTATCTATCCCCACCCAATAGCTTTAGGACATGGGTTCTTCTGGCAATATTTTCTCTCCCTCTCTCTGATAAACCCTGGAATAATGTTCCGTTACATGTCTGTGCTATCTTATAATGTGAGCCTATGTAGTGTTTAACGTGATAATTTATTTTACAATGTTAATTCAAGATTCGCCTTTGATAGACAACTCAGACCAAATCTGGCAGGCGAAACATTGGTTAATATTGCTTGCTTGCATATATCCCATTCCTGCTTTTATCTTCTTGGAGTCAGACATGATAAGTCTTAACAGGCTTTGTTCATTAATTATTTATTTGTTCAGCTGTCTCTGTGCATTTCCTTTTAAAATTGCCGGTTACAGAGATAACAGGATAACTGCTAAGCTAGCCGAAAAAAACAGTAAAACACGTAAATGTTATCTAAATGTTTTAGGCTTGTTCATGTAGACTTATCATTGGATAGAACAGCTACATATCCGAAGAACCAGGCTGAAGTGTGTGAAATCTGTAATTGTATGTGTATATTAAGATTGCCTGGCCTATCAGCAGAAATAATCAATATGCTCTGAATCAGAGCAACGCAGTTGCCTTGGGGTACAACCAACAGAGGCAGGGGGGCTTAATGGGTGTAACAATGGTGGTTGCAATCTAGTAGCGATTCTAGGTGGATTTATATCTCCAAACAGGGAAACACAGTAAATCATTTCCCAGAATTCTACCAAGACCACAGTGGGCAGAAATATTGTGGAAAACCACAGAATGAGAGAAATGTGGTGTAAGAACAATTGAATGTTTAAACAATTTACAGGAATGTACACTATGTTTGGAAGAAGTCATCTACCTGGGTTTGTGAAATAGTCACACCGGCTTTCATACAGAGAGCATGAAGGCTGATAACAATTGATAAGCAAAACCTTAAACTACAGGGCCTGCGGGTTCTCTGACAGTCGTAACAAGAGCATCTCTCTGACTAAAACAGGACTAACATAGAACTGTTTTATGCAGTCTTAGAACTTTTATGCCCAAATGCCAACTTTTTGGGGGCTAGGACCAGTTGAGATCAGGGAAATCAACCTCACAACTCACTTTTTAACTCAGTCATTTAACTATTATATAACAATGAATTTTTCTAGAGCCAAGCAGCATTGCTAATTATAACCATCTCAGTAATTTATTGAGTTGCTTCTGTTCTGACAGAGTTTCTGACTACATATTATATAAACATTTTACACTACAATATCTCACCAAAGTGCTTATTAGAGCGTTATATCGAGGTGACCTTTGCCCCTCAAGACACCCCTATCGGTAGAGACAGGAAGTGAACCCCTTCTTCTGGTTCCCATAGCAACTTCCACTCCTTTTCAAGCAGTCCTCCCAGTGATATTTTTGGATGAGCATGTCTGTTCTTATGCCCCAATGTCCACCATCTGTCTTCTATAAGGTTTGTTGGTCACACACACACACACGTCCCTGTCCATCGGGAGGGAAAAAATACAAACACGCGTTTGGCACAACAGCAGATGCGTCCGTTTCCACTTGTTCGTCTAAATTAGGCTTCTGGCTGCATTACACAACTGGCTATGAAACGCTCACACACAGAAGAAGCCTGCGCGTTTCATGTCCCACGTCTGTGTGAGCAGATAGGTAATTTGGCAGAGTCGGGCAGACTAGGCAGAGACGGCCGTCCGCGAGCCGTTCGGGCTGCCGGGCAGCGCGAGGAGTTCGGGTGGCGATTCATTCACCGAACGGCTGGGGCCGGCTGGCAGGGGACCACATCAGGACACCGCTGCTGTCTGCCTGTGTCCCAGGAGGCTTCCTATTTCGAGTTAACGCACTACGTTTGCCCCAGGCTCCCCGAAGACATGGTGCAATGTGGGAAGCGGGAAACGCGAGCTGTAGATACCTGGCACGGGATCCAACCAGGATTTGCACGCTCACATTCTGAATTCAAAGGACCTGCTGTTTGTGTTGTTGGTGAGTGTTTTGGGTATCACGGCCAATGGTGTGGTTCTTTATGGGTTTGCCCAGTCTATTAAGATTACATTATTTTTGTCATCAACAGCACACACGGTCTGACAGAAATGCAATGTGTGCTTTTTAACCCAACTCCAAAAGAATGGTAATTGAATGTCTGCTATTTGTTCGAAAATGCAGTGTTACAAAAAATACAGTGAAAAATATGCAAACAAAAGCTTCCAAATCAAACAAACACCTCAGTTTTCTTTCATGTTTAAATGATATATTTCTACTAGCTGGCTGCTCTGGGGATTAGCATGAGATTGCCTGAGAAAAGCAGCAGTCCCATACCATTCATTTTCCACTTCAAGTGTTCAGTTGAGACTGGTTGTTCAGCCTGTTGAGGTTCGACAAATAACATTCAATAATCACGTTATTGGATTCCTCGTGGCACCATATGCCACCCGTATGTTTCCCAATGCCTTTGATTCCTAATGGACAGATGCTGTGCTACTGTCAGAGAAATGCATATATAATAATATTTTCATTAATTCTGTGGAATTAATTGCAGCCAGCAGGACAAACTAAAAAATGGATGAGTCACTATGCAGAAACGAGTGTGACTCAAAATGTTTAAAAATAACTAATTGTTTGCAAATAGAGTCACTGGGACAGTTGGAATCAGCACACTGTGTTCTCTTACAGTGCCGAATGCAGTGTTTATGTTAATGTGCCGAATGCACTGGATGAAATTAAGCAACAGACAGCATGTACACATGCCAAAAGTCACATTTATTGATAACAGAAAGAGTGAATGTAAAACAAATGGATTCTGTTAAGGAATGACGGTAAATTGGGTTGCTAAAATAATGTCGCGGAGGCATTGGACAAGTGTGTACGGAACAACGTCCTACTGCACGTGGTGTCAGTTGGGGTCAGAGGTTAGATGGGCGAATACAATGGGCATTACGTCCCCGATCTGAAATATGAAAATACAATGGACACAATCCACCCATGCATTTAAGCTCGAGATGATATTTACGGTTCTTGTTAGAAATTCTCAGCATTCGTGTCACTGAAAACAAAGGACAGTGCAGACTACAGAAAAGAAACAGAGACATAAGATCCGTCGCTGGCTAATATCCAGCAACGGCTGTCAAATGAAAATATCGGGCTGCAGCTGTGGCCTGTAGCGTGACCTGGGGGACCCACAGTCAGTGGAGCGGAGGTGCTGCAACAAAACCACGTGTTGGGTCTCCTTGCGCATGTTTCTTAACGCCATCCCAGCTGCATTAATGTCAGCTTGCAGAACAGTCATGCTAAGTCACCTGACCCCGAAAATAATGAACAAATCTATTGTTGGAATCGGATGACACGACGCAGAAGGCAACAGACGCCCAGGCCCGAACAGCGCCACTGGTTGGGTCTGTTGCAAAAAGAAACAATAGCATGCTGAAATACCTGGCGAAGGTGGGCTGATCTGTGGACAGCTGAAGTTCGGCTTGATTAGGTTCACTGTTGTCGCTCAGGGTAACGATGGACGGCTGTGTGTGTGTTTTCCTCAGTCGGGTGGGGGATGTTTTTTTTGCAGCGGATGTGCCCAGATGGCGTACTTCAGGTGACCTGTTTGACAGACACATAAAAACATCATGACTGTTTTTTGACAGTTCAATGTCCTGTCTTAATGTGGCATACATGCCAAAAGATAGGACAATGCCACATTTTCTAACGGGGACACTGAACACAAACTGAACACAAACTGAAATCTGACGCCACAAAAACATATTGTTAGTCAAGGCGGAGCACGGGGACCGTTCATCACACAGGGAACTGATATAGACGACGTGTTTTATTCATCGTTCAAAAGATTAACAGCGGTGCATTTCAATCACAATAAATGTTCAGTCTTTTTAAAGTGCCCAACAATAGCAAAACAGCCACAAGATTTCAAACCAACCATTGGTAATCAGTACAGGCCTATTGAAATCCCTAGAAAGCACTGTGGAGGATGATCAACACACAGTCAGCTTCCCACAAGACACAACACTCTTGTTCTCCTGTGGCATCGCCAGCAATCACACAGCAATAGAAAACATGTGAGGGAACACAGCCACAAGGCTATCAATGCCTTGCCCTGCCCCTGAGTTCAACCAGCTGCACCTGACAGGTGAGAGTACAGAGCCCACCATTTACACCAACAGTAAAAACAACAGGGCATCGTTCCGGAAATCCGGAATGGTTGGAGGACACCCAGATGTCCGAGTAATTTGGCCGGTTCTGTACTGTATGCCGGGTGGACCCTGTAAGGTTGGAGGATAGGCAAGTAATGCGGCGCTAACGCACGGAAACCAAATGCCATTTATGGCAATTTCATGTAGGGTACTTCCTGTTGGTCAACTGGCTACCTGACCAGTCATGGAGCTGCAGGCTCTTGGGGGGGGGGGGCAGAGGGTAGTGGTGACAAATACACATCCAAGCACAATCACGCTTGCTTTCTCCCATGCACGTACACACACACACATACACAACCACACACAGGATTCGATTCCATGGAGGGAATTAGTTCTAACTAACGATGACCAAGACATCCAGGTGAGGGTAGATCCAAACGAATTGGTGACCTAATTAATCAATCGAGTACAAGGTAAGAGCAAAAACCTGCGGACACTCAGCTGTCTATAGAACCGGTTTGACCCGTGTGGTCTAGGACTTCCAAACAGTGCATCATAACACGGTCGAAGAGAGATGGAACAACCCATCCATCAGATGACCTGTAGTCTACAGTCATGCCCCGAGATGGGACGAATTTCACATTCTCTCATACACATCTGTGTGTTAACCAAGTGTGTTAACCAATGAAGCTGTGAAAAAGAGAAAAAGAGAAAAAGAGAAAAAGCTGTGAAAAGGAAACCTGAAAGAAACATAATTTCTTTAAACCAATTAAGGTCATAACACTTAAAAACAAAATGAGAAATAATCCATGGTACAGTATAAATGTCTTAAAACAATTCCTAAAAATTAATGGCCAGTTTAGCCAAGTTTCAATATATAGAATTTTTGTATCCTAATATCTGAAAATGCACCTCAGGCGCATCACCCAACAATGGCAAAAAGTTGCAGGTGTAATTTGTCATTTCCTGGTTGCTAAGATTCCACACACTCAAATTCTGTTATACTTGATGAAACAAACATGTAGTAGTGTAGGTAATCACTGCACAACCTAACTCACTAAGAAATATGTTTTTCCAGGATTTTTAAGTTGGTCAGACAAGAGCGAAAGTAAACAAGTGTGTGTGACGTGGGGCATTGGGAAGAGTTATTTTAACAGAAGGAAATATGTTTTCAAACAGCACAGAAGCAGATTTTTTTGTGTGTTTAATAATGTGGCCAGTGTGAAAGAAGATGTACTGTAGGCTAATACTGCCGCAGGCAGCCGCAGGCAAGATAACTCCCCATCTCCCGTTTTGATTTAGATCCAGACTTCAGTCATGTGATTCACTGAGAATCCTGTAACTCAGTAGTCATTTCCAAATCGCCACACACTGTTATCAGACTCTGTACGGCATCGACTCAAGCCTGGGGGCTGAGGCTGTTTGTATGGAGTTACTTCACTGATCCCCCTACGATGTTTAGGAGACAATACAAAAGCACTACGGTACACCTGTAACCTTGAGAAACCTTTCACACACAGGTAAGGAATAGTTATCTATCACATGGCCCCAAGAAAAAAAGAAAAACTTCTGTTATTTGGTGTAGCCGTAAACTATCTTTCAGTTACGAATTAATAGGGCATGTAATCATGTGTAATTTGGCAAGGTCAGCCCAACATCTGGAGGCCGCACAGCCGTGGACAGTGCTGCAGTAGGACTGAGGTGAGACTAATCTTTAGCCAAATGAAACTGGCGGAGTGACACTGTTTGAAATATTACACATTCTGAACTCCAAAAATACTAAATGCATGCACACACACACACACACTCTACTCACTCAGGGTAGACCGAGGGACATCAGGCAAGGTAAGCGTTAGGCCAGTAATCAAACGGTTGCTGGTTCAACATGCCCAGCGCAAGGCACTTATGCCTGTTTGACCCAGGATCCCGTTGACGGTGGCCAATCGCTGGCCGTCAGCCTCACACGACTCAGTATGACTCAGTCACCGTGGTCAACCCACTCTCTCCTCAGCAAATGCGAAAATATATATATTTTTTCCATTTCACACAATGCCCTGTGGCTTTAAAATACACTCCACTACAGGTGTAGGTATTTAGAAACATCTAGGAACTGGAAGAGAGCCATTCCATTCACGGAGGATCATTTCCTGGAATAATGGTCTGGCACGATTCACAGTATGTGATGCAGCTTCAACACGCTTCTCCCTAACTCACTCTGTGGTACATAAACCAGTTGCACACCAAACACAGCAGGTCTATCCAAAGGTGGCGATTATCAATTAACAAAAGACATGACAATAATAGTAAAACGTAATGTGAGTTTTCCAATTTGAAAAGCAATTACTATAAAACGCATGTAGTGCCATGGGTAAAATTTATATATACTGGAAACACTGATTAAGTTGGAATTTTTTTAAATGAATACGATATTGGCTTTGTCTTTACTTGGTCTATTGAATATGTGCTTTTTAAATACCTCAGGAGGCAATATATTACAATTATCAAGTCGTACTTTCTTAACATATACATTGTTAAAATGTGTATGGATTAGGCAAAAAAAGCATTCTGAGGGACATAAGATAATGTCAGACTGTGGTCGTTGAAATGGCATGATTGAGCTGGAGGACGAAAACAAGTGCTGCTATTATTCAGCTTTGTGCAGGAAAAAACATATTTAAATTTTTTTTAAGTAGGAGCCAATTCAGTGGTCCAAAATCCTTTTCAGTCACCGGCCACCTACTGATCTTACTCCTGCACTGTATTTGACCAGTATGCTGATTTTCTCATGAGTCTTCTAAAGTACCCTCGGGTGTTCTAGAACACCTGGTTGGGAATCACTGATCTAGTTCTCCTACTGTTCCCTCTTCACAATCAATTGTCAAAGAGCTCTTTAAAATTTGGCATATTTTGTCCCTTAATCAATTCACGTACAAACATTGTTTTCTCTGCTTTCTGGTCAAAGACAAGGCTGAGAACACCCCTTTGTGGTTTTTAAGTAATTTGGAGTGCCTGAACAGTAAGCTAGATTCTGACGTCACTGCAGAGAATGTTCTCCCACTCGTTTCCTCTCTTTTCTCCTCAAACTTTGTCTTTGCTATTCTGTCTCTCCATCTCTATTCCTCTCCATCTGTGTATTGTAACTTCCTCTCATTTTCATCTTTCTCTCTCTGTCTTTCATAACACCCCTTGCTTTCTCTTCTCCCCAGGTGTTGATAGTTTTGTCACTTTACTGTAAAAGCACAATTAAAAGCCAATCTTCCAAAGGCAGTAATTATAACACGCAACAGGGTTGACGTTTGGCATCAGACTGCGTGAAAGCTTGTCTTGTAAATGTCACCCATCTACAGGAGAGAACACACACACAGCTGTCAGAAGAGTGGGGCTCAGGGAGAATGACAGGTGAGGTAAGACTAGAAGAGCTTAAAATGAGACATGGAGTGCCAAGTCATTTGCAGGTGTGTAGCTTGGCAGAGATTTCTCTGCATGGTACCTAGAAAATCAAACCAAAGTATGTGTGTGTGTGTGTGTGAGCGTGCTATAGTTGTAACTGCTATTGTTAATGCAGCAAATGTCTGATTGTGTTTCGGACACTTTAGTCACATATGGTTGTTGACACAGAGCTAAATTGGTCATTCAAACCAGGTCTTTTCGGAGGCAAAATCTCTGAAGAACATTGGGGTATCGATAAACCAGACACAGCTCATCTGGTGGGTTGGTATATCTTTTATCTGGTTGGTGCCAGCTTTTACATGTATGGAAACATTTCCAGAAGCAAAATAGAGATTTCAGAAAAGGACACTAAACTGCTCAGGAGAAAAACGATTTTCTCTACTCCAGGGATCCAGGAAAGAATAGAAAGGCAGCTGTTCTGATTGGACCAGGGATTGGGGGTTTTCTGCAAAACATTGGGATAGGAGATCCACAGGGAACTCAACTTCTCAAATATGCTACACGGATGCTGAGAAAGTTCCCTATGAACAGAGATTACCCGGTGGAGGTGACCTCAATGACCGGCAAAGGCGCAGCTAGGCTTCATTTGAGAAACCATTCAACCACCTCTCTGTAGCTAAGGGACTCAACGCCAAACGCGTTATCTTCACGAGACGTTTGGCTTTCCTGAGTGTGGAGCGGATTTATACTGTTCCAAGACCGACCCACCTCCTGAACACATGCTAAGCTGTGAGGAAACGACGGTTAGGGAGTTAGCCGGAGACTGAATTACAGCGGAGGAAGGTCCAACTGGTAACAGACAGCGAGGATAGTCGTCTCGGCTTTGGGAGGAAGGCCAATTCTAAACTGGACACTCGTGCCAACAGGCAATGGAGTCTGGTCAGCCGTCAATGAGTGGACGAAAGTGCAGCTCAATTGATTGTCAACTGAGCTGCCGTTGTGGCCAACTATTGAGTTGTCCTGGGAGCTTTTGATGGCCTTGATGGAAAATCTCTTCTGGCTTCAAGTGAAACTCCGTTTTAACGGAACCCACAGCTAAGCAGGGCTGGTCCTGGTCAGGCCCCGGATGGGAGACCACTTGCTGCTGGAAATGGTGCTGGAGGGCCAGTAGGAGGCAGTCTTCGCTTTGGTCTAGAGATGTTATCCAAATGAAAAAGGGGAGTGAATAAGACATTGCCCTGCCCACCGTGTTGTTTTTTCAGATTGGACAATAAACAGGTGTCTTGATTCCCAGTGGTTATTAAAGACCCCATGGCATTTATCATAACAGAAGACTCAACCCAGGTGTACGGTCTTCCTTTCCAATCTGGCCCTCATATGGGTTTGGCCACGTAATCATCCCCAGCGGTCATTGGCAGCCTTGTTGCATTTTAAACAAAGTGCTATTTGTATCCTTTAGTGTCTATGCCCATAACGACCTTCGCAATGTTTGAATCCCATTTGATTGTACGTGATTTGTGGATTCAACAACAATTCTTTCAACTAGTGTGAGTAGGGAGGTGGAGTCTGTGTGTGTGTGTGTGTGTGTGTGTGTGTGTGTGTGTAGGGGGGTAGAATCTGCGTGTGTGTGCGCATGTGTGAGTGGCCTCTGTGTGTGTGTGTTGGTGGGCACACTTCTTTGGGCGTGTGAACATTAAAGGACAGAATCACAGCCTAAATCAGTAGCTATCTCTGGAAGTAAATGAGCTATTGTGGCGCGTCTTGCGTTCGGTTGCATTTAAAATTTAATCAAAATGTAAATCGTTGTAATTTGCCAAATGCCAGAGCTGTATACAAACTAAATGTAATAGTTATTTGCCAACGTCTACTATAGTTCATATTGATGAAGTGCATTATGTATAATTCACAATGAAAATAGCAGAGCTGTGTTTTGTGATGTATGTTAAGATTCAGTTGTGCTCTGGCACTGTGCAGTAGAGTAATGAATATTGGATAAAGGTCAGACAATAAAGACATTCATTTTGTAAGGGATTATAATGTTATGCGGTTTTCTCGCTTTATGACTGACAATGGTGCAATGGTTAGAATGATAACCTATTTCAATGAATGCCTGTCCTTCAGAGTTTTGATACAATTTTAATTCCCTGTTATACATAAGCCTCAAAAAAGTAATATCATATTAAATACAGCAAAATCTAAATAAATAAATGCATATATATATATATATATATATATATATATATATATATATATATATATATATATATATTTTAGATTTTATGTTATATTCTTCTGTTTATAACAACAAAGATTACAACTTAAATAGTTTAAAATATTGATATAAATTTTTAAGACGTTTTAAAAGAAACTGTATTTTATAAAGGTAAACAATGAAAATACATGCCATTCTGGTGCACATCCAAGAGCTAACCAAACTATAGGACATAATCAGTCCAACACCTCACCCAGGACGAGCCTGACGGTCCAGTGCTTCACCCAGGACGAGCCTGACGGTCCAGTGCTTCACCCAGGACGAGCCTGACGGTCCAGTGCTTCACCCAGGATGAGCCTGACGGTCCAGTGCTTCACCCAGGATGAGCCTGACGGTCCAGTGCTTCACCCAGGACGAGCCTGACGGTCCAGTGCTTCACCCAGGATGAGCCTGATGGTCCAGTGCTTCACCCAGGACGAGCCTGATGGTCCAGTGCTTCACCCAGGACGAGCCTGACGGTCCAGTGCTTCACCCAGGATGAGCCTGACGGTCCAGTACTTCACCCAGGATGAGCCTGACGGTCCAGTACTTCACCCAGGACGAGCCTGACGGTCCAGTACTTCACCCAGGACGAGCCTGACGGTCCAGTACTTCACCCAGGACGAGCCTGACGGTCCAGTACTTCACCAAGGATGAGCCTGACGGTCCAGTACTTCACCAAGGATGAGCCTGACGGTCCAGTACTTCACCAAGGATGAGCCTGACGGTCCAGTACTTCCCCAAGGATGAGCCTGACGGTTCAGTGCTTCACCCAGGATGAGCCTGACGGTTCAGTGCTTCACCCAGGATGAGCCTGACGGTCCATTACTTCACCCAGGACGAGCCTGACGGTCCAGTACTTCACCCAGGACGAGCCTGACGGTCCAGTACTTCACCAAGGATGAGCCTGACGGTCCAGTACTTCACCAAGGATGAGCCTGACGGTTCAGTGCTTCACCCAGGATGAGCCTGACGGTCCAGTACTTCACCAAGGATGAGCCTGACGGTTCAGTGCTTTACCCAGGATGAGCCTGACGGTCCAGTACTTCACCCAGGATGAGCCTGACGGTCCAGTACTTCACCCAGGATGAGCCAGATGAGGAGCCTGGTTACTACCAATTATTAGACTAGCATCCGGTTTGGCATAAAAGCACCATCCAACTATTTGAACAGAACCGTCCGCCACTCACCTAACTTTGAACAGAACAGCCTGCCACTCACCTAACTTTGAACAGAACTGCCTGCCACTCACCTAACTTTGCAGCTGATAAAGTTTGTGATTAAAAATAAATGCTGCTAAATGCAGTGGCCTGATGGAACTCATGACTCATTCACTCTGCAGAACAACAATTCTGGCACAAATACCTGGTCCAGAATACATGAGGAAGCAAATGAGTGTGGATGGCTTACTGTTGACAACTCTAATTTAATGTACAGTAAACAGTATTTAATGTAAAGTATACAGTATATCATGTACAGTAAACAGTATTTAATGTAAAGTATACAGTATTTAATGTAAAGTATACAGTATTTAATGTACAGTATAATGTACAGTATACATTATTTGCCAACTCCAAAGAAACCTGAACCATCCTAATGGTCTTATCTTTTTATTAAAATGCTTTCAAGCGAGCCACAAGTAAAATTAAACATGTTGGCATGAACATAACCTCTGAAAATTTCTTAGGTTGGGCTACAGCATTGTGTATTCTATCCTGAAGGGATTTTGCTGAAATATTTAATTATGGGGATTTCAAAATGCAAATAGCCAAACAACTGAAAACTGAGGCTAAGAACAATTGTTGATGATCCCTGTTAATCTCCTCCCAGTGAGTGCATAATGCTCATGGGACTGCTGGAATCACTCTTTGGTATCATCAGTATGACCATGTTGTTTACCTTATAACCTGTCTTACACCCCGGTATTCATGGGGTTAAAAGGGAAGTTCCAGGGGTTGTTTGTTTAGCCAAAGACCACAGAGTAAGGTAACAAGTAAATATATGAAGCTTCACTTAATTTTCTGCCGAGTCACTCACAATACCACTCAAGGGTTTCCACTTAAACACAGAACCTGACAGCCAGAGAGGTGAGACGGGTAGTATCAATGACAGCACAGATTGAAAGACCTTCACCTGTAAGAGGAAGTTAATGAGATTTTTCTAAGCGTAAAAAACCTGTGCAATATTGATAAATGAGGCCCCCAGGATTAAAAGTAGCTTTGTGAGGTTTTAACCAACACTTAGCCACTGTTCGTAGTGCAGCAACACCCCCCCCCCCCCACTAATTTACATATGTCATATGAGCGACCGGGTCACGTTGGTTTTGGTGTGGTTATGCACGAGACTCAACAGTAGAAATGTCCTGAAGAAAATACAATGTGGAATCAGTACATAGAAGGCATGTGAATGTACAGAATGTATTACACTAGTTATTCTGCAGACGCTCTAATCCAGAGTGACTTGCATTTAGCAGATACATGTTAAGATAGTTTGGCGGGAAAACTCTGCCACTCGGTAGTAATATGTACATCCCACACAATGAAGTAGCTATCAGCAGAGTCGGTGCTTGAAGGAAGCCGATGCAGCTAACACATTAGCTCACCACAGTGGGGGGTGGCTGTCAAAACGAAGAAAACGCAGCGCATTTTTCCTGGTAACCTACACTAAGGACCTAGAGATGAGAAGAGCAGAATGTGCCTTTATGAAAGCTGGGGGGGGGGGGGGGGGGGGGTCTAGAAGAAATCATTAGCAGAGCGTGCAACGTTTCATTTTTTATTTTTTTTAAGTATCTCTAAAGTACAGAAAGTTTGGAGACCCTTGATCTAGCTACAGCCGACACAACAAAACAGAACAGGAGCTCATTACATTCCCAGACCCCAATCTGTTGTGGCAGTGACACAGGTCTCTGTGTTTATCCTGCTAACTCAGCTCCAACTGTCTCCAACACACACACTATAGCTCCCACTTCTTCTGATAGAAACCAAACATAAATAACACAGCACAGGTCAGAGGTCACACTCTGTTCCTCATTCTTTACTCTCTCTCTCTCCCTCCGTCTCAGCTACCCGTCTCAGCCTCTCTCTCTTTCCGACTGTCTTTGTCTTTATTTTCCGTCAGTTCTCAGTCCTCTCCAGCCAAGCCTATTCTCGGGAGGCCAGGGAGCATCTGCTTGACCAGTCTACAGATGGCGTCTCCTGCTCTGCAAGGAGGTTCTGGGAGACCTGAGGAGGACTGGGAGTTAGAGGTTATATCTGTAGCCGTGGGCTACTAATCTGCCAATTCCCACAGGACCCACTGCAGAGTTGGACGTTGGTCCAGGCCACCAGAATGTGGGCAGATGCCTAAGGCACACAGGCAATTTAAATACCACCACAGACAACAGGAACAACACCTAGCACTGTTAACTATAGGCTTACAACCTGCTGGGTGTAGAGGAAGGGTTTGCACCGAGAGTTGCAGCTCAGTAGAAGGTGGGTTCAATCCCAGCGCGGGGCCCCCTTAATTGTTTTCACCTTCTCCTAAACCTGCCCTCACATACTTTATCTCAGCTGAATGCCAACAAGTTTACAAAACTGCAGTAGACACACATTAATACACACACACACATCCTTGTCTGTTGCACTCTGAGACAGACTTATCCATCAGAACATCCCATTTCCCCAGACGACAGTGGGGATATTTGTTATGGCACCAGAACATCTGTGATGTAACAATGGTACAGCCTGGCCTTCTGCCTACGTGCTGTGTTGAGACAGCGAGGGCGTTCCAAACCTCACCCTCTTCCCCATGTCATGCAGCCCTTTCGACCAAGACCCACTTGTCTAAGGTAGTATACCAGCTGGTAATAAGTGCCATTTCTGCCTGACTATCTGTTAAGACACTGAGATCTCAGCCAAGAAATATCTACCCTGGGGACTAGGTACTTGGTTTGTAATGGCAAGACTGAGTGAAACATGTACGTGTGTTGATAACATTTGCAGACAGTGTTGCTATGGAGGGGTTATAGTACAATGTTGCTATGGGCGGTTACAGTACAGTGTTGCTATGGAGGGATTATTTGTACAGTGTTGCTTTGGGGCGGTTACAGTACAGTGTTGCTATGGAGGGATTATTATACAGTGCTGCTTTGGGGCGGTTACAGTACAGTGTTGCTATGGAGGGATTATTTGTACAGTGTTGCTTTGGGGCGGTTACAGTACAGTGTTGCTATGGAGGGGTTATAGTACAATGTTGCTTTGGGGCGGTTACAGTACAGTGTTGCTATGGAGGGATTATTGTACAGTGCTGCTTTGGGGCGGGTCACAGTACAGTGTTGCTATGGAGGGATTATTTTTACAGTGTTGCTTTGGGGCGATTACAGTACAGTGTTGCTATGGAGGGATTATTGTACAGTGCTGCTTTGGGGCGGTTACATTACAGTGTTGCTTTGGAGGGATTATTGTACAGTGCTGTTTTGGGGCGGGTTACAGTACAGTGTTGCTATGGAGGGATTATTTGTACAGTGCCACTTTGGGGCGGATACATTACAGTGTTGCTATGTAAGGGTTATTGTACAGTGCTGCTTTGGGGCGGGTTACAGTACAGTGTTGCAATGGAGGGATTATTTGTACAGTGCTACTTTGGGGCGGATACATTACAGTGTTGCTATGTAAGGGTTATTGTACAGTGCTGCTTTGGGGCGGGTTACAGTACAGTGGTACTATGGAGGGATTATTTGTACAGTGCTACTTTGGGGCGGATACATTACAGTGTTGCTATGTAAGGGTTATTGTACAATGTTGCTATGGCCGGGTTAAAGTACAGCGTTGCTATTGAGGGATTATTGTACAGTTTTGCTTTGGGGCTGTTACAGTACATTGTTGCTACAGTATGGAGGGATTATTGTGCAGTGTTATTTTGGGGCAGTTACAGTACAGTGTTGCTATGGAGGGATTATTGTATAGTGTTGCTTTGGGGGCTTACAGTACAGTGTTGCTATGAGGGCTAAAGTACTGCGTTGCTATGGGTGTTTACAAAACAGTGTTGCTACGGGTGGTTCCAGCTGTGTTGCTAAGGGACGGGTGAGAGTATATTATTACTATAGGTTTTTACAAAACAGTGTTGCTATGGGTGGTCACAGTAGTGTTGCTATGGGATGGGTGACAGTACATTATTGCTATGGGTGGTTACAGTACAGCGTTGCTATGGGGGATGACAGTACAGTGTTGCTATAGGCGAGTTAAAGTACAGTGAAGGTGTGGGAAGTCGGGTGTGTATGTGTGTGTGTGTGTGTGTGTGTGTGTTTGTGCGTCCTGTTGGAGCGGCTTAATGAAGAGGAATTGTTCCAGTCCGTTCACATTAGCCCCCCGTGCTGTGCAATGGTGGCTGGCAAATCCATCATGTTACCTCTGCTAATTATGCATAAATAATTGTATCGTGTACGGAACATTATCACTTCTGATGGAAGCAAATAAACGCTTTTTTGAAATGGTGTGGAAACAAATAGTCTGGCTTAGAAGGACATTTTTTATGCATCCCAAATGGTACTTTGTTCCTACTTCTGACCAGAGGCTTATGCGTCCTAGTCAATGGTAAGTAGAATAAGCTGCCGTTTGGGACGCGTCCTGCGGCTGTGATGTTTCGTCAGCAGGGGGGAATCCGGAGCTGTTATGAGGACAGCCGCTAATGAAGTGGAACACGGACGACCTGGAGTCACTTGGGGGGAGAGTCGTCCAGCCAGAGAAGACACAGAGAGGCCTTGACTGGTGCCACCTGAACATTTCCGTAATCATGTGAGATTGAGGACCTTTTTTCGACTGCCTCCACTGAAGAGCCGTGGCCTCCAATCAGTCAAGTCAAGCACTGACAGTATTTACAAGTGTACGACAGGTACCCTATGTACACACAGCAGCACACGGAGAATGTCACCGTCATCGCGCCTGGTTTGGCCCCATCCACGGCCTCGGCCTCTGCAGGTAATAAAACCAGAAACGGCACACACTCAAGCCAGGTTCACCTCATGTGTCCGCCATTAGTCTATGGTACGTAGAACTCAAAATGTATTTACTACAGTATGACGATGAAATGCGGCTGAATTCTGAAATGGCTTGTACATTTAAAGATGGCAAATTACTAATGTGTTAGCTTCTGTGGATGAAAAGACATGAAGAACAGATTATATCAGAAACGCCATGTGTTTAAAGACGGCATTAATATAATGTTGGGTACTGCTGACTGTATGTAACAGGAATATGAAGTACTAATTGTCAGTATATGTCACGTTTAATGAGAGTGTATTTGCCAAATGGCAACCTCTAGTCAACAGCTGAACACCATAAAAGAAATATTGTTACATTTAGGATGCCTCCTGGATAAATGGGTTGTATTTACTCCATATGTGTTGTGGGTGGTTGCTGCTTTGGGAGGCTGGTGACGCTTCAGGAAAAGTTAAGAAAGGTGTCTGTTTGAAATAAATTTGAGATATTTACATGAAGAAAGTTAAGAAAGGTGTCAGTTTTAAACATAATTGAGATATATACCAGAAGAAAATGGCAGTTCTATTGATTTTGACATTTACAGAATATGCTGCACTTGCCACCAAAAGATATCACCAATTCAAATATGTTGATCTGCACCTAGAGCAGAAAATATTACAAGTTTTAATGAATATAAAATGTAAAGAATAAAACATTCTGAATAATTCAGATTTGTTTGAATCCAGTATATTGTAGAAAGATTCAGATTCCTGTCATTCTCATTATTCATAACAGATTAATCTGTCAGAGTTGAGCCATTCTTTCTGAAAATGTTCAGAAAGGCTCACTGCAATCCAGACCAGCAGGGTACACAGAACATTCAATAAGTATGTGCTCAACATTAATAAAGGGAAAACCACGGGAAAAGTTATTTAAGAACGTATTTTTTAAGAAACAATAAATATTCAGAACAGTGTACCTCTGCGCACCTCATCTAAAAATGTTACTTATTATCACTTAAATGGACAGTTATTGTATCAATGTCACTGACCACGGAAGGAAAAATGTACTGTGTGTCATGAAATTAAAAAGCCTTGGCAGTGTAAAGTTCGTCTTCAGTCTCGCTTGCAATTGCTCAATTCTTATGACTATGCCAAGTAGTAAGATAGTAATAAGACATTAAACGTAATAACTAACGTAAGTCAGTTTAACACAATGCTTAATGGTGTCTAGCTTGATTTTTCAAACTTGGCGATGTTAATGCGTGACAAAATGATATGTTGAGACGCAATTGTATGAAGAGGTAGTATGTCTCAATCGGTCCCAATACCGGCATACTAGTTTACATACTTCACCATCATCCGCGAATTACATATAGATTTGAGATTCAGAATTAGTCTGGATCATGACTACCTGTCCCCGAACCAGCTTGACTGGACATGTCATTTCATGAAAATGAGTACGGTACCTTCGTAATCTTTATGTATGTCGATGCAATTATCTTAAATTCTTTCTCCAACATGCTAGCTGGAGCCTGGCAAATCATCTTGCAAATATGATTTAAATTGTTCATTTTATAGGCAACTCTGTAAACACTTTGACTAAAAGAGCACTATTATTTTAATAACGGAGCGGCACAACCGGAAATGCACGAGTAGTATTAAGGAGAGAATGCTGAAGTGAGCCCATTATTATAACCTTTATCAATACAATAACACTCATTCATCACCAATTTATGCTAACCTCCAAGTTAACTAGATCAACGTATTTTACTGTATCCAATTTCCACATGATCTATCTTAAATATCTGCAGCACTGTCTGTCTATAGTGGCTTGTCTGGATTGTCTGGAAGTGTATTAGTTTAGCTTCCTATAGTGTCTGTATTAGGTTAGCTAACTAGAGTGTCGAATGAATGTGCTGTTGTATGTATATGCGCGGCTCAGCTCGCTTGGAACCTCGACGAAGCAGGAACTAAAAAAAGGACCTGGTACCATACTGTCCGAACTTTTGGCCAGTAAAAAAGACGAGCAGTGTGGAGCCTAGTCGAGCTGGTACCATGCAGTGGAAAAGCTCCCAAAGCGGGTAGAGTCAAGCCGGTACCATGCAGTGGAAAAGCGCAAAAACAGACCACATGACCGTGCAGGGGAGAAGAAATCCAGAGATGAAATCAAGCTGCTGGAGCTGTAAGGTCGATGTAAGAATACAAAAGTATACCATCTCATCTTCATCCGCTTATCCGGTATCGGGTCGCGGGGACAGCAGTATACCAGCTATCAATAAAACTCGCCACCTCCTTCTTCAGAGAGAATATAAAAAAAGTATTAATGTTTTACTGAAACTTGCCCTTTGTCTTCCCTCCGAGCCCCGGCTTCACTCATTACTTCTCCGCTTATCGAGAAGACATATACAGTACGTCCTACGACAGTGACATGGGATTTTCTCACCTGGCTATATTCTGATGAATTTACTAACTGTAAGTGGTTGGTTAAGAGTGCCTGCTAAATAACTAAAACGTACAAGAGGGAACATAATAATGTATAGGTTTGTGGTGTAGATTTAAGTGTATGGCAACGGTAGTGTCTATCTCCTCGGGGGTCAGGTGCCTTAGTTCTGTTCCCCAGCTGATAAGACGAAGCCAGATGTGTCTTTAGTAGTGATAGGGGCACTCTCTGTCTACTCTGACAAAGGTAAAATTAGGCATTGGTGTTGTGTTTAAGAAGGAGCACGCAATCACACAGTCACATGCAGGCCAAAATACAAAGCCACCGGATGTACACGCACACACACACAGCTCCCTACACCCTGGATACTAGCATAATAATGGAATCCTACACAGTCAGGAAGCAGTTTATAGCTGGCACAATGTATGTAAGCTAAGCTTGGCCTGTAATGCCATCATATAGTGGTTGACTGAGGCAGTAGATTCCTATAAAGCTAAAACAGTTTTTTTTTACGTCCCACTGTGCAAAACCATTCCCAAAACAGCATTCCCACAACAAAACAGAATACATAAAATATATGGAATATATTATAAAGGCTCATGTCTGTTGAACACTGGTTAGCTTAACCCCTCCTGTCATTGGCTAGGAGAAGAATACTGAAGCATGTTCCTTCTGTCTGGACTCCATCCTGCCCTCACACGTCATTCAGCCTCGCAGCTCATGTATTTATAGCTTCCGAACACAACAAGGCCCCTCGCATCTAAACGTTTTCCTCCTACCCGTTCTCCCTCCCAAACACACACGCAGACATACAACCACACACAAAACAAACACAACGCTCCACACGGACCCCCAGTGTTCTGTCGGTCTGCCTGTCTGCCCGTGAGAGCTCCGCTCTGCGGTAGACGTTGACAGCGTGTAATTAAAGCCTCCTCAGGAATGTCGGCGAGGTGAGGGTCGAACTGTGGAGCACTCAGGTGGGACTCAGACATATCCAATAGGAGTGACGCTCCGAATGGGAATGAAGCAACGGAACGTTGACGGTTGAAGTGAGCACATTGGCTGAAAGGGAACGAACAGTGTGGACGTGTTTGTTTGTTTGTTTGAGTGTGTGTGTGTGTGTGTGTGACTGGGTTTGTGCGTTTAACCAGAGCACCTGGGGCCATTTGGAGGGTTTACCTGTTGTGGCATTTGTTGCGTGTGTGAGTGTCTTAGAGGGAACAAATCACCTTTGGGCAGGAAGTGAGTGGGGTGGGAAGTACATGTGCTACATGAAAACAGACATGAAAGGTTTTGGAAAAGCATACATTCTTGTAACAGATGTAAGCGAAACAAAACAGAGATGTGAGAGTCAGAAATACAAGGAGGCGTTCTTAATGGAGGTCTGCAAATCACTGATAGCTCGTTGGAGACACTAGTGAGATGGTTCTGGGTTGCATTCAGTGTAATTCACAGAACATAAAAAAAAATCCACAAGTAGCTTTGAAGCATTTAGAAACCCAATCAATTTCATTATCTAAGTGGTTGTGTGCACATACTGTATTTACTGGAGAGACAGTGAGTGTCATGTGAACTGAGTAGAATACCCCTTAGAGATACTGGACACATGGATATTTGAGCTAATATCCAAGCAGATATTTTGATAAAGGAAACCCAATTACATAAAGCACACAATTGTTTTTAAACAGTACGGCAATTTTTTTGCATTACTTTCATAATGATTGTAAACTTGGCCTGGCTTGGTCTTAACCATATGGATGTGTGGTGCAATAATTAATGACAATACCAAAAGACCTATCCGAGGCCCTCAGAAGAACAATCATTGATGAACATGAGCCTGGCAGATATTAACAAAGCCATTTCTGAGCAATTTGAACAACAACATTCCACAATTGAACAAATCATCTACAAATGGAAAGAATTCTACACCTGGCTACACTGGACAGATCATCTCACCAAATTCAGCCCAAGAGCTGACTGAAAGACGCTTATAGAACTCTCTAAGAAACCCAGGGTCACCTCAAGGGACTGTACAAACTTGGCAGGTCAGGAAGGTCACAAAAAAAGAGCATCAAGACACAACAGACTTTTGCCAAACAACACCTGCGTAAAGACCATAACTCCGGGGATATGCTCTGGTCAGGTGAGTCAAAGGTGGAGATGCCTGTCCGCAATACTAAGCACAATGTTTGGCTAAAACAAAACACCCACTATTATGGTTCGGGGCTGCTTTACTCTTGCAAAAGGAGAATGATCCAAAACATACAAGCAAAGGTACAACAGAATAACTCAAAAAGAAAAAAATGTTGGATCATGGAATAGCAGTCAAAGCCCAGATCTCATTCCTATCAGAATGCTGTGCGGGTACTTGAAGCGGGCCATGTATGCAAGAAAGCCCTTGAACATGTCTCAGTTGAAGCAGTACTGTAAAGAAGAGCGGCCGATTTAAGGCGATTTAAGAGACAGTTGATAGACAGACAGACAAGAAACAGTACATTAAGTCATTTAAGGCTAAGTGTTCAACACAAGCGATTGAAGCTATGGATGTACTTCTTTTTTCTGGGCTATGAAATAGCATTGTTGTTTTTTGATTACTAGATGACCACTAAGTATAATTGTTCATTGTCATTTGTTAAACTAGGTTAAACTTTATCTGTCAATCGTGTTGAAGATAACACATCCATAAATCCAATGTCCAAAAATGTCCAGGGGTATATTTACTTTTTCACAAGACTGTATATAAACACTGAGGGTGTTCTCTGTAGAGACAGAATGTGTTTTATATAAAGACTAAAGGCGTCCTGTATAAACACTGAGGGTGTTCTCTGCAGAGACAGAATGTGATCTATATAAACACTGAGGGTGTTCTATATAAACACTGAGGGTGTTCTCTGCAGAGACAGAATGTGATCTATATAAACACTGAGGGTGTTCTATATAAACACTGAGGGTGTTCTCTGAAGAGACAGAATGTGTTCTATATAAACACTGATGGTGTTCTCTGTACAGACAGCAGGTTATAGAAATTGTTCTGTTACATGACATAGATGCTGCAGTGTGATATCAGCGAGATATCTTGTTGCATTCAATACTTGGTGCTGTGTGTCTTCTATGGATTTTCTTTGATTGACTGATACTTGTAAAATCAACATTGTCTTGCCTTAATGAAAAGAAAGTGTTGGCTCCAGAGTGTTTTAGAGCAAAGTTCTAAGTTGCTTTCCAAATGGCACCCTATTTTCTCTGAGGCGCATTTCATTTTACCATGGCTCATAGAGAATCAGGTACCATTTTGGACACGCGAGGAAGACATGTTTAATGCTGCCTTTTTTCATTTATTTATTTGTTTAGTCCATTCAACCTTCTTTGTTGTTATGTTGATTATGTCGTACGGCAGACAAGAATTACAGGTCAGCAAATGCAGAACAGAAAGACCACGTTTGTCAGCATAAAGTCAGCACATTATTCCTCAGGTTTAATCTACCTGCCTATGAAAGATTAATTGATGAATCATTGTGTTGAATTCTCCCCCGGTTTCAGTATGAAAGCAGTTTGAACCAGGTATTCTTTTTTGTATTTGCTCTCACATTAACATTTAAATAGGAATGTTCTGACTTGAATTTTTCTTGAATTACATTACTGCATGGTGAATATGTTTGTGTTTCTCTTCCTTTCCCACTCTCTTTTTTAGTCTTGCTCTATTACTCACTGACTTTCACTCTCTCTCACCCTCTTTATGTCTTTCTCCTTTTTGCTCCTCTCTATTGCCGTCTCTCCCTGGTTTATTTATTCTCTATAATCTTTGCCATCTTTCCTTTTAAACCTCAGCTGTTTTTCATTATGTGGTTTTATTTAATTTAAGAAAAACAACAACCCCGTAACACTACTAAGAGTGTCTTATTTTCCTTTTCCATTTTCATCTCAGTGTCAACACCAGTTCATAGAAAGCATACTAACAATCTTAAGTTCTGAGATGATGATGATGATGAAAGTTCTATATATCCGCATCAGATGAAGTGCCACAGAGTACTGCTTTTAAGGCCTCTATAACGATGTCATTTCCAAAGCAACGAAAAAAACATTCTCAGCAGAGTAAAGTGCACCAAAGTGTCTGTCAACCTCTTCAACATTTGTTTGGTTTTCAAAAGGACCATATCCTATTCACTGAACATTAATCTTCAGAATAACTCGTTTGCCCCCCCCCCCATTCTTCCTGCAATATGTCAATATACTCTCCTCCTTGTTCTATGGATAGTTCTTTTTATCTCAATATTATCTGTCCTCAGAGAAAAAAAGAAACAATTACAAAATCCCTCTATGGTGCAGATAATTTGGTTTCAGTAAATGGCCATTAACTCCGAGCTACAGATTTACAGTACCAGTCAGAACCAGACCAAAAGTCCAAATGTTTGACTGATAGTGTATATCTGGGGTTGATGCATGAGTAAACCATATTCCAAACGGTGCCCTGTGTAAAGTTGTGGACTCAGTAGTGAATTGATGGCATTTGGGGATTTGTCTAGTTTCATATTCAAGTTCGTAATCACTTGAGACATCTGGAAAGGTTGAGGACTACCTGACATTCATGGAGAGCACTACTCCCAATACATTTTTTTAATTTCTTCTTCTCTTTTTTAAACGTCTTATTGCTATGAAGGTTGTATAGGTATCAATGCTAAGGACCAATTATTCAAAAATATATTTTGTGGAAAAATCTTAAATTGGTGCTCAGTAAGTGAGTGACAGACATGACCGTGAATTTTGGGAGCAAATTTGTAATTATCCATTACTGTAAGATACAATCTGCAGTCCATATTTGACTGTATAAAAATACATTTTTGGTGTAATATGATGCAATGTTTCATTTTAGATAAATACAGATAATACGAAGAAATTATAGTTATAATATTAAATAATGTCACTGAATAATATTTCAAAGAGAAATCACCTGAACGCAAGATTGCATGTGTCATCAAGGCATATGGGAGTGATAAAATGTGTTAACAGGAAAATGTATTGTTTTGATTCAGGGCAACTGGGACACCATCACCCAATACTAATAAAATGTTTTGGAGCATGAAATATACATTTGAATAATTACTTTTTATATTGCGCTGGTACATATGTAGTCAGATTTATCCAGACTGTAAAAACCCAATTTGTATAGTGTGACTCCATTACTACAGGGCCAAACCTGTTTGTACAGCACTGTAAAGTACATTAGAGTACAGTAGAGCAAACAAAAGTACATCAGTCTCATTTACTGTAATCTATTGGACTTTACCTCAGGTTTTGGCCCAACTTGACCAAACAGATTGACGGACTGCGACATCAGCGTGTTCTGTATTCCATCTAGTATTTTTGTGTCTCTACTCCCATAAAAGGGAAAACAAATGCTCTTTGTTCAAAATAAACTGAGAACCATTAAAAACAATTCTACAAAGTAAGCTCCATATGTAGGTCCATTATGTCAGATGGTGAAATTCATATTTTACTCTATTACACATCTTGCCTGGCCTATTCATTGTAGTAAAATCATATTCTCTTCACATTAACATCACTGTGATATTTCACTTGATTACTTTATTTTTGAACAATAAAAAACAAGTCGGTGTGCCACATTATTGAATCTCTCAACTCATCAACACATCAGGTTCTCCAAAGTTGGTCCAATGCCTTCACTAGAAAGGGTCAGTTCAAAAAGAGCTGTTCGGTTCATGAACGGTTCAATTCAAAAAGAGCTGTCCGGTTCATTAACTGTTCAGTTCAAAAAGAGTTGTTCGGTTCATGAACTGTTCAGTTCAAAAAGAGCTGTTCGGTTCATATCATCTTATGATTGCGATTCGGTTCATTGGGTTCACCAAGAAAATCGGTCAATGGTTATTGCCTTGCAATACAACTGGGATCTTCCACCAATGTTTTCCAATCCTGGTCGCTGCTTTTCAACAGTGCCCAGGTTCCAGCAGGCTAGCTCAAAACTCTCCAGGTTTGATCTCCTCATGCTATAACTTTTTTGTGGTAGGTCGGCCATCTGGTAGACCAACCACGGTTTTTGGCCAGGGAATGAGCTCTCCTCCCAGGGCATACTGTATGTGCCAGCACGTACTTCCTGAACGGCTTGGCGAGATGTGCAACTGCATGACACATTTTGATCTTCGACTGTCCCAAACATTCTGAGGCCATTATTGTAAATTGGACATCTTGAAATGGCAGGGGTGAAAAACAGGAAAGGGAAAAAAAAGGCCTACTTTCATCTCAGAAATATATCCAGAAATAGACATGTTATCTCTCAGCCAGATGCAGAAAAATGAGTCCATGAATTTGTTTCATCTAGATTACACTGCTGTAATGCCCTCCTACCCAGATGCTCAGTGTACCATTAAAAGCCTTCAACAGAACACTGCAGCTGAACAGGAGACAACCACACCGCTGCAATTATGTCTGCACAACATTAGGCATTCAAGGCTATTAGGTGAAGTAGAGATCCAAGTGTAGACACTTAAGTTTGTGTTATTAGGAGGCGGGTTTGGGATAAAAAAAACAAGAAATATGCGATAATTAATACCAGTGCTCTATATAATGCAACCATGTTAAAATGGAACGCTACCATGTTCTCTATTTGCGGTACCTCTTTGGACTTGCCCTTCGTTGTTATAAAAATAAAAAATAAGCTACATATCCGCACCAGGCATTATCCCTCAGACAGAATTTGTGAATTGTGGTTAGAGGTCAAGGAAAAATGCCTTATGATATAATAGAAATTAATAAGTCTTAATAAGGGATGGAAAAACCATTCCATGATCTGTGGCTCTAACCTTTCTGGAAAACTGTGTTGAGGCAAAAAAAAAATTCTGCTTGTTGCCTTTCCACAACAACGGTTTCTTAGCTGCTGTGCATCCAACAAGGCCAATTTTTTTTTCACAAGGTTGACGCTTAATACGAAAGTGCTCAATGTCTGACAGATAATGAGCAGGCTCTTCTTCGGATTTCTGTTTGTCCACCAAGGAACTGACATGCCATCTCTACATCCAGAATTCACTCTCCATGTTTCAGAGATCGGATCAGGCTAGAGACGCCCAACTTGGAGTGTAGTGTATTCAGATGCATAAACCCAGATACATACGGCATCACTACATACCAGACAGCAATTTACATCCACAAAATGCACAGTTACAGGAATTATACCATTAACATTGGCACTTAAGCTAAGCTTAATTCAACAAGCACAGAAATATTAAATGTGTCAATTTCTTTGCCGTGGTTGGATTTGGGCACATATCCAACTCAATAACCAGTGACATACAGTGACACAAGCTTTTTATTAGTGGTTGGAAGTCTGTCTTTCTTTTCAAGCCATTCAAGTTAAGACGTGTCAGCTGCATAATAGACTTTATTGAAGATGTCACAGGGGCCCACAAAAGCTGTGACACACTTCTACTATAAGTCACACAACACAATAAAGTGTCTAGTTGGCCATCAGACCCACAAGAGCCATTACCTTTCTGTCCAGAGTCTAGGATGGCTATGATATTGACAAGGTCAAAACAAAGGACTCTAGGTTGATTGAGCCTTCTGTAACCAGAGGACACTGACGGCAGATTGTGGTTTCACAGTAACTTTCAGCCAAAGCACTTGGTGTGCCTCTTGGTCTCGTCATCCACTCGAAGAAGAAATCTACTCAGTGGGTCAGAGGTGTCAAGTTCATGAAGATTTTCTATGATTCTGGCAAATACCTTGCCTGTGACCACAGGGAAATGAAACAATGGCGCCCCATGAACATAATACAACCCTGTTTCCAAAAATGTAGGGACACTGCGTAAAATGCGAATAAAAACAGAATGCAATGATATGGAAATTATTTCATACCAGTATTTAATTGACAATAGTACAAAGACAACATATCAAATGCTGACCCAGAGAAATGTTGTTGTATATGAAAAAAGACATGCCCATTTTGAATTTGATGCCAGCAACACGTTTCAAAAAAGGTTGGGGCATGTTTATTATTGTGTTGCATCTCCTCTTCTTTTAACAACACTATAAGCATTTGAGAACTGAAGAAACCAAAAGCTTTAGTTTTGAAATTGAAATGGTTTTCCCATTCTTGCCTGATATAGGATTTCAGCTGCTCTAAAGTTTGGGGTCTCTTTTGTCATATTTTTCATTTTATAATATACCAAATGTTTTCAATGGGAGAAAGGTTTGGACTGCAGGCAAGCCAGTTTAGCACCCTGGCTCTTTTACTACGGTGCCATGCTGTTGTTATATGTGTAGAATGTGGTTTGGCATTGTCTTGCTAAAATAAGCAAGGCCCTCCCCGAAAAGGAACTTGTCTGGACGGCAGCATATGTGGCTCCAAAACGTGCATATATTGTTCACCTTTAATGGTGCCTTCACAGATGTGCAAGTCACCCATGCCATGTGCAATAAAGCACCCCCATAGCATCACGGATGCTGGCTTTTGAACTGTGTGCTGATAACAAGCCCAGAGGACACGGTGTTCCTGATTCCCAGAAGTTATTTCACATTTTGACTTGTCAGACCACAGGACAGTTTTTCACATTGCCTCAGTCCATTAAAATGAGCTTGGGCCCAGAGAATGCGGCAGCGTTTCTAGATCAGGTTTATATCTGGTTTCGTCTTTGCATGGTAGAGTTTTAACTTGCATTGTGGAGGCAGCGACATACTGTGTTCATAGACAATGGTTTTCAGAAGTGTTCCTGAGTCCATGCAGTGATTTCCACTACAGAATTGTGTCTGTTTTTAATGCAGTGCTGCCAGAGGGCCCGAAGATCACGGCCATCCAATATTGGTTTCTGGCATTGTCCGTTGCATACAGAGATTTCTTTGGATTCTTTGGGACTTTTAAATATATTTTTTGAAAAGGTCCAACATCAGTTTAATTTCAACAGAACATTTTCTGAAAAACATTTGAAATAAATATGAACTTTGGAACTTTCCATGCTTCCGGCTTTTCATGCCCATTTACTTTCTAGCACTTCTTAATCTGCTGCTGATAAACAATGTCCAGTGCATATCAAAGTGAAAGTCACTAGGTCCATGGGGATCACAAAGCACAACAAAAGAGTTCACTGTAAAACCATTGCATGTAGCAGTCCTTACCTGCTGGCCAGGTTTACACTTTTGGAAGCCAAATACACTTCAATACATCCAAAAATTTTCTCTCATCTAGCTAAAAAAAAAGCCTTAGGGGGGTAGATTCCACAGCATAGCCAACTGGCAAGCTAGACGGCTCTCTAGCTACTCGCTATATTATCTCTATAAGTTCAACAAGGCAGCATGGTGCATCAATACAAAATGTCTCTTTACCCATATTTTACCCCAATTAACTTTTCCCAGGCATGTCCTTGGCTGGCCCAAGAACCCCAAAGCAGTAGAAGGATCCTGTTTTTATTCTTATCACACTACTGGATTTGAACACCTGGCCATTGTTGCAATACTACCAAGCAGTGACTCAAACCACCCTGTTTAATATTTTTTTTAATCAAAAGCCATCACTTATGCATAATGGAAACGCGGAATCAAACTCATTACTCCTCATGCATATTATGTTGCGCTTGTTTTGAGTGGAATTTCTAACCAAAGGGGGCAGGATCACACAAGTGGTTCTGTAGTCCACGTTCCACTTCCCAATCCTGTTTCACACAGTGTAAAAACACAACTGTTGGCAATCCCCTCATTATGTAAAATTGTTCATTGGCAATCCCCTCATTATACAAAATTGTTAATTTGCAATCCCCTCATTATGCAAAATTGTTCATTTGCAATCCCCTCATTATGGAAAATTGTTCATTTGAAATCCCCTCATTATGCTAAATTTTTCATTGGCAATCCCCTCATTATGGAACATTTTTCATTTGCAATCCCCTCATTATGCAAAATTGTTAATTGGCCATCCGCTCTTTGTACAAAATTGTTCATTTGCAATTCCCTCATTATGCAAAATTGTTAATTGTCAATCCACTCTTTATACAAAAATGTTAATTTGCAATCCCCTCATTATGAAAATGTGTTATTTTTAAATTCCCTTATTATACAAAATTGTTCATTTGCAATCTCCTCATTATACAACATTTTAATTTGCAATCCCCTCATTATACAAAATGGTTCATTTTCAATCCCCCCATTATACATAAATACAAAATTGTTATATAGCTGTGCCAGCTGAAATATTCTCATATATCTTGAAATTGTGAAAGACCATTTTCTTCTTTCTTGTTGGTTCTACAAGGGGCGCTAGAGATATTCTTGATAACGCTTCATTGATTTGTCTTGCCTGGAACCGCCAATGCCTGCAGCCTTCCCTCCACAAAGTTCTCTGCCAACTTTGGCAGCGTGTGTTGGAAATAAAGCTCCTGAGCCTCCTAATGTGGCTGTTGACATTGTGTCAAATAATCCCTGCAGTTCAACATGCTCTGATGGGGCCCAAATAAGATTTCTGGTCCATTGCAGCCCCAGACAATACACTGCCCGTTGTATTTCCGTAGTTCCTTTTGGGTCTACGGCACGCGGTCCGTCCTGCGTTCTACCGGCAAGGTGTTTGGCTGCAAGAGCTTTTCTCTCTGTTGCTTCGTTGCAGTGTTTCTTTGGCGTTTAGTGAGATATAAAAGAAGCTGACACTGTTGAATTTAGGAAACCTGCAATATATCCACCACAAATGTG
This sequence comes from Esox lucius, assembly GCF_011004845.1. Taxonomy (NCBI): domain Eukaryota; kingdom Metazoa; phylum Chordata; class Actinopteri; order Esociformes; family Esocidae; genus Esox; species Esox lucius. The sequence continues at coordinate 19,457,913 of NC_047591.1, forward strand.
CAGACGTTGCTAAGGGTTCGGCCATGTTTGTGCCACAAGGAAAACAACTGGCGACTGTCTATGGATTTCTAATGACATATTTCGTTGGATTTCATAAACCAGCCGGGTGGTTTGAAAACTTTGGAAGCTGTGCAAAGAAAAAACGATGTGATGTAATGCTTTTCTCTTTCATTCCAAGGTTTTACATCCTTGGGATGGAGGTGTACTGGGCCTAACTCGTGATATATACCACCTCTTTCTCCGTCGTAGTCCAGTATGGATCCACTGTCCGGCCCATCTCTCTCATGGGCACAACACTACATCTCAGCTTTACATCCAAATGCCAGGGGAGTCGATTCAGACAGAGCACACACACACACACACACACACACACACACACAATTTCCTTCAAAAATCCACGCTCGGTTACCACAGTCCTTCTATTCTTCTTTCACTGCCTTGCCAAGGCCATAAATCGTAATGTGTGTAAGAGAAGGAAAGAAGAAGGGAGAGGGTAGAGGGAGAGACAGAGAGAACGAGAAGACAAAAGTGGAGAGGCGAAGTTAAGAGAGGAGAGGGAAGCAAAAGAGTGAGTCAGGTCGGCGGAGAGAGATGGAGAGGGAAATGAATGCACAGGGACATTGACTTTTCCCTTGAACAGATTAAGACCATGATGGAAGGGTGTTTTAAATTACAGGTAATTTGTGTCATGAGCTGAAGTGTGAAAATCGAGGGGGGGGATGCTCTGCCCAGTCACTGCGGAACAGTGAGGTTGAACGGATTGTGAGGAGCCAAGGAGAGAAAATGGGAGAAAGAAGCAGGAGAACGTAAAAACGCATGGCTCATTAGCTAGTTGACAGATAACAGTATAGACATTGTAGCGACTGAAAAATGACCTTGAACAAAGACGTCAGAGTAGCCATATCTAGTTACACGACAAAACGTGAAGATAATAGACTATATGCTATTGCTCTAAAATACATACCCGAATGAAATAGGAGACAATAACAAAATCAACAACAGGACGCAGCACGTGAAAAGCAACCGTGTTATTTTTAGGCTATTCATGTTCGGCTATTCGAGCTACGCTGACCTGGGGGTTATGGTTTTGGAGACTTGAGACCAAAGCGCGGCAGCTGCTGTGGTGAGAGAAACTCACCCCCTAACCCTACGGCTTACATTCACACAATCTCTCTCCCACTCTCCACTTCCGATGGACGTGAGCCGGCAGCTCTCGTCACCACAGCGTAGCGCTTCAGGCATTTCCTTACAGAATCAGGAATACGGGAAAGGTGCTGGAGACACTCCTGACGAATTGAAATATATCCGGTCAAAGTCATTACATTTTTCCTTCGGTATTAGCGAGAGATCAACAATCGTTCTGCGTTAAGACCTTAGGGGAAATCCTGAAACTGTGCTACACAGGATCAATCAGGGCCACAGATATGCACTTTGCGTATTCTATCCCTGTAACTGTAGTGCATAAATGCTGGCGCCATCACAACAGCAACAGTCCACACACAGTAACATTCTTACGGGTGTGAATGTATTATAGAATATAGTTGATTCCGGGTGATTAAATAAACACGTCACTGTCACCAAACACCTGATTTAAAACGGACTCTACATTAGTCCACTGCAGAAGCCTCAACAGCGCCCTCTATGGTAGATGCCGGTATGGCAGGATTAGTTATTTACATGCAGAGGTACATGTATATCACGTTCCATTTCGTTGCTTCCTGATTGGGGTGCAGTGAAGTCTATGATCACATCCGTCCGATACGGCCAAGCAGTATAGAAAGATGCTTATCCGAATACAGTAGTGATACATTCATCCATACATTACGTCCATATGGTGCAATATACATTCAAGGGCATTGGGGGGAACAACATTATACACAAGATGACATTTAATATCAATGTGCAGTCATCTCCATGTCACAGGGAGAAGGTAAAGCCATCTTTGAAACAGGGCAAGGTTCTTGGTTAACTAATTGATTTGTAACGAAGCACAGCAGCCACAGGTTCGAAATATCTGGTTTGTGCATGGAGGTGCTACGGAGAGCAAAATATATTCATCAGCCGTGTATAGGCACAGTTACGATCCCACAAACAGAAAGAAAAAAACAATGTTTTGATAGAACTCGATCAAGACCGGCCTCATGTTTTATTGTGTTCATTGTCTCAGCGACAGGTCTGGCCTTGGCTACTGCTCAGGTGTTCGGATTCCTAGACAGTGTAGTCTGTATGGTGGGGAGGACTGAGTCGTTGCACACACACCACACTAATGCCAACAACAACAGGATTTCTCAGAATAACCAGCTGGTTCTACCACTTTCATTTATTTCATGTAGATGCCAACAGGTCAGCAATGTGAAAGTAGAGACCATTACCAACTTTGACAGTCATCAACTAGGCATTCCACTAGTGGGCGCGAAGGGCAAAGGGTAAAAGACAGGATGAAAACATTCCGGGCAAGTCTGATGAATACATATTGCAACCGCCAACAGACAAGTACTAAAGTTCAAGAAAAAGGCCGGATTTGGTGAAATTAATTCAGCAATTTTAACAACAAAAAAATATGTTGGTTTATTAAAGGCAATGGGATTAACACATTCCACTGATCAAAGGTTGTTTAGGAAACTATTGCACAGGCATAATCAAAGAGGATACCAAATGGAACGGTGAACTGTCTGACCTATTTCACCTGTCAAAGCCAGAGAGAACAAAATATCCAGAGATGGAGGGAGGATTGCGGATAGAAAAAAGTTAACTTGAGTGAGAAAGTGAAAAGTGTGAGAGACATAAAAGTTAGAAAACACAAGAGGAGTGAGCAAGAGAGAAGCTGGGGGAGAACAAAATGGAGATAAAAAGGCGGACGAAAGACACAAAGACGGAGAAAAGCAAAAAGAGAGAGAGAGAGAATTGTCTGCCTGTTGTGACAGAACGATGTCAGCTCAGAGACAGATAAGGAAAACCCATTTAAAGAATGTTGGACTGTCAGCACTTCTACATTCCGAGGTGTCCATGTTAACGTATTAACAGTGTAGGGGTCATTCCAGGGGTCGCCCGGGAGATGGTGGTCTCAACTGTGTCCCAAATGGCACCCACGTTCACTTTTGTCAAGCCACCATAAGGCTCTGGTCAAAGGTAGTGCACTATATAAGGAACAGGGCGCGATATGGAACACTGGTTTATAATGGCTGGCAGTTCAGTCGGCTTATTATAAGTGTCTAAGTGAATGTGAACAGTTAAATCTATCAGGCTGAGCTATAGATATGTTCCATTGAAATATCCCTAACAGTACAGGAATTGATAACACGGGACGATTATGAACACAATATGAACTGTTTCGAGGTTTCCCAGCCACAGTACACTGCAAAGAACAAAGGAAGAAAGGCTCTTTATTTATTTTTTCAGGCAGCTTACTTTCTGAAAGCACAATGTACCCAAGAGAAACCGAAGGAACAAACCAGGGCAGTATCCTGAACCCTGAGGCAGAAAAAAAGTTAATCTTTACAGGATCAGCTCCGGTTAATTCACACACACACACACACACACATGCACGCACACAAACATTCACACACACAAACACACACCCACAGAAAGACAGAGAGAAAGACAGAGTATGAGCCATGGTTCCATGCTCTGTGTGAGGGTTGTTTCTCCTACATTGGTTCTGTGGGCAAAGTGCAGAGTTACATTGCTAGAGGTGGTTACTCTTCATAATGGTGCGGTAGATCACCTTTCATGGGCTGTCGGACACAGGAAGTTCAAGTAGGAGTTCCAAGAAACATGGTGGGTTACTCTGAGTGGATAGACTGCCATAATGGCTTCTATTTTTCAAACAAATGGATCCTGCGATTATCGTGAGACTAGTTTCTGTGGAACTACTTTTGAAGTTATCCCTTGAGATCATCCGGGGTTATATAACGGCCTGGCCCAGTGCTTCATTTGTCAATTTTGGGAGCGCCAGACAAGTAAAGTCAGCACAAGATGTGGGGACCTGGGGGCTCAAGGTACCGGAACACAGTAATAAAGCACTGTATGCATATCTTCACTGTTGTGTAGTGGCATGGAACATGGTGTACCTTACAGAAGTTGCACATGCAGGGAAAATGTTTTGCCTATAATTCAGGAAAAAAGTTGCCTCGTAAATGTATTCATGAACAAATAGCAATCCTTTCAGTTTGCCGCCACCAATGCCTGGAACACATTGCAAATGACCTCAAAGCTTGATAATTTCATCACACCTTAAAATCATTAAATAAGCTGTTATGTCTGATGCATCTTTTTTAGTCCAGAAAACCTATTGTAACTGTATACAGTGAACACCAAAGGTTTCTGGACAAAGATTTGGATTTGAAATGATTCAGTGAATGATGATACAATAGGTAAAGTTAATTCGAGGGTATTTTCATCAATATTGGATAAACCATATAGAAATAAAAACACTGTCATTCATGATATAACGAAGGCAGTAGTAGGATGAATTCTGAAGGTTACAGAAACATCTTTCTACCAAATACCTCTTAACTCACTGGACAGCACCTCACCTTGCAACAGGGCAGTGACCCCAAACATGTGGCTGTGGAATGTTCTTAACTGTCCCCAATACATATTTTTGGCGGTGGCTGCAATAGAACCATACATTTTTCAGCAACAGAATAATTACTTCAATTTAGGATGTTCAAATGTAAACTGTTTTGACTAAGGTAATTATAAGGTTGTCATTTAATTGTTATTTTTCAAAATTACTCTTTTTACGGTTAAATTGTGCTTGAATTGCAGTGTTCTAATTACTACAAACATGTTTCCTCTTCTCTCCCCTTCCCTTCCAGGCTTCATCCTCCTCTCCCCCCTCTCCCTCCTCTCCCTCCTCTCCCCCCTCTCCCTCCTCTCCCTCCTCTCCCTCCTCTCCCCCCTCTCCGTCCTCTCTTCCTCTCTCTCCTCTCCCTCCTCTCCCTCCTCTCTTCTATTCTATCACTCTCTTGGCCTCTCTTTTCCTTCTCACTCTGTCACTCGTCTGCCTCTCCATCCCTCTTCCTCCTCTATATCCTTCACTTAATCCTTAAATGATCCCCTCTTATTTCACTCTCTTCCTCTTTCTATCCCTCTCTTATTCCTCTATAACTATCTTACACCCCCCTCTCTTCTTCTTTCCATCCCTCTCTTATTTTTTTATTCTTTCTTTCCATCCCTCTCTTATTTTTTATTCCTTCTTTCTATCACTCTCTTACTCCACACTCCCTGTATCTCCTATAATATAGGGTTTTTCCTCTCATAGCACTGTTTTTTAAGACCCACTTACTTGAGTCGGTATCAGTATAAGACAGTGACCAAGTCATGCCCAGAACAAAAAGAGTCCAATTTAAGACCATAGTCTTAATTCTGTAAGTAGCCACCATAAAAACATTTATTTTACTGTGTATTTGTTCAGTTGAACATATGGATTATTTAGCCTTTCACATGGTAAGAAAATGTATGCCGGGAAACAAAGTCACTCACAGAGTATTATCAGTAAAAACTAAGTAAATAATAGATTAAAAGACAAAGTATGTTACAATAATCCTGGCCATCGTTAAGAGCAGCTCTCCAACAATTTCCCCCAATTCTTCCAAATAGCAAAGCTGATTATATTTTTTAAAAGTAAGCCATTATAAAATCGTGTTTTTGCTTCTGTTTATTCATCCTCTCACAGAATTCAGGGATTGCTGAATGGGAAAAATAAAATGTCACATTCTAGGTCCATATCAATGCTTAAACAACAGCCAGAGGACAATGTTTATGTGATGTGGGATGATTTCTGGGAGTAAATTACAAATCGTCCAAGAATGAGGTAGACCTCTAACTAAGGCTAGACAAGACCGAGACACTGGACATGGTCGCATCCCAAATGCCACCAAATCCCTCCATATTGCCCTACTTCTGACCATAGACCACATGGCAATACATAGTGAATAGAGTGCCATTTGGGACCCTAGTCCCAACGTTCTCTGTCTCCTAATGAATAGGAAAGACTTTATCATCCAAACTAAGTCATTATCTGGGAACTATAAAACTCTCCTAAAAAAGTATAAAGTAAGGAATTAATTGGAACAGACTAGTGGCTGAAAACAACTGTCACAGCCAAGGAATATGGCATCTCAGCTGGTATTGTACTTCAGTTCAAAACAGCCATGCATTGGACAGGGTTAGTGTTGCTCTGTGGCTCCCACTGACATTCATGCAAGATATAAAGAAGGAAGGAAGATTTGTTTGGGAGGTCTGATGACCTGCACCTCAGCCGCTGAAAATACACACTCCAATAAAATGGAGATACATACAGACTCAAGAGTGAGGGTAATCGGCACGCATGCAAAACCCTCACACACACACACACACACAGACTAGTACATGACGATGATGACGACAGACAGGCGAGCTCATGTCAGATCAGACAACCAGCCCACAGGGCTGAGGGGAGAATATTAACATGTCTGCTTAACTCAACAACGACATAAATCAGAAATTGATTCCAGAAGATGTGTGGTAACGTGTGAGTTAACAGCATGTAAAGTCAAGACACAGGCCTAAGGGAGTAGTTTGTGCATCACAAATCACATGACGATGTTATGTAGCCTGGATAAAGATGACTGAAGAAATCATTGACACAATCTCAAGGAAGAGTTTATAGATATTGTAGATAGAGATAAAGGGGGGGGGGGGTATAGTGCTTTAGAGTGATATTTTACACACCCAGATTTGCCATGCATCATTGAATTGGTCTGGTAAGCTACAGATTAAGTGTCTGAAATTACACCCTCTGAAAGGCAACACTTTTCCCTATGTAGACTACTAGTCTTCCCTATGTAGACTACTAGTCTTCCCTATGTAGTCAACTACTCTTCCCTATGTAGTCAACTACTCTTCCCTATGTAGTCAACTACTCTTCCCTATGTAGTCAACTACTCTTCCCTATGTAGACAACTACTCTTCCCTATGTATTCAACTACTCTTCCCTATGTAGTCAACTACTCTTCCCTATGTAGACAACTACTCTTCCCTATGTAGACAACTACTCTTCCCTATGTAGACAACTACTCTTCCCTATGTAGTCAACTACTCTTCCCTATGTAGTCAACTACTCTTCCCTATGTAGTCAACTCCTCTTCCCTATGTAGTCAACTCCTCTTCCCTATATAGTCAACTACACTTCCCTATATATCCTACTACTCTTCCCTATATAGTACAGTACAAATGTTTGCCATTTAGGGAAAAACGCTTAAGGTTTGGATTTGAGAACGATGACATCCTGGCCTCCCTGACTCCTGGCCCAGTAATGATTCGAAGAGCAATCAACAATGTCTCAGCAGGTCCATCTATCTGGGCCTTAGTCTCTCCATAACCGTCAGAGACCAGGCTGGAGTTGGAGAGCAGAGCCAGTAAACACCAAGACCCCGCTCAGAAAACTAAGGGTAAAGATGCAGAGTGCCAAGCAAGGTGGGTGGAGACAGCCATTTCCAATCATCTCTGGGGATATCGATGTTGGTTTCCATAAGTGGATGTATTGATTTAATTTAGCACGGTAAATTACCTCCAAAAGTGAGAATGACAACGTTTTCCTGGTTTTCTGTGAATACAGGGCCAGGGATAACACTGAGGCAAAAGAAAAGAGGCATGCTTTAATTCAGCAAGTCATCCAAGCGAACAAACCATCCAGCCACCTGGCTTCAATGGGGTTTTTAATCCTTTAAAACAGTCCTTTCTAAAATAAATCACACTCATGTCTTCCTTTGGTAAGTTTAGGCCCTGAGGATTACTTTAAAGGGGTTAGGCATGGTAGCTACAGAACATTTTCCAATAATTTTACTTTATGTACAAATATATATATTTTTTAAAGAATATAAAGTATATTTATCTCATGAAGGGTTAAGTTAGTGTTGTACCACATCAAACCCAAAACACAATAGTATTATGCTCCTTTGATTGAATCATTGGCAGTAAAGGGGGATATTGATGTTAGTTAGAACAGAAAGGACAGTAGTCAAACAAGCTTTAGATAACACAAAAAAGAAACATAATGATTGTATTCCCATGTGTCTGTTTGTGTGTCTGTGTTTTTATTTTTTATTTCTTGTTTTTTCTATACTTAGTGTTTTTGTCTGTACATGTGAGGGCCAAAAATCCCCACAAGGACATTCAACTTTGCAGGGGTGTCTTTGTAAATGTTTGTGTCAGTCTGTTTTGCATTATGCGCTCACTTCCATGGCAGGGTAATAATCAATACTGACTTTCGATCTACATCTGCAAAGATGAGCACAAGATCCTATCTTGATTTTAAAAGTAATCACAATCAATAAAGGTTGTGAACAGGGGGAAAAAAACATGATCAGCAAATGGATGCCTAGTAGTATATTTAATCTTGATACAGGTGTTGTGTTTTAATTTGAACTGAATTTTTATGGCACAGAAACAAGCCTGCAGCAACAGGACGGTCACACTGAGAACCCCAGAATGCCGCATCTGTGCTTACCAGAACAGTGGGATTGACAGTAGGTGCATTATTGTCCCTGTCGCCACCTGTCTCTAATGCATTGGACACACTTGGTAAAGCCTCCTCCTGAATGCGGTGCAACAAAATGGCTGGTCCAATCAGTTGCCATGGTTACGCGGTGACGTGAAGCCGCAGCGGCACTCCTCTATTTTAACACCTCAGGGATTTATTAGGCTTGTTTTCCTGCTAAATCTATCCTTTCATCCCCCTCCCCTGTGTGTATGTGTGTATATTACACCGAAGTGCTCACAAGCATTTTAACCCTTGGTAAATGTGAGGACATCAGGCCAGTTTATACATGTCAAAGGTCATGTTCTGCTAGGGGTTAGGGTAATAAGGTTTAGGGTTAGGATGTAGGTAAATAGGTTAGATTTACAAGTTACATTTGGGTTTAGATTTAGGGTAAGGATTAGGGCTTTGGGCTTAGGCCTGGAGTTTAGGGTTTAAGGTAAACTGTATTTTGAATTGGAATACATTTTTGTCCCCAAAGACAAAAATAAAACTGCAAATAAAGCCCTTGCGTGAGGGTGTCATTAAGTCCATTTAAGAGTGTTTTGTGTACACGCGTGTCCGTGCAAGAGAGAATGTGTGCGATTGCATTGCTTTCCCTCTCACAGACCGACAACTCAGAGAGCAGGAAACTCACAAGCTGCACTGAGTCCCAATCATCACCGGAGCAGCTCTGTCCCGAGGCTTCCTGGCTCCACTAGACCATGATCATGTTACATACAGAGTTAGCATTAGCTTTCTGGAGCCCCAGAGGCTACAGGGGAGGGAGCCATGATCGGGCCCCACAGCCCAAGCTCTAAACTAGGGATGAAGATTAACAAGGGGAGGGTTGGAGAGTCGGGGGAGAGGGAAACAGGGTGGGAGCTGGCTCAGAGAAAAGAGGAAGCTTGGGTATTATGGTTCCCTCAGATAATCCTGACCACATGAATATTCAGGTTTGCATTGCTTTCTTCTATTCTTCCCATTCTCTCTGTCCTTTTCATCTTTCTTCCCTCTCTCCTTTGTGTCTCTCTTAGGTTTTTTTCCTTCTCTCTTTTTCTCTGTCTTCCAACTTGTCTCTCTGCTCCTCCATCTCTCTCTACAGTTTCCTAGGACACCGTAACCTTCTCCTCCCTGCTTACATTTAAAGGAACTATTACCTTGTGGAAAACCTCGGCATCATTCCAGATGAAGGATAACTGCACAGGGAGAATTTATTTTCTCCTCATAATCTTGTTCTATATTTTTCTTGGCTTGCTTTGGCACAAGTACTATCGGGGATATTCAATTGCAAAAACTGAAATGAACAGAAACACTTACTATGAATGTCTCTTCAAAACAAAAGCTTCACACACTGAGTATTTCTTCTCCTCTCTCCTGGGTGTGTGTGTGTGTGTGTGGTTTAACACCAGAGACATATCCTTAGCTTTAGCCCTATTTCCTTGCACTAGATGTCCGATACAATTCCAGCTGGCCGAGGAGCCAGAGTCCCAGGACTTTGCTGTTCTATTGCGGTTCACAGCCCGTAAAACGAGTGGAAGGCCAAGGCTTTGAATCAGTCCGCCATGGGACCCCAGAGGAGAAGCAAACAATCACTGGTTTGAAATAGAAGTGGGATTGCAGGGGAAAAGGGCAACAGGACTTCTGTCAGACTCACAGAGAGACAGTGGCCCCGCAGGGCCCCATTCACACACATAGGCATCTACCAAGACACACACACAAAATAAATATATATATATATATATATATATTTATACACAGGCACATACTCTCACAATGGAGTTCTCTCTCTGATTGGTTGTGGAGTTGGCGGCAGGGTCTACTGTCAGACCATCGTTCTGAAGGAATATAACAAGAAAATTGATTTGTTTCAGGCTGCCTTTATCCTGGGCCGCTCAAGTGTGTGTGTGTGTGTGTGTGTGCGTGCGTGTGAGTGTGCGTGGTGCCCTTGTGCCCATTAACTCCTCCTTGTACCTTGAGAAAGATGTGTTTTGCAGGTTTAAGGATGAACCGAGCAGAATGTCATTACAGTGCAGACACTCCACAGACCCTTAATGCTAAAACAGTGGTCAGGGGGAACGGCACCATAGCAGGCAAACTGAAAGAAAAATTAAAAGCCACGTTATTTAAAGTGCAGATTATGGTTTGGTAAAATATGCAAACGGTCTAGGGCACAAAGTATTGAAAATAATCCATGTGTTGTCTGCACACTATACAGACAGGTATGAAAAAGTGAACATTGCCAGAGAGAGCTGAAACAGTGCTGTTGCTAAGGCCCTCAACAAACCACGAATGGAAACAGGACCGCAAAATCCTCGTCCTATATGCTTCTGTAAAGCAGGATCTACATGGCTGTCACAGCGGAATGAACCACAACAACCGGGTGGATTCCTCTTCCCATTTCTGTCTCTACCAACTGCAGTAAGAATCTGTGATTTTGAGTCCTCCTTGTCTTACCCCCTCCACTCCTGGGTTTGTCTATCCTGTTCCTTGGGGATTAAATCGCTGCACATAATTATCTTTGTCCTGGCATTACCACTACTGTCTCAACTAGGCGACTAATCATCCAGACTTTGAATCACAGAAGGTATCAGATTTACTTATTTCTTACAGTTAGGTAAGTATGACTACGAACTCAATCTTATTTTCAACAAATTACCCCGGGAGCATTCGGGGTGTTGCTAGCTCACGGACAGATCAACAGCTGCAAAGAAGATGCTGTGATATAAAACAAATATGCACATCCTTGTGATTTCCCATGGACCAGGATTTTGTAAGACTGCTGTACTCTGTGCATCTGAGAAATATGGTCCTGCCAGACTTGGTGCTTAGTGTTTCTCCCTGAGGGGAGTCTGCTAACAACATTGCCTCTCTTCCCAGTTACTACACCCTGCTCCTCCCTGTCACCATCCCCTCTTGAGACAACCCCTATCCACACCATGCCAGGCTTCGGGAGTACAAACATGGCCCGGGTAACCCCAATTCAGCTGAAAAGGGAAGGAGGGAGGTACGGAGGGAGTCTGGAGAAAGTGGTTGTATGAGAGATGGGGAGAGAGATTGAGAGCGAACAATCAAGAGGGGGAAAAAATGTGAGGTGAGAGAGAAAGAGAGAGCGTTAAAGTGGAAAGGGGTTTGGTTCTGCTGCCCTCTGACTGAACGAAATGAAACATTGACTTAGCAACCTTTACCGAGCAAACATACCTTGTTGAAGGAACTTGATTACCAGCTTGTGTTTACTCAACCTGTAAACCCATTCACAGCCTTGCACTATATGTAGTAAGGTGCCAACATGGGCCACAGAACAAAATCTGTTTGGATTACGAGTGACACTGGTGTCAATATAGATGTACAAATGCCTCTGGTGTCATTTAAATTTGGGATTTTCAGAATATGTGAAAAGAAGAATCATGAAAATAATTTTAGCTATTTTGATATATATTTCTTTATAACGTTTTTTTTTTAAGACTATAATGATATTCACATACCTTAGGATTGAAGTTACAAACCAAAATGTGTACTTATTTAGAGCAAATGTCCACCCTCTTATGATCAAACTCAGAGGAAGCATGTAATTTGGAAGAACTCTCCTAACATCCCTGCTAAGAACATATATAACTATTCACATTACGTTCCTGTAGCAATTGCCTTACATTTTCCAGAGTATCCCAATATCCATCCAAAAAGTATATCTTACCATTTGGCTCCTAACATCTGTGTTGTCACATTTTGGCACCTACATCTTTCACCTACTGTATAGCTTAATGTAGAACGAGCGTGAGGATTGCCACCCATTCTCTGTTGGTGCTGTGATCATGCCCCATCAGCCTTCTGGGGAAATCAATTTATAATCAGAATCCCATTACAAATAGCACAGACTATATTTTCGGAAGCAAGTTTTGACAACACCTGCTCTTGATAGCAAGAAAACTATTTTGTCCTTCTAACCCCTTAACCTTGTGTATGACAGAGAGACCCTGGGATTTATAATATACAGGATCAATACAAAGATATTTACATAGAGCCATTGCCTCCTTTTGTACATTCTGACCTGTAACCTAATGGTTGCCAGATCAAATCCAAGATCTAGGAAGGTTGAACATTTTATTGTTTTGTCTAAGAGTCTTGTTTTGTCTAGGTTTACTCTAACTGTTTCCTGGTATGGAAACAAATTCCCATGTACCCTTTCCCCTAGCAGAATGCAAATTAATACAAATGAAGAAAAATATCATCCTCAGTTTTGAAGTAACTTTCATTGTTTTGTTTTTTAAGATGGATAACATTTTACAGAAGTGAGCTTTTTTGATAGACATATTTTATGTAAACAGGATTGTTTATAATATATTCAAGAAGGATATCCTTTTTTAACAATGGTCATGACATACTCATTCAAATGGTTTTAATCAAAATCCTCAAAAACAGAGAGGCAAGCTGACGGGCAAGCTGACAGTAAGGGGGGATCTGGCTGCCAACTCATGTTTTAGTGTCTTATTGAGTCTGTAAAACAGGTAGGCCTGCCACTTATTCAAAATAGGCTCCAAAATACTCCTCTTGTTGTAAGTTATGTAAATTGTTGAAATGAATGGAGTCCGACTTAAATCACTTTCGGCACCATTAGCTGTCCACCTTTAGCCAATTATTGTGCAGCACTCATTCTGCTGCTCTCCTTCTCTGTTTAATTCAAGTTAAAATGTAGTTTACGCACATTCTAAAACGTAGTTAATGCATTTTCTAAAAAAGACTTCATGCATTTCCCCTGCAGAAACTTTACGTCATGGCATATTACTAGTGGATAATATAGCATCAAAGCACAAGATGTTAAGGGTAATATATTTTGGTTTACAAAATGCATAATTAACATGAGGGGACCTTGGAGGGCAAAAAATAGAACTCTGGGTTGTTGCCGGAACCTGCTGTATAAAAAAATTACTCCAGGAATATGTTCATATATGTTTTTTTAATGAAAATCAAGCATTCCCTCTTTGTCTTCTGACCAGGGGTAAATGCAGAAAAAAGCTGAATCCTCCCACTCTCTTTTTCTGTGTTTTTTAATGGAGCTGTTTACTGAGAATTCCACTCTATAGAAGAGGCCACCAGAGACAACAGAGTCGTTAAAGTGGGTTGCTAAGAATATTGCTGAGGTGTTAGTTGGCCAATCCGCCTCATCACCTGAGTAGAGAAGGCCCAGAATGCCTCCCAACCAGCACCCTATATCTCCCTTTTAGGGCACTTCTTTATACCCAAGCCAAAATAGTGCTCAAAGTAGTACACTTTAGGGACTAGGGGGCAATTTTTCCTTGATCATAGATTTTGCAGGAAGTTGGATACACTCAGCAGTTTCTCAAAATCGCTTGGTTCCGCTGTGGGGTGGGGATGGAATTGCAAATTCACACACACACACACGCACACACACACAATCTCACACACACTAACACATACACACACAGAGCATGGTGGTCAGCAGAGAAAATCAAGGTTTGTCCACTGTGATGAGGACATGAACACTGGTGCTGTGACTGGACAACAGCGCAGATCAACAGATCACCTAACCATTTCTCTTCCTGTCTCTTCAGTTCAACTTCAGTTTAAAGGGCTTTGTGGCATGAGACACAGTATGTTGTCAAAGCAAGTAGAAGCAAGATTTAATTAAAAAACAAAAATGTGAAAGTCAAAATGAGAAACATCTGAAATTCTAAGTAAACATTACACACAAAAGACAGTCAAACACTACATTATTAAGTGCAACAATTTGCAAATAGTATGAATGAAAAGAGAAAATTATAAGAAAGATTGGTTAAATTTGCAATATTTGTTACCCCATTCTCATGGCCACAGGTCACCAATCTTCCTGCTGTAATAACACACAAGATACTAGTTTATCAATGTTTCATTTCCAACAAAAAAATATGCCATATTTCCCATACTAATTTTGTCAAACATTTGGCAGGGGATTAGGAAAGTGCAGCTCTGTTTCCACCACATTTTCTAGGCAGGGTGCCATGTCTTTTTATGGCAACCTCTATCTATAACAAGGCAATGCTCACTAACCATGTATCTACTCAAGGCTCTTCTTAATTTTTCTAGTGGTTAGCTATTCTGTCACGGTTACTCTCTCCTTAAAGCAAGGTAGCCTTACAGTCTGGTCAGTTATTTGTCTGATTCTTTATGTTGTCCCAAAAGTTGTCTTTATTTTATCTAATCTTTTTATTGGTTGTTGTCCTTCTATTTTGTTTCATGAAAAGAGACCCAAAACAAACCATCTTTCGAGGCTCTTCACTCGCTCTCTTTCACAACTTTCTCTCTCTTCTTGCTCAGTACTAAATATATCTCGATCTGTATATATCAGTAGTTTCTGGCGACTTAAATAATGTAGGAGGACAGGACTGTAGCTGTATAGAAGAGGACTGCATAGACCACAAGGCTCATCATGGACTCCTAGTGTTGAGAAGTCAGGGATCACATCAGAGATTAAAATAAGAAATTGGCCTGAAGAAAAGGCTGGTGCATCTATGGAGTAGCAGTGGGGCAGGCTTACTATTGATGGCTGGTGTAAACAGAATTAAAATTGTCATACAGCGCAGCCAAAACAGCTGGGTATGAGTAAGTCCAAGAAAATGGTTATTATTGTGATTGCGTTGATGCATGTCACTGGAAATCTTTGACAAAAACTCTTCCGGAAAGGTCATATAGGGTGGGATAGTGTTCTACCATTTGCCTTTTGCGTTGTTGAGGTGATTGAGGATGTGGTGGAGGCCTGTGTCAATAGCCTCGTCCACAGAGTCGTGGTCCCTATATGCAGACTGCAATGGGCCGCGAGGCACCTGTGATGGATTTGTGATGAGACGGGAACAGGCGCTCAAGCGTTTTTGTGTAGTCATTCAGGCAGGACTAGAACAATGACAGAGCATTTGTTACAGGCAGAGACAGTACGCTGCTTTAGAGAAAGGTTAAATATGTCCGTATCATTGCTCTTTCAAAAAATAATTAAATGTTCATGTTTCAAATTTTTTTATGTCACTGGAGGGTCTTCCTGCTCCATCTCTCAGAAACAATCACTGTCCTCTCTCTCTCCCTCTCTCTCTCTTTAGAATTATTGTAGGGCCTCTAGGTTACCATCTCTCGCTTGAATAAATATTTCAATTTTATATGTTTTTCATAAATTAACACATGGTTATCACTGTTCTCTTCCATTTTCAATGCTAGAAACAGTAATTTTTGTTATAATCTGTAAAATGTTACATTTAATTACGAAAACACTGGAGACAGGTAGCCTATCTTCTAGCAATACCTAAAAAAGAGAATTATAGTTTTTTTTCAGTCTTTGAGGTATCATAACTAGGTAGCTAGTAATAAGATTGTTGTCTCTCATTCTCTCCATGGTAATTTGTTTTTGTCTCAAACGGAGGGAAATAATCTCGGTAGATTGCATGATTGTACATCCATCTGATGTTCGAAGACAATTTGCAAAGGTGGATAAGAAATGTTCATGACCTGATGCTCTCAGACATTTCTAACTTTGCCAGCATGTTCCTTAGAACTCTCCTGTGAGTTGCATGCAGTTTTACAATGTTATGTCATTTATTTTGTGATTTATGATCATTTCAAACTATAAGTTGGAGGTCGCACTGAGGCCCTATCAGATGGACCAAAAATACAGATAATTTTATTATAACACTTCATGTTGTGGGAATTGATTAACTTATTATAGGAAATGAATAGATACAATCCATATTCATTACAAACAACTGTAGATATTTGTTATATTATGATAAATATAGTGAAAATAACTACATTTCGGAAAATAGGGCATCTTGGAGACCATAACCCTAACGCTGTTTTACAAAATTAACTAAAACTATATCTAAACTGTGGTTTCTCTAAATTAGGTTTAATGTTTGGTGTACAATTTGTTATTATACACAATGTAAAGTGTGAATGAAAGTTACCTGTTTAGTTTTTTTGTCCGATAATCATCTGTTTACATCCCAATAGGGCCTCTTTACGACCTCTCTAAATTCTAACTCTATTTCACAAAATGATCTAAAACAATATCTTAACTCTATTTTTCCAGCTGTATATTGATAGATTATGTAGAACATGCTATGACATAGCATGAGAAGTGTAAATGTAAACAACATCGTTTTAATGTTCTCAGACAATCAAACCTTTACAACCCAATAGGGCCTCTAGGAGACCTCTCTTAACCCACACCATAAATGTCCCTAAATGCACAAAGCAGACAATGCAGCAAAAACAGGTAACATTTCCAACCTGGTAACCTATTTACTAGACACTTGTATCTACAAGATATTACAGTATGAGTCAATATTACTGTGGAATTTTGATGTTATGGATCCTGCAAATGACCCTTGAAATTGTTCAATTCATATTGAACAACCCCTGACCTCTGTGAAAAATATGAAAGCTTAACAGTTGAGACTGGTGCTGTGGATATGTCAACAGTGGGCTATGTCTGAAGAAATGGGTGAAGTGGCTAAGCTAAAATTTCATTAAATAGTTATCAAGATGTATATACAATGTTGACTAGCTGAGACTGCATTAAACATGCAACCATATCAAAATGACAATAGGTAAAAGTTTGGGAAAAGATACAGACAAGCTTCTTCAGCAACTCCTTCAAGACTAGTTTCCAGGTGACATATTCTAAGCAACAGTCTCAACTCCCAAGCTTTCATATTTTACACAGGGATCAGAGGTCGTTCCATAAGGATGAATTGAATGCTTTGCGGATTACTTTTCAGGATCAATAACTAAAGAATTCCACAGTAGAATTGTCTGATTCCAACCTACAGATAATAGTGTGATGTTGCTAGATTTAATCTTCCCAAAATGTTACCTATTGTTATTTTGGTATGGTTGCATGTTTAGTGCAGTCACAAACAGTCAAAATTGTATGGCGATTTTGACAATAATTTGGTAGATTTTTGGCCATATCTTGGCCTTAAATAAAGATACAGGCAAGCTACTTCAGCAACTCCTTCAAGACTAGTTTCCAAGTGACATATTCTAAGCAATAGTCTCAACTCCCAAGCTTTCATATTTGACACAGGGGTCAGGGGTCGTTCCATAAGGATGAATTGAATGCTTTGCGGGTTAATTTTCAGGATCTATAACTAAAGAATTCCTCTGTAATATTGTCTGATCTGGGTCCAACCTATAGATATTAGTGTGATGTTGCTGTATATAATACTCCCATATAACGAATTTGTAGATTTGTTACATTATCTTGGGTATTGAACAGGTTAAAGGTAAGCTACTTTTGCCATTACTTCCAAATGTTGCCAATTGTTGTTTTTGAAGCATTGCCTATTTTTTCTAGTCAGGGTTATTTATGGTAATGGACATGGTTCTAACAGCAATGAAGGTATGTTTTTGTCCTCTCCTCTTCAAATACCATCTCATAGAATGTTCTAAAATATCTATTAACATCAATTTAGTTTTGTGAATTAGGGTTAGGTTAATAGAGTCAATGAGTTTTTAATTGTATTACAGATTTTTTTGTTTTAATGGTTTGTAGTTTACAGGGCATCATTACAAATAGACAGGAGTGATATGTGATTTTACAAAGAATAATGTTTGGTCATATGTGTATTTTTTCATATAAAGCTGTAATGGCCCACTGACATGAATGAGAAATATTTCTAAGTCCAGAGTTCAAAGAGGCCCTATAAATATTGAAGTAGCTAAGATGCCCTACTGAGTAGCCAAGATGCCCTGTTTCAGGTAGCCAAGATTCCCTGTTTCAGGTAGCCAAGATGCCCTGTTTCAAGTAGCCAAGATGCCGTTGCAGATCTCTCCCTCTCGCTCTCCCTCCCTCCCGATTTCTCTTAATCTATATCCTTCTCATTTTAATTCTAAATAGCTTTACTGGCACAGGAAACATGTTTTCATTGCCAAAGCAAGAGGGAAAGAAAGGAAATGAACTCTCTCAAGCCCCTTTTACCTACGTATGTCGCATAGTCTCTCACCCTCTCTTAATCTCACCCTCTCTTAATCTCTCCCTCTCTTAATATCACCCTCTCTCTAGCTCTCCCAACTCTTAATGGGCAAATTAAATAAATGTTCACACTGAATAAGCAAGAGAAAAAAATTAGTTAAAATTAGTTATCTGAAAGTCCACATTACACACAAACATTTACATATATCTCTCTTTGTCTATCTCCTTCAGTCTTCCCCCCTCCCTCCCTCCCTCCCTCCCTCACACAAACTCCCTCACACTGCATATTTTTAGTTCACCTCGGACCTGAAAATGCAAGATTTGTAATACATTTAACGTAGAAGAAAATTAGATGTTATTTGGTTAGCCGTCCCAATGAGATGAGCTTTGACTGATGAGTCATTTTGGTGGGTGGATGTGTGCATGTTTTTATATCCACTCTAAGTCCATTCTGAACATTTCCTAAAATAGGCCCATTCCCTCAGCATTTCCTCAGTCAGACAGAAGGGAAAATGTTTGGCCAGGCTACACCACAGTGAGGCAACAGTGTGTGGTGGACACAATGTGCAGGACCCACAGGCTATCAGGACCAGACCGACGGGTATAAATTGCCAGTGTGTCCCTGGGGTCTGAGCTTAATGATGAACTGTCCTCTACAAAAATGTTACTATTACAGTAGCTCCTCACGGGTCAGAATCATGAACATATAGGATGACCAACCTGAGGAATGACAGTACTGGCATGGTCATGTCATTGCACCTAAAAATAAACATGCTATGGCATAATTTACACAATGGTATAGATATGGTGTAGATATGGATATATATGTAGATATAGATATATATGTAGATATGGATATAGATAGGGATGTAGATATGGATATAGATGTAGATATGGATATAGATGTAGATATGGATATATATGTAGATATAGATATATATGTAGATATGGATATAGATAGGGATGTAGATATGGATAAAGATGTAGATATGGATACAGATGATTGATTGATTGATTGATATATATATGTAGATATAAATATATATATGTAGATATAGATATATATTTAGATATGGATGTAGATGTAGCTTGGTTTAAGGATACTAGCAAGAACCTAGATACTATCCCTTCCAAAAACATATATGTTATACACACACTCCTACTGTATTATATTTATGCTAGCAGTCAGCAGGAAAAATTTAGAGGAAAAAAACATAAAAAAATATATAATTTCTGTACCAAGATTAGGAGAGTGCAGACAAATGGAACATCGCTAAGCCAGTTAAAGTCCCAGGAACTACATTTACTGACAATAGCCCTTCGTAGGAGAGCAAGAAAATAAGCAGAAACTCATTCAAGTATTTTCATTCTTATTCGTTCTTGGCTGTTTTTCGGCCTAATATCTATTAACGTTCCCAGAAAATAATAAATCCTTTTTGCTGCTGTGTTGCCTTGGTATCTGGTGTTCTCTTGCTTCTTAGTAAGACTACTGAGCAGATTTGTTCACAGACACACAGACACACACACACTATGGCACACACACACACACACAGATAAATGGGCAAACCCACACACAAACAGGCCAGCAGATGAACACACAGAATACATTCTGGGGCCACACCACCACATGTCCTCACCAACCTCCCCAATACAAACATAACAAATGTTGTTTCCACCAGTCTCATGGCAATATCAGTCAAAAAAGGACATATTCCATATCTTCTTTTACATTTGGAGAAACAATTTCTCATGAATTCACCTCACCTAATGATGTTGGTCCAGTGTGAATAGGTTTCTGTGGGGAACATCTTTTTGGGCCACAGCTAGTTTTTAAGGTGCCTATTAGCCCATGTATTCCTCCATCTGTAAAAATAAATGTACATTTTCACCAGAGCGTTACCCCAATTTCTTTGGGAGGGCATCTACACAATAACTGATAAAATCATCAGGAAAACAGAATCTCCTCAGAGTCGAGGGTATTTTCGGAAGTTCCACTAACACACACGCATCGATACCGTTTATAATTTTATATATAATTCTTCGGCTTCTCTCTGTCAGGAAAATCAAAAACCACAAATGTCTCTGTCAGCGCTGGAGAAAAAAGAAGAAATACAAACTGCACTTTCCATTGGGATTGATAATATAACCCTCAGAGCTACAGTTCACTTTCAAAGCCCATCTGTAATTCCTTTCCACAATGCCCGAGCATCCCACAAGCCTGTTTGGCTCCAGTACAATGTGGCTGCTGTGACCTGATTGCACTGGGTACCGTTCTCCAGAGAGTCCATCTGTGGTTAAGACTGAAGAAGCCGGTGGACTGTAGACCAACACAACGCCCCTTCTGAGACTCGTAGACTGAATGTTACCTGTGTGTTTTCTGGTTCTTGTCGAGAAACAGCTTCAGGCCAGCCAGATACCATCCCCGATGTCACTGACGGTCATGTCTTCATGTCCCGTGACGCTGGGTCGGACGCAGTGCTAGAGGGTGTGTTATTTTGTGTGCGCGCACACGTGTGTTTGTGACGGGTCTCCTCACCAGTTAATTTTCTTTTCCTACCCTTATTTAATCAGGTAATTGACTGAAAACACTGTCAAATTCATAGCAACAATTGGGGAGCAATTATGGCTAGCTGCCTTGCTCAAGGACAGGACAGGTTTCTCACCTTGTTCTTTTCAGTCATTGGCCAGGTGCTCTAACTGCTAGACTACCCACCACCCCTAAAAATACAAAGAAGTCAGGGTGCAGATTAACTGTGACACGTCGGAGCTTCGTCACTGTGTCAGTAACCCCAAACCTACAGCATCCTATTGGCTCCACAGGGCTCTGCATTGGTAGGCGGTCCCTAACACTCTAGTCTTGGATCCCCAGCTCTTCCATAGCAAATTCACCGGAGTCAGCATGTCAACCAGTCATTATGTCCTGGCAGGGTGTACAAAAGTGACCTAGTTCAAGGCTGAACCATGTTTTTTTTTTTTTTTAAAACCTCTAAGAGTCCCAGAGGAGAGATTGGAGAACCACTGATATAGGAAATAGGATGTAATTTGTGAGACAGTATTTCCTCACCAGGGACACAAAGTACCAGATAAGACAGATGAGGAAGATACATGACGGTCACATAACCAACCATCCATCCTCTTCCTCCCTCTTTCTTTTCCCATCTCTCCATCTATCATACCCTATGTCTCCATCCTCTCTATTACATTCCATCTATCATACCCTATGTCTCCATCCTCTCTATTACATTCCATCTATCATACCCTATGTCTCCATCCTCTCTATTACATTCCATCTATCATACCCTATGTCTCCATCCTCTCTATTACATTCCATCTATCATACCCTATGTCTCCATCCTCTCTATTACATTCCATCTATCATACCCTATGTCTCTATCCTCTCTATTATATTCTCTCTATCCACCCTCTCCACATCCTCCCTCTCTTTCCTCTCCACATCCTTTCTCTCTTTCCTCTCCACATCCTCTCTCTCTTTCCTCTCTACATCCTCTCTCTCTTTCCTCTCCACATCCTCTCTCTCTTTCCTCTCCACATCCTCTCTCTCTCTCTCCTCTCCACATCCTCTCTCTCTTTCCTCTCCACATCCTCTCTCTCTCTCCTCTCCACATCCTCTCTCTCTCTAAAGTGTACTAAGGTCAATACAACTCTGGTCTCATTCTGGCTTCATAACTGAGATAAATTGGAAGCGTGTAAACATGGGACTTGCTAATTATATAAAGCATTTTATTTGACAAAAAGTGATTTTTTAATTACCCTGACCAGTCAATCAACTGCTCCTCCCTCTTCAGTCTCTGACTTAACGGTTAACTCTTCAAATTCTAATGAAACTTTATTACAATTTCAACAATTTACTACCAGTGATGGGCTACATGCCTTGCTTAAAACCACTTTAGATCAACTGAAACTTAAGCGTTGTTCCATCTGAGAGATGTGCACTTTCACAGACAGTCCATAATTGAGTTTGAATTATTTTTATATGAACCTAGACCTATTTTCAATATTTGCAGATATTCAGCTTTAGGACTGATGTAAAATAAAACTATCCAATAGATCTGATTTGACTGATCTTTTTAGCTCCAGCACACCATCACCCGTGTGAAAATGTGACTTCAACCAAAATGCTTCTTGTAGTGGTTGATCAGTCTCTCCTATTGCTGAAGAGGTTTGGCTGACTCTTCCACATAGAACAGCTTTACTCAGTGACACTAGTGGGTTTTTGAGAGTTACCTGCTTGTTTCAGGTCCTGCCAAAACAGCTTGGGTCTAGCCACTGATTAGGGGTGTTCAGCCCTTCTGCCGTGTATTTGCTTTTGTGTTTGAGATTTGTTTTAGGCCAGAGGTGTGGTTAAGATGCAGCCATAGATGGCGTCTTTGACAGAACAGTTTCCATGGTTCCAAACATTTCAACGGGCTGAACCCACATCAAAGGTCAAGCATGGTGGAGGTGGTGTGATGCTTTGTTGCATAAGGACCTGGAAGACTGGCTATGAATGAAAATATAGATCATTAAATCAAAATTGGCACACTTCAGCAGTGAAAGCCTTTAGCAAAAAATACTTCTTTTAAATAACTTAGATTTTTATACATAAACATTTCATAAAACAACCAATAGAACTGTTAAAAATTCTGTGGTATGACCATCCTAAAAATTCAATATTTTAGCTTATCGATGAGTTACTTAGGGAAATGTGAACAGAAAAGGGCACCTTACAGAGCTAACCATACCTGATGTCAACAGCTCAGAGTAGGATTATTAATTAACAATAAATAAAATTAAACTTTCTTCTGCATGTTGCATGTTGTATTGGTTTTGAAGTGAGCAGTTCTGTAAATCTGTAAAGCAGTGCTAATTTGTAAGAGACGTCTCAGTATGGCTCCTTGATGAAAAACAAATCATCCTCTTTCTCAAACTGTAAGTCACATAATTTCTATCCCCTCATTCTCTTGCATCTCTCCTTTCCCCTATCCACTCTCCCACCATCATTTCTCCCACATCATCTCTGTCCCACCCTTTGCCCCGTCATCTCCCCGCCATCACCTCTGACCCCCGTCATCTCTGCCCCCCCCCCCCCCCCCCTTTGCCCTGGTCATCGTCATTGAGTGCTCCCAGGACAGACAGGCGTATCCAGTCTCCTCCTCTCTTTTCTCTTGGGTCCCAGAGTCAAACCTCTTGCTGTTCCTGATGCCTGTTTCACTGATTCCCATAATGACCTGCCACTCTCCGCCAGTCACGCTCCAGCCTCCTGGCCTCAAATCAGTCTCCCTGCACCCAGCCTAGTCTCCTGGAACTCCCTTCTCTCAAACATGCATGCATTTTGCAGCCAGGCAGTGGGCTTGTGTGTGTGTGTGTGTGTGTTCTTAAGTGAAGAAACTGTACTGTACAGTCAGTGAGCAGTGAGTTGACCTTCTGTGGGCCCAGTGGAATGGTCCTGTAGAAAATGTATAGTTTTGCCTTGAGCAATCCTCAGGCCACGCGCAGTCATACTGACACTGTTAGTCTGCCAGGCAGGCTGTGTGTACACACAACCTTAAGAAAGGGAGGCAGAGAGAGAGAGAGAGAGAGAGAGAGAGAGAGAGAGAGAGAGAGAGAGAGAGAGAGAGAGAGAGAGAGAGAGAGAGAGAGAGAGAGAGAGAGAGAGAGAGAGAGAGAGAGAGAGAGAGAGAGAGAGAGAGAGAGAGAGAGAGAGAGAGAGAGAGAGAGAGAGAGAGAGAGAGAGAGAGAGAGAGAGAGAGAGAGAGAGAGAGAGAGAGAGAGAGAGAGAGAGAGAGAGAGAGAGAGAGAGAGAGAGAGAGAGAGAGAGAGAGAGAGAGGCAGACAGAGAGAACGAGAGAGGCAGACAGAAAGAGCCAGACAGAAAGAGCCAGACCGAGAGAGGCAGACCGAGAGAGGCAGACCGAGAGAGGCAGACCGAGAGAGGCAGACCGAGAGAGGCAGACCGAGAGAGGCAGAAGGACAATGTGCAGGCAGACACAGTGATGTTTTTAAACAAATGAATATGTTGTTTCAGAGCTGTGTGTGCATGGAAGGATGGAGGTAGTGTGAGTTTGGCGGAAGGCCATTTGGGATAATGGCCCTCCACCTGAAACGCACTTTCTTTTTCTGCAGCAATTACCCTAATAATGATTAGAGGACACTCGCATTCTCCTCACACCGCTCTCTTTCTCCTCTGTCTTTCTTGCAATACTCCTCTCTCTACCCCATTCACTCTCCTATTATGTGATTGATGACTGCAGAGGATCGGAGGACAGTGAAAGGAAAGAAGGGGAAGAATAGCTGAAATAGAGGGACGGTAGGTGGGAGGAGGAATGTGAGGGGAGATGGAGACGGAGAGGTAACAGAAGAGGAAAGGACAGTGGAGACAAAGGGAGTTAACATGAGAAAGAGGGAGACAGAAAGGCTGCCTGGCTCACAGAGGAGTCTTCCTGAACCACCTGATAGGGGGCCAGAGCCAAATCATGTACGGGCAAAGCAGCATTTAGAAAATGTCTCTAGGGCTATCACGTTTATGACATTTTGGTTGATGATTAATTGTTACACAAATAATTGCAATTAACGGTTTGTCTAAATTGTTAATTGTCTCCCAGTATTCTAGTGTAAGCCTACTAATGTAAGAATGCACACGGTGGATCTGGGGATGGCTCTTCAGATATGGGTTGTTCACGCTTTTGACAACAATCCAACAATTCGACTCCTCCAAATAATAGCTTAATTTAGCTTAAAACCAAAATGCGCCCAGAACGGTGTGTTCGGCTTTGGTTTTACCACTAAAACCATGTTGTTAATGATTTGTCCTCACCAAATGCTACCGCAAAGCAACGTAACGTAACCGCATTGTAACATTTCATCTCTCCCTCTGCAGCACATATTATTATAGGCTAGTTGTTTGAAATACAGTTGTGCTCAAAAGTTTGCATACCCTTGGAGAATTGGTAATATATGTACCATTTGTAAAGAAAACACGAGTGAGCAGGTAAAACACGTCTTTTATTTCTTATGGGATTCACATTCAACTGTAGTTCATAACAGAATGGCACAATCATAAAACAAGGCAACAAACCAAAAAATTAACTGACCCCTGTTCAAGTCTGCATACCCTTAGTTCTTAATACTGTGTATTGCCCCCTTTAGCATCAATGACAGTGTGCTGTATTTTGTAATAGTTGTCTATTTCCTGAATTCTTGCAGGTGGTATAGCTGCCCATTCGTTTTGGCAACATGCCTCCAGGTCATGCAAAGTCTTTGACCCCTGTTCAAGTCTGCATACCCTTAGTTCTTAATACTGTGTATTGCCCCCTTTAGCATCAATGACAGTGTGCTGTATTTTGTAATAGTTGTCTATTTCCTGAATTCTTGCAGGTGGTATAGCTGCCCATTCGTTTTGGCAACATGCCTCCAGGTCATGCAAAGTCTTTGGTCATCTTGCATGAACCGCCCGTTTGAGATCTCCCCAGTGTGGCTCGATGATATTAAGATCAGGAGTATCTGATGGCCTTTTTCTGCTGTAACCACTGGAGGGTCAACTTGGCCTTGTGCTTAGGGTCATTGTCCCATGCAATGCTTTCGTGCAGAAGAATGCAAATTGTCTGCCAGTATTTTAACATTTCACATGATTCCCCGTGCCATTAGAGCTCACACGCCCCCAAAACGCTTCACAGTGGGGATGGTATTCTGTTCACTATAGGCCTTGTTGACCCCTCTCCAAACATACTGCTTATGGTTGTGACCTTTCCAGGGCAGCCTGTATTTCTCCTGAGGTTTACGGTGTGTTTTTCTTTGGATCCCGAACAATTCTTCTTGCAGTTTTGGCTAAAATCTTTCTTGGTCTACCTGACCTTTGTCACGTTTTAGAAAGGGAGACAGAGGCAGGGGCAGAATGTCAAAGCGTTTCTCTTTAATAAACAAAAACAAAGAAAGCAAAACGGAGTGCCAGGCACTACAAGATACTCAGGAGTTCAGGAATACACAAAATAAGACAGGCACACAAGCACAATGACCAACAGCAACAGGGAGAAAATGGCCGAACTAAATACACAGACAAACGAGGAGAACAGAAACAGGTGGGGGCTAAACACAGGTGAAATGAATATACCGATTTACTGAAACAAGAACAGAAAAGACCAAACAAGGACAAGACAGGGACAAACAGAAAACACAAAGTGGAACGGTCCCCTCAGGCAATTGGGGATCAAGAGATCCCCAAATATTCCACTTCTTAATAAGTGATTGAAGAGTACTGACTGGCATTTGCAAGGCTTTGGATATCTTTTTATATCTTTATAAAGTTCCATTACCTTGTTACACAGGTCTTTAGACAGTTTTTTTCTATCCCCATGGTTCAGTATCTTGCCTGCTCAGTGCATCCATGTGAGAGCTAACAAACTTATTGACTATTCATACACAGACACCTATTGCAATTTTAAAAGCCATAGGTGTGGGAAATGCACCTTTAATTGCCATTTTCACATGTGTGTTTCACCTTGTGTGTCTGTAACAAGGCCAAACATTCAAGGGTATATAAACACTTGATGCAGGCCATTTGGGAGATTTCTGTTATCATTATGTAACTATGTGATAATAAATGGCTTCATATGATCACTATCCTTAAATAAAATACAGTTATTTTGCAGGATCAGTCAAATTTTCAAAATCAATGCAAAAATGTCATAATTTCTGCCAGGGTATGCAAACTTTATATGCAGTTTAACGCCTACGGTGGGTATAGAAAATAATCACCCCCCTTTAAAATAATCACATTTTGTTGCTTTGCAGCCTGAAATGAAGACAGACACAGTTTTTGTTTCATTCAACTGTGTTTACTCAGTGCAACTTATAACATCCAAGTGAAAGATATAACACCAACATGTCAGAAAAAAATAAGAAAAGAAAAAAACAATCAATGAGTTGGAAAAAGGATCACCCCCTTGTGTAAGTATTTTGTTGAACCACCTTTTGCTTTAATTACAGCCTTTAGTCTGTTGGGATATGTCTCTACTAACTTTGCACATCTAGATGTTGTAATGTTTGACCACACTTCTTTGCAGAACTGCTCAAGTTCAGTAAAATTTGATGGTGACCGTTTGTGGACCGCTGTCTTCAAGTCATTCTACAGATTTTCAATGGGGTTTAAGTCCGGGCTCTGACTAGGCCATGCAAGGACATTCACCTTTTTCTCCTTCAACCGCTGTGTGTTTTGGGTCATTGTCATGTTGGAAGGTAAATCTTCTTCCCATTGACAACTTTCTGGCAGAGAACAGCAGATTTTCCTCAAGAATTTGACAGTATTTTGCCCCATCCATTTTTCCTTCTATCCTGACAGGTGCTCCAGTCCCTGCTGCAGAGAAACAACCCCATAACATGATATTACCACCTCCATGCTTTACTGTAGGAATGGTGTTATTTGGATGGTGAGCTGTACTGGATTTTCGCCAGACATATCGTTTGGCGTTGAGGCCAAATAATTAAATTTTAGTCTCATCTGACCATAACACCATATGGCCATAGAATCTTCAAGGAGCGTTTTGGCAAAGCTCAGTTGTAACTGCATGTGGCCTTTCTTGAGGAGTGGCTTTTTTCTTGCAACCCTCCCATACAAGCCACATTTGTAGAGAATTTGTGATATTGTTGTCATATGCACACAATGACCACTCTTTGTCATGAATTCTGGCAACTGCTTCAGAGTTGCTGTAGGCCTCTAGGTAGCCTCTCTGACCAGTTTCCTACTGGCTCTTTCATCCAGTTTGGAGCGACGTCCTGACTCAGGAAGAGTCTGTGTTGTACCAAATACCTTCCACTTCTTAATAATAGACTTAACTGTGCTTCTAGGCACTGATAAAGCCTTTGATTATTTTTTTATCCATCTCCAGACTTGTGCCTGTCCACAACTTTATCCCAGAGATCTTTTGACAATGCCTTGCCACCCATAGTAGATTGGTAGTGCAACTGAAGAAAACAAAGACTGAAATGCTTTAGGAAAAGCTTGTTTCATGCTGAGCTAATCAAAATGACCACAGCTGATCACAGCTGAAAGTCAGTTGGCTTTGTGTGCTATTGAGATGATTAACTACACCTGGTTGTATTTACAAATCATTTTTAGGAGGGGGTGATTCTTTTTCCAACTCTGTGATTATTTTTTTTATTTTATTTGTAATTATTTTTTATCTTTTTATCTTTCACTTGGATGTTATAAGTTGTAAATACAGCTGAATAATAATATTTTGTCCGTTTTCATTTCAGGCTGCAAAGCAACAATACACTAACCTAAAGGATTATTAGGAACAACTGTTCAATTTCTCATTAATGCAATTATCTAATCAACCAATCACATGGCAGTTGCTTCAATGCATTTAGGGGTGTGGTCCTGGTCAAGACAAACTCCTGAACTCCAAACTGAATGTCAGAATAGCACAACCATTTCTAGGATTTACAAAGAATGGTGTGAAAAGGGAAAAACATCCAGTATGCGGCAGTCCTGTGGGCGAAAATGCCTTGTTGATGCTAGAGGTCAGAGGAGAATGGGCCGACTGATTCTAGCTGATAGAAGAGAAACTTTGACTGAAATAACCACTCGTTACAACTGAGGTATGCAGCAAAGCATTTATGAAGCCACAACACGCACAACCTTGAGGCGGATGGGCTACAACAGCAGAAGACCCCACCAGATACCACTCATCTCCACTACAAATAGGAAAAAGAAGCTACAATTTGCACAAGCTCACCAAAATTGGACTGATGAAGACTGGAAGAATGTTGCTTGGTCTGATGAGTCTCGATTTCTGTTGAGACATTCAGATGGTAGAGTCAGAATTTGGCGTAAACAGAATGAGAACATGGATCCATCATGACTTGTTACCACTGTGCAGGCTGGTGGTGGTGGTGTAATGGTGTGGGGGATGTTTTCTTGGCAAACTTTAGGCCCCTTAGCGTCAATTGGGCATCGTTTAAATGCCACAGCCTACCTGAGCATTGTTTCTGACCATGTCCATCCCTTTATGACCACCATGTACCCATCCTCTGATGGCTACTTCCAGCAAGATAATGCACCATGTCACAAAGCTCGAATCATTTCAAATTGGTTTCTTGAACATGACAATGAGTTCACTGTACTGAAATGGCCCCCACAGTCACTAGATCTCAACCTAATAAGGCATCTTTGGGATGTGGTGCAACGGGAGCTTCGTGCCCTGGATGTGCATCCCACAAATCTCCATCAACTGCAAGATGCCCTCCTATCAATATGGGCCAACATTTCTAAAGAATGCTTTCAGCACCTTGTTGAATCAATGCCACGTAGAATTAAGGCAGTTCTGAAGGTGAAAGGGGGTCAAACACAATATTAGTATGGTGTTCCTAATAATCCTTTAGGTGAGTGTATGTGATTATTTTAAAGGAGGTGATTCTTTTCTATACCCACTGTATATATCCAATTAGAAATGTTGATGGAAATGACTAATTTCGACTTACAATGTTAGTACAAATATTTTACGCACCCTCTTGTGTTTTTTTCTTTTGTCGATCAGAGTTGATAAATGGGCAACTGAGACGCATTTGTCTATTAACTAATAATGTTGTGAAATTACATAACATTGCATTGCTATACTTCCTGTAAATTCACCGAAATTTTTAATTTTAAATCTGAGGTGTGTATTTTAGACAAGGAAGATCTGTGAACAAAATGCAAGTGGATTAAGAGGTCATCTGGATTGGAAGCTATTAAAATAAAGTTCATGTTAATAAGGTAATATTTATAATATTAGAATTATTTAAAAAATGTAATATAGATAATGAATTTGGAAAAAATTTGCCTTTCAGAAGAGAGTTACCGGAAAACAAGCTTATTTGTAAATTTCTAGTTCATATGGATAGTTGGCTATTAAAAAGTTGTTGTATAGTAGGATAAATTCCAAAAACAGCAATAAGTAAGGTCAGTGACCAAAATATAAAATTATTTAGAGCTAATATGTATTTTGGATAATATCATCATCTGTAAAATGATTTAGGCTTAGCCTATTTGTGTTGTATATTTTTTTTAATATAAACAATAATAACACCTTTTTAAATTGTAAATGTGGAGAAAAAAGTTGGCACAAAGAACCAAAAATTTCTAAACAATGATTTCTGCTGAATGCACTTGTAACATGGTCTCAGCCTCAGCCACGTAATATTCCTCCTTTGAAAGCAACGTAAAATCCTTTTTTGAAAACGGAATGAAACCGACAAACCAAAGGGTGTACCTTGATCTCTACCTTCACCTGATTCTAAATATATTGCTGACGTCTTTGTAGGACGTTTTTGGGGAGAGCTATTAACAAACAAACTCAGAATATCAAACACTCTGACGCCACCTTAACGACCCAGTTTCAGACTGAAACTCAAGGTTTCAGTCAGTCGTCAGGCAAAGAGAAACCGGGGAGAAAAGGGAAAAGGGAGCTGGAAAGAGAGATGAGGGAAGGAGAAAGACGTGAGTGGTAGGAAAAGGTAGAAATAGAGAAATGAAAGGAGGGAAGATGGATATACTCTCTTTTCCACAGTTGTGTTCTTTCCTCACAAAGGACTTCAGTGTGATCAGCATTTAGATACATGCTTCTCAAAATATTTTAAATATTTTCATCACCTCCCTTTCTTTCCCTCTTCCAACACAGATGAGCAATGAGGGTAAATGATTCACCCGGAATATAAATGTATAACATTTTAATATGGGTCTGTTAAAGACAGAAATGCACCCAGGCTAATGGTGTGTGTGTGTGTGTGTGTGTTCCTGCTTTCCTACCTTAGTGAGATCTAAAGGTTACACCCCATACAGTTATACATACAGATGAAAAAGGCCCATAGGTGCTCACCACATAAGGTGATACATAGACATACAGATGGATAAGGGGCTTAACAGTTACAGTGATCAGATGGCAGCTCAGGCAATTGGTTTTTGAAGGAGCAGATTGCAGAGTTTAAGGAGCTTCAGTTCAGTGTTGTTTTTTTCTCAGGCATTCTTAATAGAAACATCGTCTTTATAACGCCGTTTTGTCTTTTTTGCTTTCAGGACGCATGCAACTTGGATACGTAAATGACTTAGGATTTATTAACTCCCCTCAACCTAATCACCATCAATACAATCATGGCCATACTTCAATCATGGCCATACTTTACCATGTAAACATTGCTTTTTGGCAATGGAGTCAATCAAACACGGCCAGAGCCTGGCATTTTGAGCCACCTCTTAATCAGCAGGATTCCTTCCTATCGCTCTCTTCCTCGACCTCTCTCTCCGTTTCTGTCGCTTTCCCTACTCATCCATCTTTGCCTCTCTCGTTTTTCTTAATAGACCTCAATGTCTTCCTCAAAATTAATTGATTCAGAAATCAATTTCATTCAACACAGAGCTGTATAAACTCTAAATATTTTTTTGGGGTGGGAGAGTTAATGACGTGTTGTTTTAGATAACAAAAAAGCAATTTTCTATGTCAGGCCTTGTCTGTCTGCTTCTTTCAGTGTCCAACAGTAAAGCCTTGTGTCTATTGATGTCTGTAATCTGTTAATTAGCTAGCAGGGAAAAGGGGGAGGGTTGGCGGGTGGGTTAGAATGTTGTTGCTATGACTAAAAAAGAAGTGGGTTAAATCAGAGATTTTTTTCTCAATTTCTCACATCCACATGTGTGTCCCCGCCTCACATCCTAACTCACTTGAAAATGTCCTAGGGGAAGGAATCTAGGAGATCATTGTAAAGGAGGATTACCTTAAAGTCTCCTTTGCTTCCATTTCCTTTTTGAAAAGGAGGCAAGGAGAAAGGATGCGAGGAAAAGGAGGCAAAGAAAAAGAGTAGGCAAGAGGTTAAGCAAAATACTATTGACGTTCAACCAGCTTCTTTGTTTGGAAAGGAAAAATCCATAAAAATCATATGACTGTCAACAGAAATTGAAACTGAAATAATAAGGCAAATTACTCTTTGAAGACAAACTCTCCCAGGAAACAGCGGCACTGGCAAGGCTAAGAATAAAAATGTATTTCAAATGCAAATATCGCCACCATAGCATTTTTACCACCTACCAACTTCAGTAGAATTTTGTTTAATGAAAAACAAGGCGGCAATGTTATTTTATCTAAACAACTCTAGAAAATGAAGTGAAGTTGTGAGGCCTGCACACGGATAGGGCTCATTGACTCTTACATTCTCACGTGAAGTAGATATCCTGTGTGGCATACAGTGGGTAGGTTCTTAATAGTTTAACCTTCGGTAGGCACAGATTATTAGCTTCACAAAGGTAGACCGTTTTCATTCACTAATTATCCTTCTTAGATTTTCTTATCATTTCAGTTTAAAGCCACAGTAAATATCCAGTATTACCTCAAAGAGCTTTGTCACTTTCCAGTTTTCCTTGATATCCATGGCTGAGCAATCGAAGATGATGTGTGTTGTACTTTGAACAAAATATTGTTGGTCAGCTATTGGAGATCAGACAGCAATGTGCAGTGGGAAGCAACTAAAATAATCTCAGATTGGTATTGAATCAATTCTCTCACATTTTTCATGTTAGTTAGCAGGTAATCAACAGTGTCATTGAGTTTATACACCATCCAGGTCAGAGGTCTGGCCGAAGTGCTGCTAGCACTTTTCTTCTTATGACGCAGTGAGAGCAACTCGTAAGGCGAAATGCATAAGGTCTCTTACAGATCTAAAATAAACACCATGTATGTTAGATGTGTCAAATCCGAGTGCCTCTCTACCTTAGCTTACTACATAACACCTGCTAGTGTGTTCCAGAAAATATAGCACTCTGGTTACTCTGAACACCTGCTAGTATGTTCCAGAATATATATCACTCTGGTTACGTCTAACATCTGCTAGTGTGCTCCAGAAGTGTGCTCCAGAAGATATACCACTCCAGTTACTCCTAACATCTGCATCTCAGATCACTTCACACCTTAAATAAATGAATTAAAAAAGCTGATATCAGTCAACTGCACCTGTTGACTCTCCTACTGTAGTCCTATCTGTACATGGCCACCAAATATATTTTCTCTGTACTGTGTTGTCATGCCTTTGGACAGGCCGTTGAGTAACCAATCTCAAGTGATTTACCTTGTTAAATAACAGTTAAATGTAATACAAAAACAACAGTCTTTCATGGTAGAGGGCTGAGGAGAGATTGACTTGTTTTTTGAGAAACATTCGAGTGTTAAAAATATTCAAATAATCAACAGCAGGTTGTTTTGTCTATAACTGTTCTGTCCCTAAGACATTATGTCATAAACCTGTTAGGCCTCAGGGAAAATTTTTCATGACCCCCTGACATTTTTTTTTTTGCTAGTTCTTAGTTTTACTTGTCTCATAGTTTTGCAAACAACAGGAGTAAACTGACAGTTCTCAATTCCAGGCAACATGGTGGAGTAAAAAATAAGGGAGAAAATGCCCAGGGCTTAAAAACCTTAGTTTTCTTATACATCTTTCCGTAACCGAGTCCACCAAGGTCTTGATTAGTAAACTACTGGTCTGTTCACATCTCTTAGCAACAATACAGACACCCACACCAACTGTGGTTTCATTATAGTGTTCACAACTTACGTTTGAGACCGACGCAGTTGATTACAGTGTGTTGTTTGTAGAAATCACAATCAATTGGTTCAAGGCATACCAATCATCCGGCTTTGCCACCGTGTTGGTGTCAATGACTGATTTTAGTGGCAAACCTAAACACTACACTTCAAAGTAAATCACAGCTCTGGTAGAAAAACACTCAGGAAAAACTGTTACATTAATTTATGTTATTTCAGGAGTAACAATAACACAGAATAATATTCCAAACCATTAGGCATGTGTATTGAGGACCCAAATTGGGTGAGAATAATCAGATTTTCCCTTTTTCCTTTAATAAATTTAGCCGACACTTTAATCCAGATACACATACATGAGCAATTAGTATTAACTGTCTTGATCTAGGTAAAAACAAATATTTCTCCTCGCTGTCTCTGGGGTTCGATCTAGACATTTTTCGGACACTCTATATCAGGACCTGCTCCAGGCATTTTTTATCAATGGGGGGGAATTCATATACCATTTGCAGTGTTTAAAGGGAAACAAAATGGGGGGGCCACAGATTCTATCTGGGGGCTTTGCCCCCTGTGGATCCAGGCCTGCTCTACAGATTACCAAAACAGTGGCTACTGGGTATATTACACCTAACAATTCTGTGGGGCAGAAAACTTTGTCTGAAGCTATATAAATCAAGAGAAATCTGAGAATCACAGCATTACTCATTTACTTTCTCCGCACAGCATCAGATCTCTGAAGCAAGGGAATCAAATCTTTTTTGTGAACGGATGAATCGATCTTACTGAGAGAAGCTGTAGTAGTGAGCGCGACGGAGCTCAGGTGTAATGCGGTTATTTGTTTACACGTGAAGCAGTTCAAACAGTTTCCTTAACTATCTTCCTACATTTGGGTTAAAGCCCTCGCCGATCATCCACTTCTAATGCAAGTGGTTGCCTGGGTTATTACAGAAGTAGCAGCTTTTGTATGTATGTATCGAACAGATACGGACCCAGCATATTCAATGATTTTCAGCAGAGCAGGGAAATTAACACTGACCATCCACAAGGAGAGTAGCTCTCAGCGAGTGATGAGTGGGAGTACAGACAGTTCACCTTCTCTCAAACACTCTGGACTGAGCCTTGACCAGACCGACCCCAGTAGGCTACAGTCTCAAATGATATGACTTGCAGCAGCACCCAAAATGGTATAGAGGATGGAACAGCTAGTCCCGAAGACAGTGACCAGATTCAATCCACGTAAGCTAGATACATTTTGTGAAACAGAATCAAAAGGAAACATTTGTAAAATAAGCAGCCAGGGAGAAAAAGCATTCCAATCTATTCACAGCATGTAATAAGCAATTAAGCCTGAATCATTACAATACAAACACATTTCCAAATAGAAAATACCATATGACGATAATTCTAAATGTTAAAAGTCCTCGTCCAAAAGGCAGACATCCATCCATCCATCCATCTTCTCCCGCTTATCCGGGGCCGGGTCGCGGGGGCAGCAGTCTAAGCAGGGATGCCCAGACTTCCCTCTCCCCAGACACTTCCTCTAGCTCTTCCGGGGGGACACCGAGGCGTTCCCAGGCCAGCCGGGAGACATAGTCCCTCCAGCGTGTCCTAGGTCTTCCCCGGGGTCTCTTCCCGGTGGGACGGGACCGGAACACCTTCCCAGGAAGGCGTTCCGGAGGCATCCGAAAAAGATGCCCAAGCCACCTCAGCTGACCCCTCTCGATGTGGAGGAGCAGCGGCTCTACTCTGAGCTCCTCCCGGGTGACCGAGCTTCTCACCCTATCTCTAAGGGATCGCCCGGCCACCCTGCGGAGAAAGCTCATTTCGGCCGCCTGTATCCGGGATCTTGTCCTTTCGGTCATGACCCAAAGCTCATGACCATAGGTGAGAGTAGGAACGTAGATTGACTGGTAAATCGAGAGCTTCGCCTTGCGGCTCAGCTCTTTCTTCACCACGACAGACCGATACATCGACTGCATTACTGCAGAAGCTGCACCGATCCGTCTGTCAATCTCCCGTTCCATCCTTCCCTCACTCGTGAACAAGACCCCTAGATACTTAAACTCCTCCACTTGAGGCAGGCACTCTCCACCAACCTGAAGTGGGCAAGCCACCCTTTTCCGACTGAGGACCATGGCCTCAGATTTGGAGGTACTGATTTTCATCCCCACCGCTTCACACTCGGCTGCAAACCGTCCCAGTGCATGCTGAAGGTCCTGGTTAGAAGGGGCCAACACGACAACATCATCTGCAAAGAGCAGAGACGAAATTGTGTGGTCCCCAAACCGGAGGGTCGGAGGGTGTCAGGTTTGGGGACCACAAAAGGCAGACAAATTACCCAAAATAATTTTTTAAAACATTTGCTGGCGCCACTTCAAAAGTCAGTCTAGTCAAAAGAACAAGGCAAAATGCCAGGCAATTTGCTCTCAGTTAGTGACATGTTTCTAGAAGGCCTAACACAGTAACAGCAAAAAATATATAAAACATGAAATATGACTGAACCACATTACCCCATTACAACCCATTACAATCCCTTATTGAGGTCTCCAACCCTGCTCCTGGAGAGCTAATGACCTGGGTGTTTTGTCTCCAAGCCTAATTTAGCATACTTGACTAACCATTGAATGAGGCTGCATAGCCGGAGAGAAAACAACCAGGACGGTAGCACGCCAGGAGGAGTGTTGGAGACACTATTCTACAAACATCTTCCGGGATGTCCCCTAGAACCAACCAGGATGTTCACAATACCTCCAGGAAACCGCAGCGCAACACCTTCAGAATGTCTTCAAAAACGTCCTCTTAGGCATCCCAAACCGGGAACTAGAGAAAACCTCTAGGGCAGGGGTATTCAAATCTTACACTACGAGGCCCGGAGCCTGATGGTTTTCTGTCCTACCTCAACATTAATTGGACCCACCTGGTGTCTTAAGCCTGAATGATTTTCTCTGACTAGAGGGTTGCAATGAAAAAATGGAGTGGAACTGGCTTTGAAGGCCAGAATTGAATTCCCCTGCTCTAGGGTACTATGAAAAAATGCTGAAAGGAGTTACTGCAACCCTTTTGGGACATGATGGGTTTGCAAAATTAATGTAATGATAACGTCCTATGTTCTGACATGGTCCTAAGTGACATCATGAGAACCACACAAAGATCCGCCAGAGAAATTCCCTAATTCACAAAATGTTCTAGGGAGTAGAAAAAATATAAGACCTAAGGAAACTTACAAATGAGGACATACTTGCTCTTCTCAAAAGATTATTTGTATTTCTGATGAACAAAAAAGAAACATTTTGAATGATACAGCCCTTTGAATGAGATGGCATCAGCATTAACCGTCTCACATTTTTGAATGTGGGAAGTTCTTTCAACCTGTTACTTTTGAGAGACATTAAATGGACTGGAAACAGGGAGGGAAAGAGGTACTGAGGGAGGGGATGAGAAGAACATGAAAGCTAAAAGGTAACTAATTTTCCCTTAATGTGAAGGCAGGCCCAACGCTCAGAGCTGCTGCTGGCAGAAAGTACGGTAACTATATTAATTATATTAATATTTTCGGAACACTAAAATGTGCACACATTTAACCCACTTTTATGACAATTCTTAACACATCCCATACAATATCCCACTTAAATATGGATTCGAATTTTTACTAGCGGTTGATACATCGGCTC
The DNA here is from genome assembly GCF_011004845.1 of Esox lucius. Classification (NCBI taxonomy): domain Eukaryota; kingdom Metazoa; phylum Chordata; class Actinopteri; order Esociformes; family Esocidae; genus Esox; species Esox lucius. The sequence continues at coordinate 19,495,599 of NC_047591.1, forward strand.
CTCGATCTAAGCTTGATTCCCAGTGGGCTGACGGCCGTCGCAGTGTAAAGCACAGCGGGATTGTTTTCCAACAGCCTGGAGCCTTTCCGCTACCTACTCAACGTCGACTGACAACCAACCGCTATGGTCTGACCAGCCAATGAACCGACAGCCAGATATGGAGTCAGTGGCTGTGTTATCTAACATGAGCACTTTCCACTGGCGCACTCCGCAGACAGATTGCGAAGGAAATTGAGTGGATTCCAGAGGCAATAGCACCGAGGCAGCAGACGGCACACGAAGGACAGACAAGACACTAAACAATTAGCCATTACGCAAAGTAATTGCACGCTGTTGACCAACCTCAGTATCAGAACGGGCGTAGGTCAGGAGTCGTCACACGAGAGGCCCGCATATCGAGGAAGGTCCACTAGGGTTCCAATGCCACGGACAGTGTATTCTGTTTTGGGATGGATATTACCTCACTGGATTCAATTCACTAATTAGCTACATGCAAAGTGTAAGCAACATGATGCCTTTTTGTTGTTAGAACTGCATCGTTATTTTTTACGGTTTGATACAATTTGCGAAAACCAAACTGACCGGTAAACATAGGAAGTATCAGGGCAAACATCCTCTCGGAGTACAAAAAACATACAAGTTCTTTGAGGTAGAAAATGCCACCGGTGTTAGTTTGAAGTGCTTTCAAGTAAGCAATGCAGATTTTGCCAGCTCCGGTGTCCCGAATTTGAATCACGAATTAGGACAAAGCTAATGACGCTAACTCCTGGCTGGGAGAAAAGTAAAGAATAGCTTATATCGTCTAGGGCCAGACCGGGCCTGTGTTCAAAAGAAGGTAATCAGGCTGGGCTGGGTTCAGGCTTGCCAAATTGTAAAAGAATACAAATAAAGCTGTGTGCTCTCCTCTCTGTCGAGCTGCAGTGGCAGGGACAGGTGCGGTAATGACAGTTATTAACTCGTTTCTTACTTGGCTCTGACAGAAGTGTATGGTACTGAAATTGCTTATTTTGAGATTACGAAAGAAAAAAAACATAACATTTTGGCCACATGTGCCCTCCACGCTCTATTCATAAGACATGTGTTTGTTTAACTGACAATTATCTTGCTCTCCTCTCCACCTAAACCAGACACTAAATCCAGCACCAGTTTTTAGTTGCAAACATTATTTCCACCCTCAATATAAAAGATTTTGTTATAATGACTGTCACAGAGTTGTACATTATTAAAGAAACCGAAATGTTGGGGGATAGTCATATAATACTACTTTAAACACACAAAAGTGTAAAAAAAAGAATATATATATATATATTGAATTTGGGAAATATCCTTTTCCAGTGGTTTCGATTTGTTGATGGTTGTTCCAGTTGAAGTTGACTGTATCAAACCACACAGGCAACAGACGCAGCAGCATGTGTCAGATTTCCAAAGATATACAGGCTGTGGGTGTATTATATCCAACCAAATCAACAGTTGTTCATTTTATTCATGTCCCCTCCCCTGCTCACCTTAACAAGGCAAGGTTCCCTCTCCCTCCACACTTGGCTCTCTGTGGTCTCTGCCGTGTTAGCGAAACTGCAACATGGTCCATTGAAAATCTGTGATTTTTTTTTTCCCAGTCCGTTTTAGGGGGCGCTCCATATATTTATGTACTGTTGGGCTTCGGCTAATAGGCCCTGGGATGGACCTGGCAACTCAGAGGGGAAGTTCACCCAAGCAAAGTTTTAGGTCGAACAATCCCTTTTGGTCACACCTTGAATACATATTATTTCTAACATAACAAAATATACCTCCTACATCTATAAATATATTACAATATGTTGTATTCTGATCAGGATCAGGTCCATCTGCCTGGAATACATGCTAGTCGAAACCAGATTGTAACGGACAAGCTTTTAAACAGCAGGTGTTTGTGTCTGTTCACCAGGTGTGCCGTAGCCTGGTTGAGTGAGTGTGTGTATACATGTGTACTCTAAATTCACATTTTTAAAAGTACAGTAACAGTTTTAAAAGGAGAATGAAGAAATTTCTCAGGTTTTCTTCACTTACAAAATAAGAGTACTTTACATTTGGGGTTAAGATTAGGATAAGGGTTGTTTTTTGGGTAAGAGAAAACACTTTTCATAGTACTCGATCTTTGGTCAATACTCTGACAGAAATGTGGGATTGTGTGAATGTGTGTGTGTGTGTGTGTCAGCAGAAGTATATTTGCAATGTGGAGCCCTGCTATTCACTGCCATCTGGGACCACTTCATTGTTAATTCCATCAACATGCAACAACATGCTAAATAAACTAGACTGCTGACTAACGGCAGGTTCAAATCCTCATTTCACTTCATTATCAGTAATCTCTCCTCTCCTCCTCTCTCACCTACAGTATTGTTCAATTTGTTAATTATGTGTGTGTTAAACATTTTCAGTATTGTGTGGCTAAGGGAGTTCATAGATTTGGCCAGCCACGAAAAGGCTGACGTGTCAAGCACTGATCGGGAAATACTCACGGAGGTCAACCATTGAACAAAGGGCTTTCCTTATTCCAAGCGGCATTTATGGTGGTCAGCTGAACACGGAAACTGGTTCAGTAGGCACTGCTCTGAGACAAAGGTCTTTCATTAGACATTCAAAGATTCAATCAGAGAAGACCACGGTGGCAAAATGGAGATAATAACCTGAACGACATCTCTCAACATCGCGATCGATAGGCGTGGGCGAAGTAAGTCAGTCGATATGATCTCCATAGCAACAGGACATGTGTAGACGACTGAACGGTCCAGATGTCACGGCATGTTTGTTGAGAGGCGTGTCCAGAGCGACACGTAGCATGACAGACAAGTACATCAACTGGGCAACAAATCAGCTGAACATCGCAACATAACGGGTGGCTAAGCAACCCAGAATATGCTATTAATAACTAATTGCACTGTTAAAAGGGAAGGGTAAACGCGAACCCACTGAAGTAAAATTAAAGAAGTATTTGGTCAGAAACTCTACTCTAGTTTTAATTCAGTCACGGCGAAAACCTTGTTGTGGCAGAACAAAGAGAGATCAAAGCAAAGCCATCGGATTAACATCAGTTCTTTCCCAGTTGCCATGTTGATTCATTATTCTGTTGTGTATTTATTTTTAGCCAAATAAATTCAATGAATTTATTGACAGTCTACCTCATATTCACGTGAGTAGCATACTGGCGAAAGTGTGAAGGAGTGGAATAGCAAAGTAGGGGGAATGACAGTGCTGTTCTTGCTGACAAACACATTAATTCCGCCATACTCTAGCGCATTGCTAAGAATTAAATTATGCCACTGATCAGACCACAAAAAAACATCCTGAATGACAAATCTATGTGTTGCCCCCATCTAGAATCAATTTACTGCAATGGGATTAATTATAACAAAAATGTTAGGACTTATGACTAGAAAGTGTGTAACTCTTCTAAGTGTATCTATACTCCATTCATAACCAACAGATCAATTCATGCAGTTGGTGCATCTGGTCATTGAAATTCATGAGCATACAAACATACATACATGAATATGACCTGTGGTGATCTATAGAGACGGTGTGTGTGTTTGTTTTTCTGAGTGTGTTTCTGAGTGTGTTTGTGATGAACATTAAAAAAAGGAAACAACCAAACCCCATCCGTGAAATTTTGTACAACATTTTCACTGTAAATAGGCAAGGTTATGCTTTTTGTGGGTTGTTGCTGTTCAACTGGGTTGCTTGTTCTACTTTTACACAAAGTATAAATCTGCAGGCAAGCTTCTCAGACACCAATCTCTTATGACGCCTGGACACCCTGGGATATAAACATAGGCTGGTGGAGTTGATATTTGTCAGTCTCTGCCGCACACATAGGTTCACTGGGCATGGCCTTCAGACTGCAGGCCTGTCTTGGAGCAGAGCAAGGCAGCGGGCTGGATACGACTCTTTCTGCTGTTGTGGGCGGCCTAGCTTTGTGGAGAAGAAGGTTACTCTGCAATCCCTGAGTGTAGCAACAAGATTCAAATAAAGTATTTAAAAGGGTGTGAAAGAAAGAAAAAAGTATGTATGTGTGTGTGAGAGAGGGAGGGTTACAGCTGAAGCACTCTGCAATTTCAAAGTAAAAAAAAAAAGAAAAAGTACATACACCCCCAGTTGTATTGCCCCTTCTATGCTGATGTAACTTAGCCTGGTCATTTCTTCTAATTGTCTAGTCTCTCACAGTTACTGGGAGAAATGTTTGCCCACTCGTCTTTACAGTACTGCTTCAACTGCATCATGTTCGAAGGCTTTCTTGCTTCCTGCTTCAGGTCCCCGAGGTGGATGGTACGGACCTGACTCATTTGTCGCTCTCTAGCAGCTCCGTGTGGTAGGTGATGCCAATCGTAGATATTGGCAATGGAATTTGTTCTCTTCCAGCATGTGTGTATTTGTGTGTGTGTATGTGTGTGTGTGTGTACACTAACCAAAACTTGCCGGTTGAGCAAGCAGTTTTACAAGAAGCGGAACACCTTTGCAGATGTACTTGGAGGAGTTGTGTCTCGATCTTCTACTCTCCCGAGGCCAAGCATAGATCACAAACTACAGAAAAACAGGAAACAAAAATCCCCCCGATAAAATACAAGGACCGATCTGAGGTTTGGTTCATTCTGGACCACCCATCTGGACCTGCCACTCACCACTCCTGTGATACCTGTCTTTAACTTTCCTCACACCTGATTTATAACCCATCTGAGTGTACATTGTGCATTTTTTTTTCATCTGTCAGTGCATATGAAGGGGGCAATCTTCATTCAGTGGTCCGGCATTGAAGTGGATGTTATTCACAACTGAAATCCATCGAGACCTGTGTATATTCAACTTGTCCATACATTTCAAGGCCTTCCCCGAGCATTTAAATTGGAAAAGAGTCGCTCCATGTGTAAAAGCAAGGCAGTCGAGTGTTTACATGCGCAAAACACTTATTCATCAGAGAACTGATGAAATTAGGGGTTAGTGAGTCGGTCCTTCCTGAGAGAGAAGCTTTCCATCAACAATCCTTGGCGGAGAGAGACAGGCGGGCCGTGCTAGAAGGTGAATAGTAAGTGCTTTGAGATAAGCATTTAAAAGGCCAAATACCCTTGAAACAACAGTCAACAAAGCCTTGTGAGGATGTACGGAAGGAGAAGGGCTGAGGAACTCTTTTGATAAGCACACAAAGATTCTCTCTCACACACACACACACACACACACACACACACACGCACGCACACACACACATACGCACACACACACATACGCACGCATGCACACTCTCACATACATTAAAAAAAGGAGCAGATGTCCTGAGGAAGTCTTTTGATAAGAGCTGCAAAGTATGAGATATTTTCAAAGCTTTCTACTGTCTAATGAAATACAGGGAAAGCGCAGGCACGCACACACACACACATACACACACACATGCACACACACACGCATGCGCAAACACGCACACACACACACACACACACATCAGTACTCATAATGGAGATGACGTGCAGAAGCCATAATCAGTTGCTTGTGTAGAGATAAGGACTGGTGAAGAATAGCTTTGTGGGAGGAGGTTTGTACGATACACAACCCAATTTACCATATTTTTTTTATCTAACTACTTAAAAACTGAATACTGATAGAAAATGCAGAATATGCACTTGGGAAAGTAAAAAGTACAGTGAGAAAATGCATATCTGATGCGTCTAACTTCTCTGTATTTCCACACACACACACACACACACACACACACACACACACACACACACACACACACACACTATTCAAAGTACCTTCAGAAGGAATGTAGGACCCCTTCACTTTCCTTCAGGTTTTGCTGTGCAACAAACCGAATTTTGATTCAAATCAAATGTATTTTATGAAGCCCTGTTTCACACCAGCAGCCCAGAAAGGGCCAACCAGAAGGAAAGCCAAGCATTCAATCAAAATGGACACCAACGAACCCCAACCACCCTGACAGAGGGCCGTGTACAGCCCACAGAATTCACTCCTATTGCACAAGGACAACAAGGGTAAGCCAGTGACTCCGCCCCTGAATAGCCTTGGAGAGAGGACATCCCAGTGGAGATGAGAGACCGCCAGGCAAAGACAGCAAGGGTGGCTTGTAAATCCAGTGCCTTTTCGTTCAACCTTCAAACCACTGGGCGATATTACACTTAATCGTAGACCTTGTCGAAGAGATGAGTCTTTAGTAGACGCTTAAAGGTTAAGATTGAGTCTGCGTCTAAGACCTTAATTGGCACATTATTCCACAGTTTTGGAGCTCAGTGGGAAAAAGCCATGCCTCCAGCAGTTTGTTTAGAAATTATAGGTACAGTAAGGAATATGTACAGTTAGTATTTTTGCCATCAATCTACACACAATAAACCTTAAAGACAAAGCAAAGACTTGTTTTTAGAAATGTGCGCCTATTTATTGAAAACGGAAAATTGAAATATCCCAGAAGTACTCAGCGCCTTTGCGATGATGCTCGAAACTGAGGCCCGATGAAGATCCTGTCTACTTTTTCATTGAGTGTCTCTAGGATTTGACAGAACATCGTTCTGGGGATCTGAAGATCACAGTTCACTGATGCTCCCCATACAATCTGACAGAGCTTGAGAGGATCTACAAACAAGGAGAGAAACTACCCAAATCCAGCTGTGCAAAGCTGGTAAGAAAAACCCATGAAGATTCAAAGCTGTTTGCTGCCAAAGGCCCTTCTACAAGCCTACGTAGGTAGTAGCAGGAGATTTGTTAAACTAACATGGAATTTGCTTTTCTAGCTCCGTTCACAGTAATGTCAAAGTTCCATCTTTTCAATATCTGTGTCCAGCTGCAGGTCTGTTTTATATTGTTTCAGAAATATTGCTCATAAAATATACAGTATAATAAATATATAACATAGCAGAGATGTGACGACATTTACTTACAAATCTTTTTGCATTATTAAAAGTATTGGCTAAACAATAAAAGTCTATAATTTATGAGTTGTATGCTGTGAATACAAACATTGGAGCACTACTTCGTTTCCATAAAATTCTGTCACCACAGGCCACTACCGAGAAGCAAGTCGAGTGTGTAAGACAGGGGGAGAGAATGGGTAGCAGGTCATCTCTCAGAAGAGGACTTCTCTGTGGTGTGCCGTGACACCTCCAATGATCCCCTCATCCAGTCGTGCACCTGCAGCTTCTGCGAAGCCTGTCGTCGGGAATTCTGGAAATCCAAAGTGTCCAGTTCGGAGGGAAACATTCTCACCGCCCGAGCCCTTTCTGACAACACCTGCGTGAGGCATTTATATGGAAGAGGAGTCTGGCAGTGTCTGAGGTAATCTGCAGTCAGCATGGAGAGAACCCCGAGCTCTTCTGCCTGGAGCATAAACAGCCTTGCTATGCGGTGTGTCGTGTTGTGATTCAGGGAAACACAGAAAGCATGACTTCATCCCCACAGAACAAAAGTGTGCAGAATTCCCCTTTTCTATGTGATGTTACACATCTTGAGTCTTGGCAATGATAAATCAATGGCGGATACACAAGACACTGCTGGAAATGTACACTTATCATTTTATAAGTGGAATTTATCTGATATTGGACATATTTGCATTAAGGAGGAACTCAGTATGAACTGAAGACCTTACAGGAAAAACTGTGTCACCCGAACTCGCCTGCGATAATAAGGAACTGCATACCAAGGTAAACGTCCTGAGAGATCAAGGCTTTTATTATTGATTCTTATTTCTATGGTAACACCACTCTCCAGGTATGTCAGCATGAGAATGGCCACGTTTTTGTCACATGGAAATGATAGGCAGCCAAACAAGGCAGTGTGGTCAAAGTGGCAGTAACCTAGTTAGTCACAATCCAGTTACCTGTAATTGCCAGGTTTTGTGGGTTTTGAAAAAAATCAGATAAATAGTACCCACAAGGCACAATTGCCTTCATAAGGAGAACCAATTGAGCTGAGTAGTACCACTTTAGCTAGCTTGGACTGGCTAATTTATGTCATGTGATCACTTCCATATACCTGAATGCTTCACTGCTGGATGATTAGGATGTATCTACTTCTGATACTGGACATTATACTCAGAATGTGGAATTCTGACAATCAATCAGACTAGCGACCTTTTGGAGTTTGGGCCATTTCACCATATTAAATTTGCGTCTGGCAAATTTGGTCAGTTTCATCATATTAAAAAATAGGAAGAAAGAAAAACCTACCCTGAAGTTGCTGCGAGTTATCATTTTTAGCATCTTTAGAAATGAAGAAAGTATATAATTTCCTCTATGCTATAAAAAAAAAAAAAAACTCTGGCTCTGACAGAGGTTAACACGCTGACTATCACATGGGCCCCGTCAGTCATCACTGATCTACTAGCAATAGTACAGTTATATTTTTTGCCATCAATCTACAAACAATAGCCAATAACGATGAAGCGAAACCCTGTTCCTAGAAATGTGCCAATGTATTACTAAATAAAAATGTTCATATCTTAGAGGCATTCATCACTGCTATGACACTGGAAATGGAGCCCAGATGCATTCTGGGTACTTGGACAATCCTTGATGGAACATCTGTGGGGAGACATGAAGGTTGTAGTTCACCGATGCTCCCAATCCAATCTGACAGAGCTTTTAAGGATCTATAAGGAAAGACGAAAATGCCCAAATCCAGGTGTGCATAGCTGGTAGTGGCATACCCAGAAGATTTAAATTTATGATTGCCGCCCAAGGCGCTTCGACAAGCCTAGTTAGGTAGTTGCCGGTGAATTGTTAAAGAAACATGGAATTGGCTTGTCTATTTCTATGTTCCTCTATAGACCTACTAGGTCAGCCTTGCAATTATTTTCTCTGTGATTTTAAACCCAACAGTCCAGCTAGCTCCAGATTTTTATTTTATTTTAACCCTCAAAAAACATGTCACTGAGCATTTTTCAAGTCTCTGATAAAAAACGAAAGAGGGGAAAAAACAACTGTTCCGCCAGACACGGGGCAGGGAGACAGATCAACAACAGATTTGGCTACACTCCTGGGAAACCTGCAGTTCACAACACGGGAACAGATGCAGGACAGTCTTCAACAGAGCCAGTAAATAGAATAATAATAATTTAGGGGCATATTTCTTTTTGTTATTCAGATACATCGGGTATTGTTGCCCAGGGGCCACGCTGCTATCATACTGAGGCAGAGAATCCACAGAGGATCAGCGGAAGGTCTGTCTCTGACTGAGGAGATTTGTCCTTCTCTGAACTTGATAGAAACACATATTTACACACGCTGAGGGAGCATTTCCAATATTTCTGCAGATCTGAAGATCATAACAGCGCAGGCCTATGCCAAACAGCAGATTCCACTTCGGTCTGAAAGCGCACTGCTTAACCTGACACCACGTGTCTGAAACAGCGAAAAGGTGGAGCTGTACTGCAAAACAAAATGGTTGTCTTTAGAATTAAAACACAGATGTTGTACTCACGTATTGTTTTTATGTGCACACACACACCACACCTCACTGACAATATGCATATTCCTTATTGTGTGGTGTGTGTGTATGTGTGTGGGTGGGTGTGTGTGGGTGTGGGTGGGTGTGTGTGGGTGTGGGTGGGTGTGGGTGTGGGTGGGTGTGGGTGGGTGCACACAAGCTCTAGCAGGGTGTTTGATGGAGCCGTGGGTCACAGCAGAGTTCAAGGTTCCCCATCCCACCCAACTCCTAAACTGAAGCCTCAGTTTACCTCAGTTAATCTGTGTCTAATACAACTTGTTCGTCTGGCCGTGGAAACTTCATAAACAAAACACTGTCGACTTTCAATCTCTAATCTACATTCTGTCCATGTGTTCACATAAACTACCCGAATCAAAAAATATCCATTCCATTAAGTTTTCTGAAATTACCAAAGACTTTGTCTGCCAGGGTTAATCCTCAATTACGTTGACTTCAATCCACAATCTCCCCAATGGTCTTCATAAGTTGCTTCAACACTTCATCTTTTTCAAGGCAATTTCACCATATACACTCTGTCAGGGCAAGATGAACATTGCCTCTCTAGCTTTTGCTTTCCCTTCTCTCTCTCTGCTCACTCTTTATCTCTCCCGTCTCCCCTGTCCTCACTTCTGCCTCACCCCTATCACGTTGCTGTCCTTTCCCTCTGTCCTTTTACTCTCCCTTCTTCTCTCCTCTCTTGTCTCTCCCCTCCTCATCTGTCCTCTTTTTAAAGTGCTTTAGTAATAGTAATTACACCTCCCAGTGCTCTCTCTCCCCAATCCCTCTTAAGAAACCTCCACAGCCTCCCAGCGTTTTCTGGCCTGGAGGAGCTGTGATCTGATCTTCATAATAAACAGGTGCGCAGAGATAAAGAATATGAACTGTGGTGGGAAGAGGGGACTTTCCACACAGAAAGATAAGCAAAAGGAGACCAAATGGAAAGTGTGTGGGTGTGTGTACCTGAGGGTGAGTGTGCGTGTGTGCCCTGTTGTATCCATTCCTGACACTTCAGATCTGAAGGACGCCAGGCCGCCCTCCAGTTCTCCTCCCCCCGATCAAGGATAAGACCTGAAACTCTGTCCTTCTGCCAGGCACCTACGACACGCGAGCACCCTTTGCTTCCTCACTATCTCCAAGTACTGTATGTAGACCTGGAGTCTACCGTCTCGCTGTCTCTCTGGGTTGAAACTATCTCCCTCTCCGGCACGCGCCGACGACACGTACTCCCTTTACCCTTTCTCGCAATCTCTCAGGCTGTCTCGCACATCGTCAAACTTTCTCAGGGACATTTTTTTCTTAAGGAAAGGCGATAAAAGCACTTCACTGGCTTTGATTGTCTATGAGATAGGGTTTGAAGTAATACGACCAACGCATGGTTGGATGATGTGACTTTAATTCTAATGTTAGGGTATGTTTGTGGTTAACACGAAACCGACACTAGCCAGCATTTGCACTTAAGCAAAACCAATGGACCATGAAGCCTGACATCAAGTACAGTTTGTGGTAAACAAAAACACAATGCAACATATTAGCTAACAGTTGCAGTTTGATGGACACACCTCTGGTCCTGACATCACAATGGGATTCGATGAGTAACTAGGTGAGCGTTAGATAGACAAGGGTTGGGGAAGAGCCCAATGGCTGATCTGAAAAACGAACCCACTGCCTGGAAAATAATAAACAAGATTGTGGAGGGGGGGGGGGGGGGTTAAAAGTCCATAAGGAGATTTATTCAGAAGAGCCGGTTTTCAGAAGGAATCTTAAATCTCTGTTTGTGCTTTTTTTTTTGCAGAATTTTGATTAATTTTATAGCGAGAACTCAAGCTGAACGGTGGAGTTGGCCAAACGAAATACACACGTACACCCACACAGAGCAAACAGTCCAGTATTACAAACCTTGTGGGGACGCAAAAGGAACAATGTCATATTCCCTGACCTTAATCTTAACCTCAGTAACCTCACCTTTATGCCTAAACCTAACTTGACCCTAATGCCTTACCCTAACCTGTACAGCCTAAATGTAACCTAGACCCAATTGTAAGTCTCGCCCTAAACCCAACCCCTAAGCAAGAAAATCAAGTTCTTCCCAGTGGGGACGCCTCACATGGTAAACATGTCATGTTTTACTTAACTCCTGCAGACATGCAGTCCCCAGAATGTAAGTGAAACATTCCGATACACACAAGTTTGTACAGTTACCCTCATGGGGACCAGAAAATTGAAACTGCATGCTCCCTTGCCCTAATCTTAACCATAAACCTAACCCTAACCTTAACCTCAATAAAGTAACATTTATGCCTAAGATGTAATGCCTAACCTTAACCCTAAACTTAACCAACAAAGCGTGGACCTTAAAGAAACCCCAAATTGACTTTTGGAAATTGACTTTTGCCTCACGGGGGGGACCGGCAAAAGGTCCCAATGAGTCAAATAGATACGTTATTCATTTGTATCTCCAGCACAATGTCTTACCGTTTATGTCATTTCCAGCCAGAAGAAACCAATTGGTCAAATAAAAATTAACTATGGCTCAGAATCTGGCATGGGTATGAATACTTTTGGGCATAACTGTACACGTTTCTCCATATCCATGTGAACCCTACTAAAGTGGTTTCTGATAGCTGGTTTAATTAGTGCCAACAGCTGTGGACAACCTTAGGCTAGATGTCCCCAACATTTCTGCTCAAATCTGTTCCCCAACATGTCCACCCCCCTAGTTAGTGCAGAGAACTGATTTGTACCGGGAAACTATCTACAACATGTTTAACGCATAAACATGTCTGCTCCCATAGTTAATCTGTTCCCTGCACAATCTGGGGTCTCCATTTGTGTCAAACAGTGGGTGTCGGACGTTTTGCTCATTCCATGTTCCGGAAATCCATCGAGATTCTGAGGTTGTGCGTGTGTGTGTGTGTGTGTGTGTCTGTGCGTATGTCTGTATGCGTGCACGTGTGTGCGTGTCTACAAGCCTGTTTACTGTACATTTGTCAGTGTACGAGCAAGAGTGTGTTTTGCCTGTCAGACAAAGAGAGGGGATTTGCTCCGTCAAAGGGAAGAGAAAAGAAAAGGCTTGTAATTGATTTGGACTGAGCTAGCACACAACAGCTCCCCCTCCCAGATGCACTGGCCTCATTACCTACAAGTAATTAGAAGGTGAGAGAGAGAGAGAGAGAGAGAGAGAGAGAGAGAGAGAGAGAGAGAGAGAGAGAGAGAGAAGGAGAGAGAGAAACAGGCTAAAGCGAGAGGAGGGAGGGTAGGGGTGGAATAAAAAAGTAGAGACAGAAGGAAAGGGAATGGAAAGATAGTGAAGAGAGAAAGAAAGAAAGAAAGAAAGAAAGAAAGGAAGGAAGGAGGGAGGAGGGGGAAATGAAAGGTAGGAAAGCAGAAAGGCTCCACCACAGTCCCAGGAGCATCCCCATTGTACGTGCCCTGCGATGAATGGAGACAGACGTGAATAAGAACACTGAGCTCTATTCAGAGCTTGTCGACACAGTGGAGCCTCAATATATCAGCAGATAAAAACAACAGAGACGCTGTCGAGAACCCCTGTTTGAACTTTTGAATGTTTTTCTTAATATGCATTATGAGGATAATTGTGGCTGTTTTCCTAATGTGTATTGGGTTTGCACTCATGCCGTATCCTATTGTTTGTTTTTTTATACGTGTTAGGATGTGAAGCCTGTATTCCAGGGCTCACTTGAAAATGAGACTCCAGTCTCAATGTGATTCGTCCTGTTGAAAAAGAAATTAAAAAAAAGACTAATTTGTCTACACCATAGATTCTGTTTCAGTGAATACCATCTCCCTTGTGACACACAATGAACACCAGCATGTACATTTATGAAAAAAGTTGCAAATGTTTTATATACTTATTCTAACCTCTGATGAGCATTGTATCTAATATTTTCATGTTATGATAAGCAAGCATCATGAGAAATGTGTTGACACTCAAGTCGACTACAAAACCCAGAATGCAATTCTGTTGCTGGACAGGCTGGCTGGGTAGGTTTGTTAGTTCTCAGTGGCAGGGTAGGCAGATAATACCGATGTCAGCGTTAGTTGTTAAATCACAAACAAACTATCAATGTCCGGTTGCCTGGCCCCTTGACCACCATCCCATTGTCCCTCCTCCAGACCATAACAGGAAACCTGCTTCATTTCCTTCAATTCCTCATCAACCGTGTCTGTCCGTATCTGGACCAGAGGAACACACAGACAGGACTGCTACAGCCCGAGTGTGAGTGTGTGTGTGTGTGTGTGTGTGTGTGTGTGTGTGTCTCCGATCATACAGAGACTTACAGGTTGTAATGAGGGCCAAGCAATGGTCAGGTTCTCAGGCAGTAGTGTGCCAAGACAGATGTTCTGCTCTGCTGCCCGCCCAACTGCGCACACGCACGCACACGCGCACACACACAAATGATTCAACAATTCTACAGCACTAACCACAGAGCGTCTGTTTTACCAGCAATAACACAGACGTAATTTACACTGTGAACAGGGAGGATCTGAGGCCGGGGATTTGGAGAAGAGGAACAAGAACATTTTGTCTTCAATATCTCTGATCCATCTCAACAGACAGTGTACGGACTGAGGACAGAGAGGGATGTTTACATTTGTTCAAATTACCTACCGGAGGGGTGAGGTCATGAAACAGCATAGAACCATCAGGCAGCACCCAGGGGTGATGGGAAACAAATGGAATACAAACCACAACGTCAGCCAACCATGTGCACCCAGGACTAGAACCGGTGTCATGTCATCGGTGTGCCGGCATCGATGTGGAATAATGGCTCAAAAGGCGTGACCTGGACCCTTCATTGCAGGAAACCAGACGTTGAACCAAAAGAACAAAAGCATTGAAAATCAGAGCAATGACAAACATGAACTGCAGGAAAAATACAACACGCGGAGTGAAAATAGGCCCACAATGTAAGACGACGTAAACAACCATCTCATACAGAAAGATTAATCCAATAAGCTGCATGATTAACCCTATGAAAGGTGGGAACATAGTCTGTTGGAAATGATGCCGGAACACTGAAATCCTGAACCAAGGTCTTGCCTCCCAGCACGTACACCCAATGTAGATCCCTTTTAGCAGAACATAAGCAACGCAAAATAAGCGCCATCCCTAACGTCAATGAAGGCAACAGAAATCAACCAGTTTATAAACAGAAACGCAGTTCCCCCTTTACCACAGTGAGCCCACACACAACTGAGGTTGAGTGCAACACAACAGCCGCAAATAAGACCGGAAGAACAACAAAGTGGCCCCGCAAATCAAGGAACCCCGGAGCCACTCCCAACCCTGCGGCAGCACAGCCTCAGTGCTACCTGAGAGAGCTGAAGTCCACATCACAGGGATGCCACCCCGACCATCTCATCCCACTGAAGGCTTCCCTTGAAATGTTCGAAATCTGCGTCATCTCAGCGCAGCCACAGTTCGTCCGCATAACTGGAATTTAGCAGCCTAGCTTCTTCCTAGGTTTGCTTTACCATGAAAAACATGAAAAGGAAACATGTTTTGTTATGTTCTGAAACGGGGCGCAAGTTGTAAGAGACGTCGTAATGTTAACCGGGCTTAAGACGTTCCACACCCGTCACATGCCGCACACAACACATCAGATTAACAGTACTGAACCGTGCAATAACAACCACATCCCTTCCAGAATCAAACCGGAACAGACAGGACCGTATCCGAGGAATGTTGGACGAGGATGCCCAGCAACCCTCACTTTGCTTCGCCCCCAAATGCAGGCAACACACCAGGAGCAAAGGCAGAAGCTGCAGGTCTTTTCTCCAACGGAGCAATTTCCCCGACCATGAAGCTGCGAGCATGGCGCCGACCTGGCGATCACAGGGACCCGGCTTTTCCCCTCTCCCGAAGCTGCGGCCTTCCGCGTCTCATTGGCGCAACCAAACCCTGTGGGATGTCATACTACAATACACTGAATCTGCCTCATATGAGACTTGACGGAGGCTTAACGCTTTGTGAGGGACGCCGATTGGATCACTAGTTTTTGGTAGCGTAACCTACAAAATCCCTGACACCAGCCAACAACAAATCACAATATACATGAAACACCAGCCTGGGAACAAAACAATAACCCACCTCCTCAGGCTAACCGGAATCGGATCCACCAGCAGGATAATCGAAAGCTTCATCAGTCCACAGGGAATACAAGGAAACAATAAAAGCAAGACCATGCACACGGATTGCTAGCAAAGCCATCAGCATATCAGAGTGAATGAGTAACCTGGCGATTAAACAGACAGGTCCAAAATCTGGATTTGCGATGGAACCGCTCTGACATTGGTTGATGCGACGCTGGCCAATTACCGATCAGGTTTCCTGGCTGAACTGGCCACGCTAATAACCAGGGAATATTTATTAGATATACGGGCTTAGCTGAGTCCTGTGAGTTTTTGTCTCTTTAAGACTGGGCCAATTAACTCTAATGAGTTTGACGTGGGCCCCTAGGGAGCGTGTCTACGAGGGCCCCTATGAAGTGTGTCTACGAGGGCCCCTATGTGTCTACATTCAGGGGGATAAAGATTTGGAGCAAGAAAGGCACCACCTCATGGGGGAAGAGGTGGGCAACCATTACAACATGGCTTATCGAGGAGTTTGATCCAATTTCCCTGCAGTGTTCCCAGTCCTCTACTGAATAGCTCCGCAGAGTCACCGTGGGTCTCGCTTCATTTCCTTGTTTTTACCTCATGTTGCTGCGGTAATGCTCTTCATTAGCCAACTCAAATTGGTTAAAATGACTTGAAATACAAATAAGATGCAATTCAGCGCTATCGTGAATAAGGCAATGCTGGCGAGGGAGCTAAAACTAAATGTTTTCACAAAAGGATGTCTGAATCCTGTACATACAGAGAGTGAGGCATTTGTTTGATTGTGCAGGTGTGTGTGTGTGTGTGTGTTCTCAGCTCATCAGGAAGAGTGATGGCAGTAATATATGTGGTAATTGGGGTGATGCGGGTTCCTCGCCACCGTGGTAATGAAGGTCGGCGTGTCCATCGCTGAAAAGGCCGTCCTCTGACTAGTTCCACAATCATGTAAACATACACCGAGTCTTACATTCCTCCAAGAGAAACACCTTGAATCAATCCAATGTACGAGGTCATTTACAGAGGACCCGGCCTCATTCTTAGTGGAAGTGACCTGAGAACAACGGAAACATGCTGCCAGCACCACAACGTTACAGCGGGAGGCGTGGGATGTGCGTTGACACGACACACAAGCCTACAGCTTCCTAGAACACCGCGCCCCATTTTCTAGGGGAAACAAATAGTATGGAATAGTAAAGTTCATGAATATGTTGTTAACACATTACAGACGACCTGGTGAGTTCTCTGTAGATATTTGATGCTGTACTGGTTCTGTGCTGCTCCGCTGCTGGATGGCACATAGGGATCTGCTGTGTGTCATTCCACGCAGCGATGTTGCCAGTTCCTTACATGACCTTCCAGCGGACTGTGGTAATTTTCTCCTGCACACACACACACACACACAAAAGGTCAAATATGTTTCACACACACGCAGACAAGCACTACAAGTGTTGAACAAGTGTGTTGGGGTGAAATGGAAATTCCATTATTACTTTTTTTTGCGGTTGTGACTCTGCTTAAGACCCCTTCGGAGAGTGGGGTCAGGGGTCACACACACATCCAGTGCACAAACAAACTCACACACACACACACACACACACACACACACACACACACAGTTTGGCCCCACCTTCTAGCTACACGGCTAGAAATCAATCCATCACCATCATCCGAACCTGCCCTGCTCCGTCAAAATGGAAACGACAGCCAGGACAGAATGGACAATATATATGGTAATACTGGCAGACAGCTACAACACCAAAACACAGAGTAAAATGCTGCCTTCTAATATTCCCTACTACCCCGCCACAGTAGTGCAAAATGTAGGGATGGGAGATATTAAAATGATATCCCAACTTCCTCTGACTCCGGGGTAGACAAAAAGCCAAAACCCCAAACTATCCCTTTCAAGACACTCAATCTATATGGTAACCAACCATTAACACAGCAACATGAATGGTCAGTCCCAAATGGCACCCTAAACCCTTATAGCGTGCTACTTCTGACCAGATCCCTATTGGTTTGAAAGTAGTACACTATAAATGGAATACAGTGAATTTCTTCTAGTCAGGTCCTGTTATAAGGTCCTGAACAAGCAGATACAATTTCCTCAGGGAAAATATATGCACTTGTTTGGATGAATGACCAACATCAATCATTTATTTTGGCACATTTCTCTTCACTCCAGAGATTGTTGCTCAGGAAGATTCACTGTTGCCACTTGAAATACAGACGTACATTTTTTCAGTAGCCTGTTGTCGCCAGATCTATTCGGGCTCCATGGCCACCGCACATGCCCATAGTCAAAGGAATCCCGCACTCGTCTGAGAAGAAGGCAATCATTCAGTATAGGACAGATTTGCACACAGATGTCCCACACGGCATCCTATTCCTTAGATAGCGCACTAATTTAACAAGAAATAGGGTGCAATTTAGAGTTTTGTCAGTGTGTCTTTTACCAACACCCCCGCCGCCCCCGTGCAGCTTCAGTGCTAACTGACCGGCATTATTACTATTTAATTGGTTATTGATCAAGGCCAGACGTGGTCATTGCTTACGGGTGGGCAGAAGGGATGGGGTTGGAGATGTCGAGGGCCAGCAGAACTCACAATACGGCCGGCTTGAGCTGCAAAACCATAGAAATGAGAATATCCCAACTTGAGGCCCTTATACTGCAGCGGCAATTTCCAGAGGGAAAACAGTACTGTTCAAGGATTACTGAATAACAAACCATTGAAGGTGCAAGAGTATGTGCAAAAAAAGAAAGAATCGGAGTGAAAATCGCAATTACAGAAAGACGGTAAATGGAAAGCGATTCCCAGAGTCCTGTATTTTTGTGTGCGTCCTGTCAAAGGCAATCCAACACCTCAAAAAGACTTGTGTTGTTTTTGTTTTCATTCTAAGACCTCTTTTATCAAACCCCTTCCCTCGGCTTCTCTGTTCATTACCGCATCGTGCCCTGCTCCATTTCATCTGGAATGAAAGAGGGAAATGTAATATTGGTTGGCAGAGCTGGTGGACAGCAACACATGAACAGGGATAGCCTTCTGGTTCCTGACATTCAACATGCTGCCATATTTTGTGTGCGTGCGTGCGTCTGAGTGACTCTGCTGGTTCCTGACATACCGGTATTCAATATTCTTGCACAGGGGGGAACAGTCTGCACCTGGCCAAATTAGGGCAGATTGTTTTCGGTCCACCGAGAGGAGGCGCTTTAGGCCATATGTGACTCAGTCTTAAGACCACATCCCAGACACAGCATGCATACCAAATGACACCACACTCCTTATGCAGTGCATGTCTTCTGACCAGAGGCTTATCGGGCCCTGGTCGAAAAGAGTGAACGAAAAGGTTATAGGGTGCCATTTGGTACACAGCCATGGTAAAGGTTAGACTAACTAACCACATGTCCCATAAGCCATAGACCTTGAATGCCTGGGACAATTATTTTTAATGAAACTGTTGTTTGCCATTCAGAAGGACAATGTGATATTTCCCCCTTTTTTCCAGTTCTATTCCCCAACAGGGTTGACATATTGCTTCCATGTTGTCGCCATGACAACAGGTTGCTCATCCAACATAGCGACGGTCAAAAGACATTTTGCCACTCCTTCACCGGTCCACTCTTCCTCGCTCTTTCCACCTTTTTTATTCCTCCGCCTGCTGCTTTATTTCTTCCCTCTGTCTTGCTCTCTTTCCCGGTCACACGAACACACCCGCCCCGGCGCCCCCCCGCTGCTCCACCATGTCCTCCTCTCCTGTCGGAGCAACGCAGGGACTCACCGGGGGGAGGTGTGTGGGGGTGGGGGGGGGCAGCAAACATAGCAGTGTCCCTGAGACAAAGATCAATACTGTGGATGCTGTCTTAGATCTCCTTTATCCTGCTGCATTAACAGGGGGAGATCAGTAAACAAGGCCGTGTAGGATCACTGCGCACCTCCGTGGCCACTGTAGCCCGGCTGGAAAAACTTGGCGGGTGGCGGCTTAAGCGACCACACGTTCCAGAATGCGTGGGCCAATCCCACAGTTTGCCCCCCCCCCCCCCCCCCCGCAACTGCTCAGAAAAACAAACAAAAAAACCAACAACTGTTGTTTGTGATTGAACCCGTGTTTTAAGATGAAACGATGTACCGTGATGTTATTCACCTGCAATTCCTCAATAGCACAGTTCTTCCGAGTCTTTCTCGTCTGTGTGATGTTTGTAATTTTAGGCATGTTAGAATGATAACGTGTAATGTTTCACTATTTCTTTTGGCACAATTAGCTCAAATCTGCGTTTTCCAATATAATTTAGAGGGTTCATAACCCTATGTTTGCTGGGGACAATCTGCCCCCGTAAAAACAACATTAACTCTGAAATCAGCATGCTAGAATCACTGGTTCCCTGGGTTTGAAGCAGCACATTCATTGCTCTCTCTCAAACATGAACTCTGCACACTCACACCACAGCCCTGTTGGGCTCATCAGACCAACGGCAAGAGTCCTTCCAAAATGCATAACAAATCAGTGCATCAGCTGATCGTCACACGTCACATTTCTCATATTAACATTACAGTTAATAGCATTGGTTGGTAGTAGATATGACGTGAAATTAACCAAGTGCAAGCGAATATGAGAAACAAATTTTGTTCTGCTCTCGCAGTAGCATTATACATGTCTTTTAACTATTACATAAAGACGCAGTAACTTAATAAACATCCTCCCACGCACAACACAGGTCAATGTCATATTGTCAACCAACTACTTTCCTGGGCGGCAGGTACTGCGGAAATCATCCCATGAGAAATCATCCCATGTTCACACATGTTTTTTTATAAATGTGGTCACATTCCTGTCAGCTCCTGGATCAGCTGACCACACACATCGGTACATTCACAAACACCGACCCAGGAATTGTAAATGCTAGCAATAGTCACTGTGTGATCTTTATCAAACTGAGCTGGTCGGTTAACGCCTAGACCTTTCAGGTTGGTGTCAATATATTGAACTACATCCAAACATGCACACACACACACACACACACACAAACACACACACACATGACTCAGATTACAGTATACTGTCAGAGCCGTCTTCTCCTGTATCCACCAGAACCACTGTGACAGACTAGAAAGGATTTAGAAAATACAGTCGACAGCAGGACGTTCCAGAGCAGGGCTCTTATTTCCCAGGAGTTCCGTCCATCTCTATTCATTCCACACTCTCTCCCTCCCTCAATTCACCACCCCTCTCTATAACCATCTGATTAATACCAAATGGAAGTTGAAGTGTCCTAAATTATTCAATTATTTTAGAGGAGGTTTGAGCAAGGAGTGTAGAGGTTTAGAAATCCCTTAGGGTTAGACGAGAGCAATCCGCTTTTAATTCACGCTCACTGCAATGGTCATTTAGTACGAGAGTTTCTCTTACCGTCGCACCATGCAGCGATATGATGATACCTATATTTTGTGCAATGGTACAGCTCCTCCTAATCCAAACCCTGACTTAATGCCACCTATTACCCAAGCCTAATCTGCTGAGGGCAAGCTAATCTCACTTCACACAAAGACGTTCATCTCATTTACCTCACCAATAGACTGGATTTCACTTCCACCACAGACATTTAACTCCCACTGGACAAATGTCCAACACCGAAGTGAGACTGTGAGATCTTCCTATACCATTAAATATGATATGTTATCATTCTTCCAACAAAAGAATCCTTTCTATTTTTACACTCCAAAACAAAGATAATCAGCCTTCTCGTCAGAGAGATTTTCACAACAGTAAGCGTTGCTGTCAAAATATACACCTATCCTGTTGACAAGGAAAAGGCAGGGAAGCTTTTAGATGTTTATAAAAGGCTCAGTCTATTGTATTCAACAAGGATCTTCTTGGCAAAGTAAATCTCCCTTTTCTCTGCTTCAAGTTCTCACACTTTAAACTGGTGAGCTTGTCTGCATAGGGAGAGATGGAGCGAGAGAGAGAGAGAGAGAGAGAGAGAGAGATAGCGAGAGAGAGAGAAAACGAGAGAGAGAGGAAACGAGAGAGAGAGAGAGAGAGAGAGAGAGAGAAAGATGGAGGGAGGGCCAGTGACGGAAAGCTAGAAAGAGAGAGAAAGGCTGAATGAGGGAGTAAGAGAACTGAAAAGAGAGAGATAAAACAAAAGACCAAAACAGCTAAAGAAAAAACAGTGTATTTCTGACATTCAGATGTGTCTTTCAAAAGAATGGGTGCTGTTTATAATGTACCTTTATACGAAGGCTTTCATCCTTTCTTATTTACAATCCTATTTCTAATCCTAACATTAAACTTCTAAACCTCTTTTGTAAAGGATTTGACCCAAACCATTTTTAATTACACTGGAAAGTAAATTTACTCGCTTTGTTGTCTCACCACATTTCTTACATTTCTTGGAGATGTCCCCCCCCCCCCTTTGGTCATGCAAGCCAGTAATGTGGAGCGAATTAAATATAGTTCATATATTTGAGAAAGCCCGGCTCTGGCAATGCCACAGTTTTGGAAGTTTATTTAACCAATTACGTTGACAACAAGTATATAAAAGCAATAACGCATCTTCTAGGTTTGTGGTACATGGCCAGTATACCAAGGCTTGGTATAAGCAGTTCCTAGGCTGTAGAACACCCCCACCTTATCAGCCCCCCCACCTCACTGCTTAGTTATAGCTCCTAAAATACACCGCCATCATGCGCATACCAGACTGTGTCCTGGTCTTGATCTCACTTCATGTTGAGTAAGAGGCGAAGATGACACGGAGCGGCCCCCTGACGCGTGGCAGGCCCCCCGACCGTGCCTCTCTACCTCGGGGGAAGAGTCGGGAGAACGCGCGACACGCTGAGCGAGCAGCACGGGATCCTCCACCTACACAAGGGCACGGGCGTCAGACTCACAAATTCAACGCATGTCAAAGAAACTAAAAGCCAAACTAAATGGAAGATATCCCAATAATAACCATAATAATACAAACATATCGACTGTGTCCAACTTGCGAATAATCGCCAAAACGAAAAGCATCCCATTAAAAAAAAAATATATATATATCTATTTAACTATTTTATTTGTCCTCAATCTGGGGTGATGGTCGTGGATTTCCAAAAAAACTCCGGCGCTGCCTCGGGAACTGGTTGAGGACCACAGAGTTGACTTATAGCTTAATGCCAAATAGAGTGAAGGCTGCTTAACTTCTAAGACTCAAAATCCCCCCTAGGCACTCTTCAAATGTTTGCCTGCAAATTAAGAAGGTATTTTGAAAAGGGTTAGCTTTCAAAAACGCCCTCAGAACAAATTACGCGCCCCGCCTCAGATGTGGCCCCGGGAGCCGGGGGATCAGAGGTGGGACGCGGTGGCGCGACACCCGTTAGGGGCCTCTGCGACGTGTTAAGGGGCCGCTATTTAAGGAAAAGCTGCCCCAAACGCTCCTGCGGAAGCACCGCCTATTTCAGCCCGTCGAAAGGCCACAACACACTAACCACACACACACACACACACACACACACACAATCTCCATACAAACCCCCCTAGTTAGCTCAATCAATGTCACCTTAATTAACCAGACAACTTAGCCGGTGAAAATCTCCTCCACATCCCAGACTGCGACGCACCACGCTAACCCAATCTATGGCCTGTCAACCGGGGGGGGGGGGAGACACAAACCACGGCCGACAGCGCCCCGTTCTCCTGTCACCACTTCTGTGTTGTGGGATGTGTGTGGCTGTCCGTGAACGTGCGCTTGAGTGCGTGCGTGTTAACACCTCGCCCGTCCTGTCACAGTGGAGACCGTCGCCAACACGTCCACACACAGCGGTTTCCACACTGGTGGCCCCACTGTCATCCCAGCCAGTCACTGTTGGAGCTGGAGAGGAACATGGGAATATGATCTATGTGCCATTTACTTCGCCCGTCTGTAAATCACGGGGGAAACATGCAAACACATTTACGTTTCTTACATAAGCCAACTGAAAGACAGGGTGAAAAAGAAGTGTGAAAGCTTTCCTCTTATCCACTTTGTCCTTTAGGAGAATGTGAGTGGGTTGATTTATGGGTTAACTCTTGTAGCGATTCCAGAGAAGGGGAGGGAGAGAGAGAGAGAGGAGATGGAGAGAATAAAAGAAGTGAAAAGGTATAATGATAGGAGGGAGAGAGAAAGAAAGTGAGAGGAGAGGGAGACAGAGAGAAAAAGCAAGTGAGAGACAGAAGACGTGAGAGTTGGCATGCAGCTACAGGGCCAGAGGCTGTTCATGGACCCAAAATGGCAGCCATACTGATGATTGATAGTGACTGGAGTGATAGCTATGAAGGCTACACACGTATCCACATATACAATAACAAAATATACAAACAGTTTCTCTGTGTCATTCCATTTACCTTACTCTCTCTCACATCTCACTGCCTGTCATCCCACCATTCCATCACACCCGTCTGGTTAAATTTACATGCATTTAAAAAAAAGGCATTTTGAGTAAGCAAAAACAGAATTACATTTTGTAAACAGGGCATGTTTAAAATGTCAGGATGTCCTACTGATTTTGGCCTTTCAGCTAGAATTCCCGCACACGTAGTTGTCTTGAGGAAGAGAATATTCTTTGCAGATAGATATTTTAACAACAAATATTTGCTACCCTTTTTTCGGTGCTTTGTGTGGCCTACTCTGGCTAAGCCTTTTCCTTACTTCTATAAGATTGGAGAACACACTGGAAGTACTCCTAGACCCACAGTCTATACAGAATCTTTCCAGAACCATGACATCCTTTGGTCTGTGCTTGTCTGGCCGTTTAATTTAATCCCCCAGCTCTTCCTCAATGACAATCAAGTGCAGACACTGAGATGGCCATTGCAAAGTGTTGATTGGTCAAAACATTTCTTTGTGGATTTCGACGTGTGTTTGGGATCACTGAATTTAAGATCCACTTATGAACAAGTTTAAGCTACCATGCAGTGGCAACCAGATGTTTCTCTACAATATCCTGCTACTGGATACATTACATAACTGCCAGTGACCTTGACAAGGGACACCACCAGTAGGTACAATAGTGTTTTATTCTACTGAGTCATGTTTCTTTCAACACCAAAATGACAAATGGTGTATATCTGGATTTCATTGTGGGGAACAATAAACTGTCATCTGCAAACAGAGCAGCCCTGCAGCTGAAGACAAGACAAGTACCGTTACCCTGCAGTCTTTCCCCTGCAGTCTGCCTTCATTCCTCAGACTTTACCCTGCAGTCTGCCTTCATTCCTCAGTCTTTACCCTGCAGTCTGCCTTCATTCCTCAGTCTTTACCCTGCAGGCTGCCTTCATTCCACAGTCTTTCCCCTGCAGTCTGCCTTCATTCCACAGTCTTTCCCCTGCAGGCTGCCTTCATTCCTCAGTCTATACCCTGCAGTCTGCCTTCATTCCTCAGTCTTTACCCTGCAGTCTGCCTTCATTCCACAGTCTTTACCCTGCAGTCTGCCTTCATTCCATAGTCTTTACCCTGCAGTCTGCCTTCATTCCTCAGTCTTTACCCTGCAGTCTGCCTTCATTCCATAGTCTTTCCCCTGCAGTCTGCCTTCATTCCATAGTCTTTCCCCTGCAGTCTGCCTTCATTCCATAGTCTTTCCCCTGCAGTTTGCCTTCATTCCATAGTCTTTCCCCTGCAGGCTGCCTTCATTCCACATTATTTCCCCAGTAGGCTTCTTTAATTCCAGTCTTTCCCCTGCAGTCTGCCTTCATTCCTTAGTCTTTCCCCTGCAGTCTTCCTTCATTCCATAGTCTTTCCCTTGCAGGCTGCCTTCATTCCATAGTCTTTCCCCTGCAGGCTGCCTTCATTCCACATTATTTCCCCAGTAGGCTTCTTTAATTCCAGTCTTTACCCTGCAGTCTGCCTTCATTCCGCATTCTTTCTTCTGCTGTCGGCGATCATTCTACCTGCCCCTGTGTGCGTGCATTTGTGTTGTGTGTTTGGGTTTGTGTTTGTGTGCGAGTGTGAACATATGCATGTATGTTCATTTCCGTCTTGCAATCATATCCTCTCTCTTAAAGTTAACCTTTTCACTGTGGATGTAATTACAGGTCCAACCTCCTACTGAAGAGGCTAGTGATGACAAACACACACACACACACACACACACACCTCCCATCAACCGCATCTATCTTCCTCCATCCAAAGCAGTAGTTACACACACACACACACACACACACACACAAACACACACACACACACACACCCTCTCAAAGTCATCCCTATCTCTTCCCCATCTCGGCGTCTCTTACTTCCCTCCTCTTCCTCCCCCACTGAAACAGCGAAGGCCTGACATTTCCAATCAGGAGAGTTCGGGCACTCCTACCTGACATTTTGTCATTCGAAGCAAGACCCTTCGCCGCGTGTCTCCTCTTCCTCATTGTGATTAAAGGAAGGAAGCCAATTAAGATAGACCCATTAAAGGGCTACAACAACACAATTATGACATTTTGTATGAGTGACAAAATTGCTCTCACTCAGTGTTAGACTCTCTCTCGCCCGGTTATCAGAATGTCAAAAGAAAGGAACACTTGAAAGGGTTCCTGGAGGAACCGCATAAGTACCCTAAAAGTTCTCTAGCAAGCAAGTTTATTAATATAGAACAATTCATACATTGAAGCAATTCAATGTGCTTTACAAAGAAAGATATATATGTACAATAACATAAAAACAAATACTCAAATGAAAACATCAAAACAAATGAGAAGATACAATAAGAAAACATATAAAGATAAAAAATGGGATAGAAACATAGGAAGCTATAAGGCTAAACAGTGTGGTTAAGTTTAAGTGCTCAGTCAAAGGCACGTGAGAAGAGAAGTGTTTTTAACCTGGATTTTAAAATGGATACGTTTGGGGCACGTCTAAGATCTTCTGGTAGTTTATTCCAGTTGTGTACAGCATAAGTGCTAAACGCAGCTTCTCCATGTTTAGTTTGGACTCTGGGCTCTACTAGCTGACCTGTGTTCATGGATCTAAGAGCCCTGCTCGGTTTATCTTCTTCAAACATATCAGAAATGTATTCGGGTCCTAAAACATTCAGAGATTTATAAGCTAAAAGCACCACTTTGAAATCTATTCTGTAACTGAATGGAAGCCAATGCAAAGATTTAAGAACCGGAGTGATGTGCTCTGTTCTTTTGGTCCTGGTTAACATTCTAGCAGCAGCATTCTGAAGGAGCTACAGTTGTTTTACAGTCTTTTTCGGGAGTCCAGTTAAGAGGCCATTACAGTAGTCAACCCTACTAGAGATAAAAGCATGGATGAGCTTCTCTTGGTTTTTTTGGGACACCAAGCCTTTGATTCTGGCTATATTTCTTAGATGATATTTTTTTTTACATTTTTTTATTTATCCTTTATTTTACCAGGGGATGTCCCATTGAGATAATCAAATCTCTTTTACAAGGGAGCCCTGGGGCAACAGTTACACAAATTACACAGAATCACATAAACAGTCACAACAACAAAATTAATTTACAAAACATATGAAATTATTAAAAATAACATAAAGGGGTTATTTAAAACATGCGCATTGTTCAGATTTGGATTGCTTAAGTAATTGTTTAAAATGTTCAAGTGGGATAAAAACAGAAAGCTTCAAAACTTTTTGGAGCAAATGCCAACACCAAGGAGCAACATAACTAAAAGCAGTCTTACCAAATTCAGTTGTTACACGTGGGATATACAGAGTCAGAATGTTATTGGAGCAGAGATTGTAAATGGAATGTTTCCTGGTTAACAAACTAATAAGATAGATGGGTAAAATACCATTGATAGCTTTATAAATAAAAATGTGCGATTGGAACCATCTACGCAGACCTAAAGAGCTAAAACCAGTCGCCTCATAAAGATGACAGTGATGAGTGCGTGTCTTGGCATTAGTAATAAACCGTAATGCACCATGGTAGACTGTGTCAAGTGCATGATAGAATGCTGTTTTGGTGACCACTTTGATATGACTGTTAAATGTGAAGTCTGAGTCTATCAGAACACCAAGATTATGCACTTGATCCCTGGTTTTAAGGGCCTGAGAATCCAGCTCTTTATTAATACTTTTTATTTATTTTTGTTGCCAAACACAATAATCTTGGTATTTATATGCTCTATACAGTGACACAGAGTGTCTATTGAGCTGTTATCATACGGTTCGAGAGCCATATACAGTGGGGAGAACAAGTATTTGATACACTGCCGATTTTGCAGGTTTTCCCGCTTACAAAGCATGTAGAAGTCTGTAATTATCATGGGTACTCTTCAACTATGAGTGACGAAATAAAAAATAATAATCCAGAAAATCACATTGTATAATTTTGAAGTAATTCATTTTCATTTTATTGCAAGACATAAGTATTTGATACATCAGAAAAGCAGAACTTAATATTTGGTGCAGAAAACCTTTGTTTGCAATTACAGAGGTCATACGTTTCCTGTAGTTCTTGACCAGGTTTGCACACACTGCAGCAGGGATTTTGGACCACTCCTCCATACAGACCTTCTCCAAATCCTTCAGGTTTCGTGGCTGTCGCTGGTCAATACAGACTTTCAGCTCCCTCCAAAGATTTTCTATTGGATTCAGGTCTGGATGCTTCTCACCTTGAGATGCTTCTTACGGAGCCACTCCTTAGTTGCCCTGGCTGTGTATTTCGGGTCATTGTCATGCTGGAAGACCCAGCCACAACCAGTCTTCAATGCTCTGATTGAGGGAAGATTTCGCGATACTTGGCCCCATCCATCCTCCCCTCAATACGGTGCAGTCGTCTTGTCCCCTTTGCAGAAAAGCATCTCCAAAGAATTATGTTTTCACCTCCATGCTTCACGGTTGGGATGGTGTTCTTGGGTTTGTACTCATCTTTCTTCTTCCTCCAAACACGGAGAGTGGAGTTTAGACCAAAAAGCTTTATTTTGTCTCATCAGACCACATGACCTTCTCCCATTCCTCCTCTGGATCATCCAGATGTTCACTGGCAAACTTCAGACGGGCCTGGACATGAGCTAGCTTGAGGGGGACTTTGTGTGCAGTGCAGGATTTTAATCCATGGCGGCGTAGTGTGTGACTAATGGTTTTCTTTGAGACTGTGGTCCCAGCTCTCTTCAGGTCATTGACCAGGTCCTGCCGTGTAGTTCTGGGCTGATCCCTCACCTTCCTCATGATCATTGATGCCCCACAAGGTGAGATCTTGCATGGAGCCCCAGACCATGGGAGATTGACCATCATCTTGAACTTCTTTCATTTTCTAATAATTGCGCCAACAGTTGTAGCCTTCTCACCAAGCTGCTTGCCTATTGTCATGTAGCCCATCCCAGCCTTGTGCAGGTCTACAATTTTATCCTTACACAGCTCTCTGGTCTTGGCCATTGTGGAGAGATTGGAGTCTGTTTGATTGAGTGTGTGGACAGGTGTCTTTTATACAGGTAACGAGTTCAAACAGGTGCAGTTAATACAGGTAATGAGTGGAGAACAGGAGAGCTTCTTAAAGAAAAACTAACCGGTCTGTGAGAGCCGGAATTCTAACTGGTTGGTAGGTAATCAAATACTTATGTCATGCAATAAAATGCAAATTCATTATTTAAAAATCATACAATGTGATTTTCTGGATTTTTGTTTTAGATTCTGTCTCTCACAGCTGAAGTGTACCTATGATAAAAATTACAGACCTTTACATGCTTTGTAAGTAAAAAAAAACAGCTAAATCGGTAGTGTATCAAATACTTGTTCTCCCCACTGTATATGAGTATCATCGGCATAGCTGTGGTAGTTAATGTTGTTGTTCTGTAGAATTTGGCCCAGAGGTAGCATATAGAGATTAAACAGAAGTGGTCCGAGAACTGATCCCTGTGGAACTGTCATAGCCACCCTATCAGATTCATGATTACCAATGGTGACAAAGTAACTCTGACCATCTAGATAAGATCTGAACCAATCAAGGACTGTCCCGGAGAGTCCTACCCAATTTTCCAGCCTATTTATAAGTGTTCTATGATCTACAGTGTCAAATGCGGCACTGAGATCTAATAGAACCAGAACTGTTATTTTATCAGAATCAGTATTCAGCCGTATATCATTTAAAACTTTAATCAGGGCCGTTTCAGTACTGTGATGAGGTCGGGAACCTGACAAGACACCGCTTGAGGTCACAAAATTGCTGAATTGATTGAAGACAACCTTCTCAATGATTTTGGCTATGAAAGGGAGATTAGATACAGGTCTATAGTTGTTCATTATAGAGGCATCCAGTGTTCTCTTTTTAAAAAAAAGGCTTAATGGCAGCTGTTTTTAGAGACGTTAGGAAAATGCCTGATTGCAGAGAGTAATTAACTATTTGCTGTAGGTCCATTGTTAAGAGTCAAAATAGTTAATTAAAAACAACTATGTCTGAGGGCAGTGTGTCGAGACAGCAAGTGGAAGCTTTAAGATGTCGAACTGTTTCTTCTAGGGATTTTTATCAATTGTTTTAAAATGGGACATAATAACAAAGTTATGTCTTGGTGGTCGTGGTGACGGTATGGAGTCCTTGTTAGACTGTGTCTGTGTAGTTCTGATGTTTCGTCTAATACTTAAGAAACACGCAAATGCATTACATTTCACAGTGGACATGAGGTCTGATGCTATCTGCTTTATTGGGTTTGTAAGCTTGTCGACCATGACAAATAGAGTGCGGGTATTGTTGATATTCTTGTTGATCATTCCCTGATAAATGTTGCTGTCTGGCCCTGTGTAACTCATTGTTGAAGATACCAAGGCTTTGTTTATAGTGAATTTGAAGTTTAGTTTTCCTCCACTTACGTTCCACTTTCCTACATTCTCTTTTCAGGGTTCTTACCATCATGGTGGTTCTCCATGGTGTTTTCTGTTCGCTCATAGTTTTCTTTACCTTTATCTGTGAAATTATCCAGGAGTACATCAACTGACTCAGCACTTATTGTTGGAGATATAGCTATGGCTTCCATAAATTGAGCATTGGTACTCTCATTAATGTACCTTTGCTTAGCACAAACAGAGTTTACTGGAACATTCGGGGTGATAAGTGAATCAAAAAAGACACAGAAAGATCTAAAGATCTCTTCAAAGATCACTTCAAAAGAACCCTGTATTAATGGTTCCTCAAATAACCTTTTCAATAACACTTTGGGGTTGATTTTAGAGGAGTGATGTTTTTCAATGAGTTCTATGAAAGGTGTTCTTGGAAAGAAGTGCATATATTATCCTCTTGAAAGATTTACATTATAGGTGTTCCCACAGTTTCAAATGTCCAAGGCACTTGTCTTTTCAGAGCATACAGAAAGCAAAACTACTGTATATGAATAGATATTTTGCTTAGCTCTGTACTAAAGGCTAGGCTCTGGTTTTGGTTGTCTTTTCAACCATTTCGGTTGAGCCATTTAACAAAAACTGCAGCCCAAATTCTTCACACTGTAGTCCTTGCATTTTGGGCATCAGGGTAGCCTACACTACCCTACAAAAAAGGTGTCTTTCCACAGAGAATTCTACATGAAAACTGAAAGGGTTCTTCATGGAATCAAAAGTAGTTCTTCTGGAGCCATAAAGTGTTATCTTTTGAGCACAGCTGAAGAACCCTCTGGAACACCTTTCTCTGAGAGGGTAGTGATTACAGCATCTCACTAGTAACCAAAATGTTGCTAGATTAATCATCTGTGTTTGCATTGTGCTCTGTGTCGAGTACAAAACATTGAATGGAAAGGCAACCCTCCCATTTGCTCCATTTAACTTTACTGGGTTATTTCTGTGGGGGTTTTCCTGTGGGGGATTTGTGGCCAAAGCAGCCTGACAACTACAGCTCAACAATGAAATCTCTTGAGACTTCCAGCTAAACTCTTCAGAGTCCACAGTCCGGATCCTTCATCTACAGCCTCTAGTTTCATTGTTCTGTATTCCCAGGTGCTTCATCTACAGCCTCTAGTCTCATCAGTCTGGATTCATAGGTGTTTTATTTCAATCCTCTGCCTCATCCAGTACTCATCTCTCCTAGGATCTAATTTCCAAGCATTACTCTACCGAATATAAATCTTAAACCAATTCATGTCTATTCTCTATATTAAAGTCAAGTGAAGTTCGTAAAGCGTGGCAGGCCAAACTCTTGGTATGTATGAATGCATTTAGCGAATAAAGGCCATTCTAATTACAATTGCGACACAGGTAATGACAAATGATATGCAGTCTAAGACAAAGTCAAAAAGGTTTCAGGCACTTTTACACATTTCAGAAATGTGCAGTTGTGCCCCTATAAAGAAAGCCAATTAAGGGAGTAACCTTTTCATTTTTAGTCCCCCCCCCACCACAGACGGTAATGAGGCTACCAAGATGCTAAGAGGACCAGGTTGACTTATTTGCATCTTGGCTAGCCTCTCCACTCAACCACTACTCTCCAAACTGACTATGAAAAAGACAACTTTAAAAATGGCTTAATAGGCCTCACAGAAAGGACTTAAAATGCATACGTAATGTGCATATTTTATTTTAAGGATTAACGTTCACTCAGTAAATTGTACAGTATTAAACCTTATAAAAATCTAACAACGGTGTCCTGGTTGCTAAGGAATGTATAGTAATGGGGTGGAAACTGCAATTCATTTGTAAGGCCATGCACTTTTGGGAAAAGTGCAAGGCAGGTACAATAAAATCAAGTTGAATGGGAAACACACATCCTAGAAAGCAGTTGAGTGAAAATACAATTATACTTCAGAAAGTATGTCGGTTGGGCTATATGCCCAAATGTTAAGCAACTACCTACCCCAGTGTTTCCGGTCGCCCAACCTACCTTTGAAATCTAATGAGTTATTTCTCTTTTCTCCTCTCCCAGTAACCACAAGAGAATGAGTACAGATGTACAGATGTACTGAGTACCATTGTCCTGTCTACGGGGCAGGGCTTTGTGGCTTTATGTGAGCTGTGAAAAGAGGAGTCAAAGATAACGAGCAGCTAGCTGCAAACCGCTGTTTATTTTCCATTGTATCTAGCGGTCTTTTGATGAGAGCGTCAGACAGGCCCACCGCCCCTCCACTGCAAGACTGTGATCAAATCAGATACAATAACAGAAAGATCCCGATGAAAAAAACAACAGCCCTGTTGAAGGATTCAGCCACAAAAACGGAAATGAGTAGATTCCACAGATATCCATTTAACGCATAATGTTCCATCACATTAACACAAGTTACATTTGGATTGTTCTAAGAACACTTGATGATTCAGTGGAAGGATTCCGATTCAGTGGAAGGATTCCAATTCACTCCAACAGTCTAATTCACTCCAATGATCCAGAACGTTACCAATTATAATAAAAATACTAGTTTCTCAGCAAAGGCATCAGTCATCTATCAAAGACACACAAACTCACCAGTATGCCCAGAATTCACAGATAAAGCTATTTTACAAATCTCTGATCTGCCAAAAGTTAATCAGACAAAAGATATTATGATATAATGTACAGAGTAAATTTTGGAGATATCAACAGGTGTGGTA
This sequence comes from Esox lucius, assembly GCF_011004845.1. Lineage (NCBI taxonomy): Eukaryota > Metazoa > Chordata > Actinopteri > Esociformes > Esocidae > Esox > Esox lucius. The sequence continues at coordinate 19,528,652 of NC_047591.1, forward strand.
AGAGGTCCATGCAACGCAGGCCATGGGGATTAAAAGTATTAAAAACTCTGACAGTGAATATTCAACATCCAACATTTATTTTGCTAAATAAAATGTAAAATAAGGATTCTAGATCAGTTTGTATATCAATATGGACCCCTTTACTCCAGCGATCCAAAACATTATCTATTTAGTCTGACAATCCTCATTCATCAGCAAAAGAAACTCAAATCAAACACAGAAGCGCTTTCTGCGCCCACCCGCCACACGCACGCGCGCGCACACACACACACACACACACACACACACACACACGCCGAGAGATACCAAAACTCTGCACTTCACATCCATCACTTTCACAATTAGGAGCCGTTTACTTTGGATGGTCGGCTATATCAATGTTGCATTAGCAGCATTAGCCTCTAGGCCCTCAAATCACAGTGGAGAAACAGCTAGCGCTAGCCAGTAGGCTCGGTATTCACAGACAGAAAAACATTCAGCAAGCACTATCCACTAGGGCAGGGTGCCTTTAGTGAAGCAATCTAGGCCTGCAGATTTTATATTATTTTATACGTTTCTTCATTTTCAGTCCTTGATTAGAACAAAAAAAAACTGAAGTATTTTCTGACCTCCAAGGCCAGATTTGAAGGCTGTGTTATTGCAAAAACGACTGATTTTACTGGGAAGTATCCTATAAACACAGTGAATTAATAATAAAGGTCAATGTTATTTATTTATCAATGAAGGTGCTTTAGATGAGAATGAGCTTTTCTGAGTGGATTGACAGTAGAGTTAACACTTTAGTTGAAGGACTTCTGAACAGCCAGAATGAATAAACAGCGTGTTGGTCCGAACTTTAACTGGTCATGTGGCTTGAAGCTCCATGAGTCAGTGCAAATTGGTCAAGCAATGCTCAGGCTGCATTAGGGATTTCCTTGGCTAATCGCACGGTAGCGATTACCTCTGGAAGGTTTGGGTGCCCGCAAAGCTAACAGAGGTTGTCAGTTGAGTAAAGCCAAACCCACAAGCTGACCTGACTGGCTTCCTGGTTGGACATGAATATCTCAAAATTTTGCAGGGGAGGACAAAGAGGGATATTGAGGCAAAAACATTCTCTCTGAATAAATGTTTTAAACGCTGATTGCCAGTTGGATAAACATCAGTGCCCAATCAGCTAATGCCTATTCAGCACAATGTTAGCAAAACGGGTAACCATTCACTTTAATTATAGAGTACAGTAAATAATTGCAGAGAAAATATAGACTAATTAGTCCTGTGAAACTATCAAAATAATTGCAGTAAATCACATAACCTTCTGTAGTTATTCACAGTTAATCACAATTCTTATATTAGCCCTAAATACACAATTTTCTGTGTAAAAAGCCAAACATTAAAGTCATACTGTATTTTATTGTAAACTAGGGACAGTGCATGACTATACAAAACGCATACCAGCCCCTTTTATCTGGACAGCCGCTGGGCGTGCAGGTATTGGATCCAACGCTGAATCACACCAAAGCTTTTGAATTCAAGTGCAAAGGCATTTCTAGAAAACTTTACATGGGGTGGCAGCAGGGTGGCAAGTTGAAATTATAGGGTGGCAATAATATCACTATTGTTGGTTATGTCCACTTTATTTATACAAATCTTAGCTACTGAAAATGGATGGTGTAATGCCTTTGCTAATAAACATCATACATGTTCTACACTTTGATGTTTATGTGCGGCCTTCTACTTCGCAACACACGTTATCGCCCTTGACACTGTTCCAAACCTTTTGAGCTATACAGAAAGTGTTAAACAAATCGGAAAAATGTAAAGTCCCGGATTCCGGGACTCAACCAATTTTCCTGGAAGGGTTGACTTGGATATTGGAACAGGTTATCATAGAGATTAACAACAAAAGTAGAAAACATAATACTATTCAATAAAATTAAATATGAATATATTATAGCTTACAACTGGGGTGGCAAGACATTCTTTTTTAGGGTGGCAGCTGCCACCTCTTGACACCCCGGTGGTTTGCCAGTGGAGACCTGTAAAGTGGGGACCCAGGTGGAGACCTGTAAACAAGCAGCTTTCCTGATGGATGGTTTACCAAATACTTGTGTCTATATTGTGTCCCCAGATTCAACCAAAGGCATGAGGTAGGTTACTTGAATAACAGGCAAAAGTATCAGGTAGACAACTGGTGAGGCAAAGGCATGAGGTAGTCAAAGTAGAGATGTTAATCGACAAACAAATAAGCTGAGATCTGTAATTATTTGCTGAGCGTGGACATTGTTTGATAATTACAGGATGTTTAGCTTTGGCTAGCAAAAACATAAAATAACCACAACTTACCATGCTACAATGTCTTAGTAGGGGTATTCGTGCACACGGCATCTCGGGATCATTT